>NW_020447442.1:1798221-1833968 GCF_003343035.1 Apteryx rowi | reverse complement strand
CCAGCAGATATCGGGGTGGTTGAAGTCCCCCATGAGAACCAGGGCCTGGGATTGTGAGGCTACTTCCAGCTGTCTGTAGAAGGCCTCATCGACTTCCTCTTCCTGATCAGGTGGCCTGTAGTAAACACCCACAACAGTGTCACCTCTATTAGCCTGCCCTTTGATCCTTACCCATAAGCTCTCGACTCGCTCTACATCCACCCCTAGGCACAGCTCAATAAATGGGTAAAGACAGCTTCTGCACAAGGGGCCGTTCCCTCAGCAGGAACCTCTCTGCTGACTTTTACTGCTTTTTGACTCGTGCGCAGGAGGGAAGGAGGGAGGCAGGGGGCCAAGCACAGGGCTTGCCCCGTTTTGGTATCAGCTGCTTGTTCTGTTCTTTCAAGTAGCCACTTCAGTCATAGCACAATGACAACTTGCTGACACAGATACAAGGAGCATGCAGGTATCCGTGGGAGACCGATCCCATTCCAGCTGAGAGGGTATTTAGCTTCCAGTTCTGTGTGACTGGAAGTTTATGACAGTGCTTATTGGTTATACTTGACAGGATCAACTCCACCAAAGGGGTTTGCACAAGCAAGGGGAACAGAGGTATTACAATAAATATATCTTATGATGAGGGAACTTGTAATTTGGCTTAGGTTGATGTTCTGGAAAGAATCTTGTCTCCATGGTACTAGAGGAAATCAGCTTTGGGTATTTGTTTTACAGCTTGAAAATACTCTGGGATCTTCCATAAAGTGTTAATTAGAGGAAGGTGGCACTGAGTTTATTTGCATCCTAGATGTTGTGGCATATTCATTTGACAAAGAGAGAGAGAAAAGAAGAATGCTCAGGCTACCACTGGATTTATTTACATCTGATAAGCCTAGTCAGGCCAAGGAAAAATTTCCATGTGGTGTTGCAGATAAATGATGGGCAGATGGGTCTTCCCTGGGCAGAATGCTAGTGCATGTCCTGGGGAGCACCACCGTGCTGTTTTAAATGGTGTAATAATAAATAAAAAGTGGATAAAGTCACCTGCTGACTATATATGAGAAGTGTGTAAGCTCTATATTCCCTAAATTGGAAACAGATAAGCTCCTTTATCTGTGTTTACTCTCAGCTGCACATGGGTTTATTGTGAGGAAACCAGTTTTCCCTCTGATGCAGAATGCAATTACAGTGTGATTTTCCTTGTGCCTCTGATGACTCTGCATGAGTAACTGAGCAACACAAGTTGCCAGAACCACTAAAAAGAAGAGGGATGCCTGGAGCATTGCTGGGGCTATGCTGGGGATTTGCACTTAGCATTTCTGACAAGCTGGCAAGGAGACTCCATCATGCTGTCAAAGAAATAACAAGCAACATGCACAGAAAGGGGCTATGGGGCTTGGCAGAAGTGCAGCTGGAAAGAAAGCAGGGGAAAGAAGTTGGCCAAGGGCTCGTTGCCCCATGCTGCTGAGCGCCTGGGCATTGAGGGACCCCAGCAAGGAGAAACCCTACCAGGAGCCAAGTCATTGCGACCCTGCTCCTGAGGAGTCCACTTCCAGCGACAGGGAGAGCCACAAAACTGATTTCCTCCCGGGAGTTGGTTTCTTTGCTTTGCTGAAGAAAGCTTATTTGTCTTCCCCAAAAGGTTACTTAAGAAGTTGCCCTGTAATTTGCTCTCCTCCCAGAACAGAGTCAGAAATGGGCTCTGTCTTACCCCCCTACGCTGTCCCTACTAACAGTTTGTGGTATTCCTGAATCCCAGGCACTCAGCTTTATTGTCTTCTATGGATGTGACGAATTCCCATTCCTTAACTGCTTCCCTTGTGAAGCACCCAGAATCTCTCATCAGGTCTCTCTCCTCACCCTTTGCAACCTTTCTCTCTAACATGCACAGTTCAGATTTTTTTAAGCTTCCTCTACTCCTTCTCATGTCTCCCCTCACTCCTTGTTGCCTAGGAATCTTTTCTCTTTTCCCTTCCTAGCATTTTTTGTTTATTTTTTTGCATATTTTGCTAAAGATGAACTTCCCAAATTACAGAATGACCTGAAACTGTGGTAAGCTTGTCACATTCCATAGATACATACATGTTCAGCAGTGTGTGCAGTGCAGAATAGCTGTTTTGAAAGGCAGAAGACCAGAAAAAACATGATCATGGAGCATCATTGTCTGTAATGGTCCCACTCTGCTGTTCATTACCTTCATCCCTGAGCACCTTTGATATAGTCTCCGTACTCCTGTTGTAACATATTGGCACGTACTCTACAGGGTATGTAAAGGATCAGCTAGTCCCTCTAACTAGAACATCTTGCACTTACCTAGAGAAGAACATCTGTTTTTCAGTGTTTGCATGGTAGGAGTAAGCTAGACAAAGCAAGGTGTCTGAGGTGTCTGTGTTAGTTATTCTAATTCCTTAGCTTTCAAACTCTAAGTACCAGAGGAGTAGAATTAAGTCTGCTTTTTTTTTTTTCCTAATTTATTCTGTGGAATAAGACCAATACAGCAGCAGTGACTTCAAAGAAGTATTCAAAAATCACATTTCAACTTTTATTATACATTTCAAGTTTAATCTAAGACAGATTGTGATGATTGTGGAGAAGAACTGAAGACAGGCAAAGCTGACCCAAAACAGAGGTGAATACTATATCAGTAAGCCATGACAGGTGAATATATACTGGAGCAATACGAAATAATCAAAAGAAGTGAGGACAGAAATCATAACTGTCACCACAGTCAGTTCATAGGAAAGAAGCACTGTTCCTAGAGACATAGGAAGGGCCATAAACTAATTAAAGGATATTTAAAAGGATAGTACACTTAGCTATGGTGAAACAGCTCATGGACTCAATGCCTGCTCAGACTCAAAGGTAGATATTAATGGGCAAGAGACCTCAATGTGCTCCTTGAAATGGCCCTCATGAGATTTACATCACAAGGCACAACAGCAAACAAAATGACAAGCAATATACAGTTTTGCTTTCTCCACTCCTGGCACTGCATGAGATTTGCTTTCCTGAACCCTGGAGGTCATAGGTACCTCTTGGCTATGGATTGGCTGGAATCTTTGGTTCAGATGCCTTTTTACCTTGTGTCATTTTCCTCAAGCCAAAAGGACAAAACGCTTCTGTATTGCAAGGGTCATGTTTGACAGTTACTTTGGAGTTTGGACATTCTAGTTACTGCTTTACAACCCTTTAAATATGCTATTTTCCTGTGCAATCTACAAGCTTATGCTTTTGACCCACTCAGCTTGATGGTCTGTGTTTGACAACGGGGTTTGGCTTTTTATCATTAAGAATAGATTAATAGAAAATTATTGCATTTATTGAAGAGATGCCTGAAATAATGCCCCTGCTGAACAAGCTACAGCTGGATGATCAGGACTGGCACCAATGGCTGAACAAGGGAAAAAAGCCTGAAATCAGCTTGATTTAAATGAGATTTGAATCCATGTGCAGTTGCTAACACAACTCCTACGCATCTCTAGCTGTATTCATTCAAAAGAGTGAAAACATGGCAAACATTTTGTGTACAGGCCTACAGAAATAGCACCAATTAACCAGCCCCGACCAGTTCTCTAGATAAAAAGTTCTTACTCAGTAATTCTTGCAATAGTAACAGATGTCAAGAAAGGTTTTTTCCCCCTGGAAAAAAAAAAGTTTGTTAAAAAAAAAAGAAAAAAGAAATGGCAAGGAGAGGAAATGGCCAACCTTTAACAATGTTCAATTGCATTGGTGATCTTTAGGAATTTTCATTAGGAAAAGTTCAGTAGCAAGTTTCAATAAGAAGCAAAGAAAATGAGATTAATTTGCCAAAGATACTCTCATCACTATGAACTCAGGGCCTATGGTCTGCCAGTTTCCAGACTTTGGGACTTCCTTCCTGCAGACATAAAAAAGGGTGATGGTTGGTCATTAGCTTGACTGAAGATGAGTGGTATCTTGCTTTAGTTATTACTGTGTTACTATCTCCTCTTAATTAAAATGCCCCATAATGTTACTTCTCCTTAGGAAGAAATAGCCTCTAAAAGCTCTTAAAAACCTCAAGGCTGAAAAGGAGAACTTACATCCTCAATAACATGAGAGAAAGGAAGGGTCTCTTGTCCAAATTACTCAGAGGCAAATCCATGGAGCGTATTTGCCAAATGATTCCAGAAAGGAAATCTTTATTCTTGAGACAGAGTCAACTAGTGATGCTTATGACTGCTTGTTCCACAAAGGGCATTTTGTAGGAGGGGAAAAAAAACCAACAACATTATTAGCTTCTGAAAAGGTGACGTACTACTTCTCCTTCTTTTCATACCCTAGATATTAACTGCTGCAGGGCAATTTTCTGACAGTCATCCAACTGGTCTGAGACTTCTGCTCACTTTAAGAATGTGCAAAATTCCTGCAGAGACCCCAGGAGAAGGTCTCCTTCTCCACCAGCCATATCACCAGCATGGAGCCCACCAAAATGTGTTGATCCCCACAGCCATGATCCTGAGAGTACGTGGCTTGTTTCCAGTGACTTGAATGCTGGATCTGACTCATATTCCTTATTTTTTTTATATATTCATCGTGTTTGCTTCCCACCTTGCATCAGCTTAGCTCATGTCACAAAATTAGAAAATGAGACAGACTTATCAGAGACCAAATATAATCTCTGGTTTGACTCAGCGGTGTTTATGTTGAGCTGTCCAGACATAATGTGCTCCAGAAGGTGGAATGACACCAGAAAGGGCAGCTTATAATAACTTCCCAGTTATTACCTCCTCCCAGAAAAAAGCCCACCCATTGAAATTATTTTGCATCCTCTGGTATCTTCACCAAAAATAGAAAAAGATACACATAAACATGCCTTTCAGATCTGGGGTCAGACTTTAACACTCTCTAAAAAGGCTTGCCAGTTTTTCCCAGCTGTAGGAGTTAATCTCATTAAAGGTACTTCTTCTTTCTCCACAGACTGTCTTGCTCCTAACTTCATGTATGATATAAGATCATTCTGATTTCAGATTTTATATGTCTTCAAATGCTGAATCATGTTTATCTCTGGCTCTGACTCTGGCTATTTTGTAATAAATTCTTGGGCAGGTGTTGATGTATAAAGTGATTAGGAGTGGGGTTTCCCAGCAGAGGGAAATGTGAGTGTCAGATACGATGCTCTGGCAGTGGTAGGTGGCTGTATTCATTGCAATGAGTGGGTGTATCTCAGGCAGTGGCAAATGAACCCATGTGGACAGCACTTGCAGAGAGTTGATTCCTAGGCCTTGTGTGGGGCCCCAGGGAAAAGGGGATCAGACAGCCAACAGAGCGGACTTCAGTAGCCAACAGAAACAGGCACAGTGACTCCAGGGAAATAAGCACAAATATAAAGGCACAGGAAAAACAGAATATTATGTAGCTGAACTATCGAACTGACTCAAGAAATGATGTAGAGGCACTCCCCAGCTCAGGAGGGGCAAGGATCCCTTCCCACCCACCTGGGCTCTGAGACCACATCACGCAGGGACAGCAGGGAAGTGCCAGCATGCAGGGAGAAGATCAGATTCAGAGGATGATGCTGGTGGGACCGAAGGCCCCTCTTGGCCTCTGTGACCCATGCGATACGGGAATGGCACTGCCTCCGTGCTGAGATGTGGCATCTCTCCTTGTCCGGGCTCCTCTCAGACTGCACATCCACCACTCAGGTGCTGGTCTGCCAAGCAGAAAGCAGTCACAAAATAGAGTCACTGTCTGCATACATAGTGTATTCCTCCAGTCCTCAGCTGAGATGTTTTGCCTATCTTTTAGCTACAGTAAGTGGCAGCTCAGGCTGTATTTGTAATAGTAAAAATACTCTGTGGCCATCACTCACATACCACCAGTCCTGTACAAGCCTCGTGGCTTCCCAAGGAGCTACTATAAAAGCTGTGCACCCACGTACACTGAGGCACAGGGAGATGGAATGACCCACCAACAGATTCACATATTCAAATAACAGCCAGTAATTTTGGCTATTTCTTGTCCCTGACTCTACTGCCTGGGTCATGGCACAATTTCTATAAACAGGGCTCAGCCACCCGACTCCTTCATTAGCCTGAGGACCTTTCACTAAGAAAGGAAATAGGAGAGACTCTGTTTGAATCTCCTGCCTCTAAATTATACAAATTCAATTTGTCTGAGGTTATATGGGAACCCAAATCTACTGAATCCATATCCTGTGCCTTATCCATACATCTTGCCATCTTTTCTGTATGCCTTCTCCTGCCAGAAGCACTGATTTCCTGCTAGAGTGGCACTGCCTGCTGAATGGAGTAATAGCAGCCACAGGAAGGACTTAAATGCTTGCTCTCTTCAGATATGGATCCTTTCCTTGTGCTTGTAGGTATCTTGCTGGGTTTTCATCAGTAATGTCAAAGCTGGATTGCGGAGCTGCGTGCTTGGCTTGAGATTGTCTGCGCGTGTTTAATACCGGGTGCAAAAGAGCAGCAGTGCGGCTGAGCCGGGTGGCCTGTATCATATCTCTGCAAAAGCAATAATACTATATCCTTTCCTCTAAACACTCTCCTGTCTAACTGCCAAAGCACAAAGTATGCAGGATAACTCGCTACCAACATCCTTTCAGAGATGGAACTGAAATCAAGACAAATATTGAGTTCAGCTTTCAAATCCTAACCAGCCCAGGCAGTGACACTTTTACACGTTGTTTTTCTTCCAACCACATGTTCGTCTGAGACAGGGGACAAGTTACTTTCTCGCACTGTGTGAAAGCTTAGCTAGTAAGATCAAGAGCCTAGAGTTCTGGAAGAGGGGAACCATGTGTCTTAATATGGTAACACAGAGTCTTGCCCAAATTTTTTTTTTTCTCTTTTGGGCCCTTTGGTTTGTTGGCTGCAGCAGGTTTTCTGGATGACCCTGAAGCCATAAGTCAGAGCAATATGGCAATTTGTGGAAAACATTCCACTCCAGTACAGCTCAGGATATATGGTTTTTATACACAACGACATTTATCTCAAAACAGATAAACATTTCCACAGCATTCAACTTCTTTTACTGCTTAGTCTCCATCTTAATATTATACTTCTCTGCATTGTGATGAAACAATCATTCCCATGGCTACCAGTTGTGATGCTACAAACACAGGATTATGACTACGGGTGGGTGGAATAAACACAAGGAGAAGATGAATACCTCAGCACTGCAGATCCCAGGTTGCCATGTAAATTTCCTTAGTATTAAAAAAAAGAATAATGACATGACTTGCAACAAAGAATGATGTCTTAGCACCATCAAAAGTTTCTTGGGAAGGGAAGAGCACCATGGGATCTGCAGAAATTTCATCTTTTTAACAGATACTTTAGAAGCGCCAGTTGGCCTTGAAGTGTTGTACCTATCAGGGCATTCAGTACAACCTGGGGATTTGTTACTATGAGTAGGACTAGGCAGCTCAGAGCATTGCTTTGTAATCACCTTCTTGGCAGATGCAGCAAGGACAGTTGTGAGCCCAGGATGTTTTCTTTCCACCTGGCCTGGCATCATGGGCAGGACTCCTGTGAAAATATTTTGATAGCTTGTAACAATGTGAGTTCAAAATAGATATTCTTCTGCTGCTGTAAGAAAACTCCCATATCATTCTTGTTCGATAATCGCATCTTTTTGTGCTGGAGAACTACTGGGTCCCTCCATGGTGATTCTTACAGTACAGAACCCAAAAGAGTGACCTTCCCCAGGCAGGTGATAAAATGCCCCTCTAAGGCTGTCCCACCATGACCGGAATAATCCAAAGCCCTTAAAATTAAATGTATCCTACTTGAGTAGAAAGAGAGGGGGAAAAAATCTAATAGGAGCCTTGCCTCAACATATAATTCCACTGTTTAACATCACATTAATTTTGTGGGGAAAGCATTGATATAAGGAACTGGAAAGTTAGAAATAATAGGCACCAGTGCTCTAGATACACTTCTAGTCAGTGTTTTTAGAGCATTTAGTGCATCTGCTTATGATGTTGGCATTATTTTGGTGGCCTGGACCAGATTCGGCAGCATGCTGGATAATCTCTGTAAGGTGCTGTGTACCATGGACTTCTAAAGGAGCCGGTGGAGGGGTGCTCACTGAATGTTTGCTGAGTTGTTGGATCCCTAATCATGACAGCTAGGAACAAACTCTGATTTTCTTCTGAGCTATTGTTTCAGTTCTTTAGAAAGCTTAAGTCACAGTCATTAAGCTTTTCTTTAATTTACTGTTTAAGAAACTGCTTAGATTGGTGGTAGTAAGATAAGCAATCTCCTCTTGTGTGCTATGATGGCATACCGGTGATAAGGGGCTCCTTTTTCAGAGTTCCCTAGATGCTTTCTATCAATAAAATATTCTATTCTGTTGCACAGAAATCTGAGGAGCCAGGAAGGCTGGTCTTATGCAATGAAGCTCTTCATTTTGTCATAGGGTGTTTTGGGGCTTGCGGTGCACTGAGGGGTTTTCTTCTGAGCCCAGCTGAAGAAGTGCCTGGAGCGTGGACTATCATCAGTGACACTGGTGGTTCCTCCCCAGGGCATCGCGTCCTCTGTCCCACACTATCCCTGTGTGAAGGCAGTCCTTGAGGTGGAGGCTATGAAGCTGAAAAGGCTAATGATAAAATCATTCCCTCTCTCCCTGTCTGTAGGATCAATAACTAGGAGACAGGCAAATGTGTCACAGTCTCTTCTTATCAAGTGTTGTTCATACTCCCCTTCAGATATGATTGGTGTGGATAAATCACAGCAGAGATTGTCTCAACATGTCCCACTTATTTGTTTTAAGAGACTGGTGCAGTTGTATTTTATTTCTCTCTCAATACTATTTAAAGAAGGAGAACAATCTTTAATGTGTTAGAAAACCTCTTTAATCCATCACACACACTACAGAAGATAGTAAAAGCCTCAGGATCCCTGAGAAGAGTTATAGACTAAGAATTCTAATCTCACTTTCACTAATCAAAAATCAGAGCAATTTTCCAGAATTCAATCCTGTTACTGTGGTTTTCATCATTTCCAATACAAGCATCAACTGCCTTCATTGTACGCAGGTACATAAATGCATTACCTGTCTCTAAGAGAATATGTTAACTCTCACAGAGGACAAGTTTGGTGTCTCAAATCAGTAATTCTTATGAGTTGCTGTTACAGTGGCAGTTTGGAGGCCGCACAGACAAATAGGAAGAGGTCTAAGGAACTCACAGGCTGAAAGAGCCTCTTAAGCAACAAACAGAACAGATGTAGGTTGGAGGGGAAAAGGCAGGAGGGACATAGCATCTAAGCAGTCAACGGATTGTGAATTCTTACTTCAGACTTGCAAACCATTACCCTTGTACTGACTTGTGTAACACCTCTCCATGGAGAATAAAATGGAGAAGAAAGGCATTAGAATCCACCAAAAGGTTGATGAATCTTATTAATTCAAATAACAATTAAGTCCAATTCCAAATATTTCTGATCCTTCATCTCATTTGGTCAGTTCCCTCTTCTTTCTTGCGTGTTTCCCAGTTGTTGGCTGTCCCATCCTGTACACCCTAGCTAAAAGCTGTTTATCGGGGGGAGGGAGGACTGCTGTTCCCTGAAATGCTCTTATTTCATTGTTGCTTAGTTCTGAGTCCCTTACTGTTCTTAAAATTTGCAAATGTTAACTTTGAATGCTCTTAATATTTAGCTATTTTTAACCCTGACTCATTCTATTTATTTTCATAATGCATGCCTCTCTACAATTTTTTCTCAATACCCATACTCATTTTTTTAAACCACAGCATATCCCCATTTATTTTCATTTGTAAACACTTATGTAGCTTCTATTTTCAGCTTGGCTTTAACTCTTCTCCATTTCTTATTGCCCGGTTCTTGCTTTTTCTGCGGTATGGGAGGTTGGGAAGTTCTTTGGTTGGGATGATAACAATATCCAACATCTCTCTGTATCCTTGGCTTGGAGCTGCTATCTACCCATCAGAAACATTCACCCCATTTACACTCTCCTCTGCAGAAAATACCAGTGTCCACTGAGTCATCTAATGAACCTTTGAGCATTGTATCTCATAACCCATTGTACAGCAAAGACAGAGCTGAAAATGCCAGGAGACAAATCGTCTCCATAGCTCAGCTTACTGCTTAGCAAAAGAAGATCAAAATGAAGATCTTAACAACAGCACCTATAGGAAGCCAGCATGCTTAGCAATGGAAAAAAAACCCTTTCCTCCCTGCTACTGGTAACGAATCTTCTCTCTCTTTCAGCTGGTCCCAGTCCTCCCCTTGGAAAGCTAATTACAAATGTAGGACACGCAGGAGGTGGCTGTACAGCGTTAACACTCAGTCCCCTAACAAGGCAGTACAGCAGATGACAGGGTTATTCAGAGGTTATAGGTTACCCTCTGCCCCATGCAGAGAAGCAGCACCAGGGATGAGGTCACTACGAACTCATTCAGGGAGCCCCTTTGGGGTTATCTTCAAGCTAGCCAACAAAGCAGGTGATGGAAGGGTTAATACTGCTCAATAAATGAACCGGCATCAGACAACAGAGGCTTGAACCTTTCTTCCCCTATAATATAATTTGTTGGCTGCTGGGAGCCTCCCTTCGTTTAACTGGGGCCTTTCTCTCAGACTAATCAGGGCGGGTGCTGCTTGCACAGCTGCAACATTCATTTCCAGTTCGAGGGTAGAAAAGGAGTTATTTTCTCCTCCTTTGTGTCATCCCAGAATGAAAAAGAAGAAAATAAATAAAAATCCCCTCTGTGCAGAGCATGACACCAAGAGGCCATTGTACATGGCACAGCCCTCTCCTCCACCCACCCCATTACCCTCTGGATACAACGCTAACTCTCATTAACTGGACTTTTCATATAGGGACTGTTGCCCAAATTAATTTAGCATCATTTATTGGATCTGATTCATATCAACTTAATAGGGTTTCAGTTAAGTTCAGAAAATCCATTTCTCACCAGCAGTAATTGCAAATGTGATTAGAGGATAACCCCTTCCTGTTCATTCTGCAGCAAACGCCAAGAGGGCTCAGTAACGCTGACCCTGGAGGGGTAAGGTTTTCACAGGCTTCACTGAAAGATGAGTGGGACAACCCTAAGGTATTCCAAAGGCTTAATTCCAACTGACACAATGTCCATCACCTGTACACCTCTGCCTGCTCCCTTGCTCATTCTGGTCTCTGTCACCCACAGTTTCTCCTCTAGCTTGCTCTTCTCAGCAACAGGACAGACCCCCCACAGCACTGCCCAGTCTAAGACCTTTTCATGCATACAGTGTGCTGGGCCCTTTGCTGAATGGGGTGGGTGCCCTGGTGACAAAGGATGCAGAGAAGGCAGAGTTACTGAATGCCGCCTTTGCTTCAGTCTTTACTGGTCAGGCCAGCCCTCAGGAACCCCAGATCCTGGAGGCAAGAGAGAAAGTCTGGGGAAAGGAAGACTTTCCCTTGGTCGAGGAGGATTGGGTTAGAGATCATTTAAGCAAACCTGACACCCACAAATCCGTGGGCCCCGATGGGATGCACCCACGAGTGCTGAGGGAGCTGGCGGACATTATTGCTAAGCCACTCTCCATCATCTTTGAAAGGTCATGGAGAAGAGGAGAGGTGCCTGAAGACTGGAAGAAAGCCAATATCACCCCAGTCTTCAAAAAGGGCAAGAAGGAGGACCCAGGGAACTACAGGCCAGTCAGCCTCACCTCCATCCCTGGAAAGGTGATGGAGCAGCTCATCCTGGAGGCCATCTCCAAGCATGTGGAGGCCAAGAAGGTGATCAGGAGTAGTCAGCATGGCTTCACCAAGGGGAAATCCTGCTTAACCAATCTGATAGCCTTCTGTGATGGAATGACTGGCTGGGTAGATGAGGGGAGAGCAGTGGATGTTGTCTACCTTGACTTCAGCAAGGCTTTTGACACCGTCTCCCATAACATCCTCATAGGTAAGCTCAGGAAGTGTGGGCTAGATGAGTGGACAGTGAGGTGGACTGAGAACTGGCTGAATGGCAGAGCTCAGAGAGTTGTGATCAGCGGCACAGAGTCTAGTTGGAGGCCTGTAGCTAGTGGTGTCCCCCAGGGGTCAGTACTGGGTCCAGTCTTGTTCAACTTCTTCATCAGTGACCTGGATGAAGGGACAGAGTGCACCCTCAGCAAGTTTGCCGACAACGATACAAAACCGGGAGGAGTGGCTGATACCCCAGAGAGCTGTGCTGCCATTCAGAGAGACCTGGACAGGCTGGAGAGGTGGGCAGAGAGGAACCTCATGAAGTTCAACAAAGGCAAGTGCAGGGTCCTGCACCTGGGGAGGAATAACCCCATGCACCGGTACAGGTTGGGGGTTGACCTGCTGGAAAGCAGCTCTGCTGAGAAGGACCTGGGAGTGCTGGTGGACGCCAAGTTAACCATGAGGCAGCAATGTGCCCTTGTGGCCAAGAAGGCCAATGGTATCCTGGGGTGCATCAGGAAGAGTGTTGCCAGCAGGTCGAGGGAGGTGATCCTCCCCCTCTGCTCAGCCCTGGTGAGGCCACATCTGGAGTACTGCGTCCAGTTCTGGGCTCCCCAGTACAAGAGGGATGTGGCACTACTGGAGCAAGTCCAGCGAAGGGCTACAAAGATGATTAGGGGACTGGAGCATCTCTCTTATGAGGAAAGGCTGAGAGAGCTTGGCCTGTTTAGCTTGGAGAAGAGAAGGCTGAGAGGAGATCTTATCAACGTGTACAAGTATCTGAAGGGAGGGTGTCGAGAGGATGGGACCAGACTCTTTTCAGTGGTGCCGAGCGACAGGACGCGAGGCAACGGGCACAAACTGAAACACAGACAATTCCATCTGAACATGAGGAAAAACTTCTTCACTGTGAGGGTGACAGAGCACTGGCACAGGTTGCCCCGAGAGGTGGTGGAGTCTCCTTCTCTGGAGATATTCAAAACCCGCCTGGATGCAATCCTGTGCAATGTGCTCTAGGTGACGCTGCTTGAGCAGGGGGGTTGGACTAGATGATCTCCAGAGGTCCCTTCCAACCTCAACCATTCTGTGATTCTGTGATTCTGTGATTCTGTGCCTGACCAGCCTGCCACCCCATAGCTAGTCTTCCTTTCCAGTGTCATTCTCTGCATGTCACTTTCCCATTCTGCATCCAAGCCTCCTGAACAAGCATCAGTTCCACGTATCCCAGCAATGAGGAGGAAGCTACTATTGCCATCCTGTGAAAAGAAGATACCTAGCCCAATAAGCAAAATAAATCACCCCCATGAGCTATTTTCAGTAGGAACTGAAAATCCCTTTGCTCACTGCTTTCCTTGCTGCCTCCCAGGACTAAGAAGGAAGCAGGGAGAACAGTGCTACAAGGTGCTTTTGAACCAGATGATTTCTTCTCTCGTCCACCTGCAAATCATTTATGCCCAGGCAAAGAGGCCTGTCTGGAGAAGAGGAGATTCGATTGTCCCTGTGCCCAGGATCACCTGGTCCCACTTGCATGCTGTGCTGGTTTGGTGGCGGCCTCCTTTCCCATCACTGTAGGGAGCTGAATTCCTGAGCTGAGCTCCCACACAGCAGCCCCAGACATGCTGATGGGGTGCTCACCAGGAACCTCGCATGGACACCCTGATCCTGCCTACACCATCAGCCATGTCATTAACAGAGAGGAATAAGGAGATTTTGCTTCAAGCAGTTCCTCGGGGATTCGTCCTCCCTGTGGCTGCCTGCAGTTTACTGCCTGCTCTAACAATTCAGTTCACAGCAGTGATTCCCCTTCATGCCCCAATCTGTCAGGCGGGGGAGGGTTTTTTTAAAAAAAGGGGCTGGTCTCCTCATATGTCAGTGGCTTTTTTAGTGTCTAACCCCAGAGCTGCTCAGCTGCATGTGTCTTAATGGGGCTGACTGATAAAGTCTTTCATTTTAACCACAGCATCTGGCCCATTGTTCACATGTTCCATCGACTGTGCCTGAAATTCCTCACATAAATCAGTTTTCCTCTAGGCACGTCTAGCTTGAATAGGTTTCAGATGGATACATGCATATTTGAGTCTGACTCCCTGGAAGATACTTAAACCTCTCCAATGTGCACATCTCCCTTCCTTCCCTGCTGCTCTTCTGTTCTCAAACTGCATTTATTTTAGAGTCTTGATACATGTTATGTTTTATGGATAGATTTGTTATGATGTGGTTACTTTTTGCCCCACTGCCATGCCGGCTTGCTTATGTCAGATGGTTTTAAGGCTATTGGTTATTAGTAGCTATTATAGAAGATTAAACCCTTTTTGTAGGCTTACTCTTTGGCACCAAGGCTAAAGAGTTGAAAATAGCTTGCTCTTGAAGGTCGCAGTGGCTGTCACAGCTATTACAGGGAGGAGCTGGCCCATGCTCAGTGGTTTGTTCTTATGAGGTTTCTTCTAGGCACCCAGATTGAGCACAAACATGGTTGGACACCTACCTCCTCAGGTGTGAGCGGCACTGAGCCAATACTGCCACGATACTGTGGCTCTAATTGTAGCTGGTACCAAGACTACCGAAAGGAATAGGTGTCCATATAGCTTGGTGGCCGCATTATAAATCTTGCGCCTGTCTCTGCACTCTGTCTGTCTGCAGAGCCGCAGCTGGAGCCCCGCTGCCTGCCCCCGCAACTGGAGCAGGGGTGGGCTGCATGCCTCCTTCCCCGCCAGTGCTTCTCTGTCTCTAGCCAAGGAGATGAGGAGGAGGCAGATGTCACCTGGGAGTCGGACAGGGGAAGTGCCCTGCCTGGGGACTGTGCCAGGATGGGGAGTCTCATACTGCAACAGGTAGGAGGGAGGAGAGGGAGCGTGAAGGAGCTGGGGCTTCCCAGTGTTCCCAGCACCGACTTGCACTGTGTTTCCACCACTGATTAAACTGCAGTGGGGAGAGGGAAGGTGATAGTGAGAGAGAACAGAGAGACTCCCTTTCACAGCCTCCTGAGGTCCTCTGACCTTTTATATCAAAAATTAGACGACATCATAGTACTTGGCAGTGTCACAGTGCTTTTAATTCATCTCATTGTCCTGAACGATGCAAATGGCAATTCTCAACAATAAAGTTCTCCTTTTAAGGAGCTAACCAATGAGCAAGTTATTCTTAAAATCAGCCTAATGGACTTTTGCTGAACCCGAGCACAGCTGGTGAGCCCACTGATGCGCAGCACACGCATCCGTAGCACAGTAGTGGGTGAATGACTGAGTTCGGCAGATCTGCAGCAGAGTGTCCGTATTCCTATTACAGCAATAGGCATTACCCGGCGCTCAAAGTGGAGGGGAAAAATCCTTCTGTTTTGCATACCACAAAGATATGTAACATTAAAGGAAGATAGTGCAGGAATAGCATCTTCTCTGGTTTCCATAGTCTTTTGTGCAGATGGTGAAGAGATTTTCAAAAGTTCAAAGAAAGGATTGACCTGACGCTACTCTCCAAAGACAATGGCCACCACAGAGAGCTTTTGAAAATTCTGCCTCCAGGCAAAGAAAAGCATTTTACGCAAATAAAGGGAGGGAGTGGTGGGAGTTAGAGAATTATGGAGCCATCAGCTTAACTTTGATATCTGGAAAAAATACAGAAACAAACCAAATTCAAACCAATCTTTTTCAAGCAGCGAGACTATAACTCTGAGAAAAGTTGAAGTTAAGAGGAATACGTCAAGAACAAACCATACCAACACAACCCAATTTATTTCTTGACAGAGTAACAGCTTTGTGGACAAGACAGGAGCAGTCAATGTCAGGTCTCTTGACTTCAGTAAGGTTTTTGACAGTGGTCTTATATGACATACTCATAAGCAAGTTAGGGAAGCATGGCCCAAAGGGAACTTCTATAGACTGGATATAAAGATTGCTGTAAAACTGCTCACATTTGATTGTCAAGCTGGAATGATTCATGAACTGAGATTTTGCAGTGATCATTCCTGTAGCTGGTGCTATTCAATATTTTCATTAATGACTTAGATGATAGAATGAGAGCATACTTATTAAATTTGCAGGGAGCATTAATCTGTGAGGGAGTGCAGGCACATTGGAGGAGAATATTAGAATTCAAAATGGTCTTGATAAGTTAGATAAATAGTCTGAATATAACAGAAAGCACTTCAATAGAGACAAATGCAAAGTACTACATTTAGGAAGGGATAATCAAATGTTCAAACATAGTATGGAGATGGCAGGATGGGTAGCAGGTTTGTTGAAAGAAAAAGGGCTTATAACACATCACAAATACAGACTTTAGTCCAGAGGTGCGTTTTGATGGAAAAAAATCAAAATCGTATTGGGATGAGTGAATATAATATGTGAGACAAATGAAGTTAGTCCTTTTGTTCTACTCCACACAGGGAAAACCTTCCCATCAGTGCAGGTTCCAGCTTCAGGTACAGCTCTTCAAGAAAGTGAGGACCAATTGGGCAGAGTCCAGAGGAGTCCTAAAAGGTCTGGAAAACACAAGCCACGAGGAAAGAATTGRGTTTGTTTACTCCAGAAGAGAGAAGATAGAGAGGAAACATGCTAACAGCCTTGAGCATATAGAAAGCAGGAAAAGCAATAAACCTTTCTCTGTGTCTACTGTGGCTAGTATAAGGCATAATGGTTTTCAACTGCAGCAAGAGAGATTCAGATTAGACAATTCAAAAGCCATTCCAATAGCAGCGAGCATTCAGTACTGTAATAAATTCCCTGGGAGACTGTGGAGTTTCCATCATTTGGGTTTTTTTAGAGATAGATTAGACAACTGTCAGAAATTTTATCGGTATAGTTGATTCTGTCCCAGGGCAGATGACAGACTAAGTAGTTTCTGAAGGCCCATTCTTCTATCTTTCTTGAAAAAAACTTTAATGAGCAAGGTAAAATGATCCTTTATCTTGGACTCTGCTTTCCAAAGTTGTAGCAGGGTCAGGACTGTTTCCCTGTAATCTGCATAGCATTGCAGTGCAGTTTTTTCTGTGTAAGAAGGTGTCATCTGTGATATCACCTCATCTGTAGCACATTCAGATAATATTGGAGTTGGAGGGTTAGCAACATACAAAGCCTTAGTTCTGCATACATGATGAAAGAAGAAGCTCTCCTAGCACCAGTTTCATAAGGAAAATTGTCTCCCTCCGAGATAAAAAAGCAGATATTTTTATATGGGATGCAAACAACCACATGGTAAGTCCAATGTGGATGGTCAGCCAGGATAAGGAATATTTATTGATTGCTCTGTAGTACTGAGAGTGGCAAGTCTCAGATTGTTACCTACAAACTGCTGCCCTTCCAGTTAATCCACTGATCCATTCCTGTCTAAGTAGCAAGCTGCCAGCATGGGATTTTCAGGAGTGCCTCTCAGTGCAGCAAAAGGCCCAGCTGCGGTGGCTGAAAACATCCCTATGTATAGGGGCTGACAACATCCTCTCGCAAAGGTTGCCTGTAGCATGGACAGCTGTCCTGTTTAATCAACTCAGGATGCATGAGGTTTGCAAATTTAAGTACTTTAAGAAAAACAAACCACCCCTACAAATACACCTGTGTACAAAGATGCTGAGGTCAATGAACATCAATTTCTGTTCTTGCCAAATGCTGGAGCAAAGTACCGCTGCTCAGACATGGTTAGTGAGCCTCTCAGATGTCCCTGTCACCAGAGTGGTGGTCTCCAGCAGAAGGGTGGGGGTACAGCTGTGGATGATAATTGTTCCAGTCAAGCACTTTATCCTACTGCTAAATGCCTGAAAACATCCCAAGGTGCACTTCCACAGCAGCTTAAACTGAGCTAAAGCAGGGTTGCCTTTCTCTGTCCTTCACACCTTCATCCCAGCAGAGCAGTCCCCCCTTGTGCCACTTGCTTAGGTGACCATGCAGCCAAAGCAGCCAAAGCACCAGCCCTACAACAATAAGTGTTTCATTGCAGCCAGTTCTCTCACTCCAGCAACTGAACTAGCTGGGAATGAACCCATCTCTTTTTTTACTTTATAGGGGTAGTATTCTGCCCAGCTCAGCTCTCCGATCTCTCTCATTACCCAGCCACGCACCCAACCATGCTAGCACAAGGGAAAAGGGGTGGTGAAAACTGCAGCAGCTGCAGTTTATGTCAATATAAGCAGTCACAAAATTGAATCCTGAGTGCACTGGGAGCAAAAGTCCCGCTGACCATTGGGTAACCAATTCTCAAAATGACTAACACTTGTAAACTGCTTAGGTGCTGCCATCACTGGGAGAAATGGCAAGGTTTTTCAATGAAGCAGATTTCACAATTCTCTTACTGTTGAGCAGGGATCTTTGCCAGCTGCTCATTGCTGCGTAAGTCCAATTACAAACTTACATGCTTTCCCTCGGGGAGCCTGTGACCAGTGATATAGTGACAAAGTCTCCCTAAAACAAGCTTGTTTGTTTTTGTTCATTGCTCTCTTCCATTTGCTAATAAACAGCCTACACACGTATTTAGTCTCATCTAATCTTATGCTTCACTGCAAGTGGAATTAAATTGGCTTTTCTCTTGTAGTACAGGGGAAAAACAGATGCAGCCTACATTATTTCTAAAAGTCAAGGACCCCTTAGAATTCCAGCTGGTCTTTATTTTTCTTCTTATCTCCCACTCCTCTCCTTTTCGTTGGGAAAAACAGTCTTTTTTCCTTTTTTTCCCCAGAGCAACCATCCTCCTGGAGCATGACTGAGCCAAACTACATTACAGGTTAATGAGTTTTGTCTCAAGGCCCCAGCACTGATTTCTTCAGCAGACAGTTACTGAGCAAATCTAGCTGCTCGGTGCCCCTGCAAAGGAGCTCCCCCCACGCTCCCCTGCCATGTCCCTGCTCCCATCCCTTCTGCCTCCGCTCCCAGATGCATGGCCCTGCTCTCCCCTTGCTGCCATAGGGCTTGGCCTCTGAGCAGATGAGCTCAGCTAACCAGAGTGAGGGACTGCCTCGCAGTGACGTGGCTCTGCTGGAGTGGTTCAGCCCATCTAACGGCGTTTTACCCTCAGGAGAGTTTACCCCAGACGCCTATCCAGGCTCTCTCAGTCCCTGAGCAGGGGAAGATGCACGGGATGAGGAAAGAAATGCTCCTCTCTCCCTCCAGCCATCTGCCCCCAGTGCAGGTCCCTGCTATGCAGGTCCTTGGCAGCAAAGAAATGTCCATTCCCAGCCCCGGGTCACAAATTACCATCTTCCTGTGTATACCAGTAAAGTTGTTTGGCCTCACCCTAAACCAGCCCAATCTGGGCTAAAAATAACCAGGCAAAGCCGGAAGGCTTGTTTCAGTGGTGTGGTTAAGAGCATAGTCCTGCAGCCTGTCCTAGCGGCATGGTGGTGAGCTGGGGGCCTGCGGTGCGCAGGTGTGATGGGCAGCCGGGGCAAGAAAGGCTGGGGTACACACCCCCAAAAGCAAGGTGCTGTGGAAAAGTGACAAATGTGAACTTAAAATCCGTTAGACACTCTAAACTCCTTTTACAAGATAAAAGCAGGTAGCTTTTAACCAATTCACTTTTATTTTCCTGATTGTCCCCTTTGGGAACTTGGCAGTTATTTATAGCAGGAGGTTTGGGTCAACCTTGACCAGCTACTGTGTCTTTAAAATAAAAATCCACTGTTTATTCTAGACACATTGTGTATTAGTATGTGAGACTTAACAAATGTTCACTAAGCTATTTCAAAACGCATATCTTTTACCTTAATGTACACAATGCCTTAGATAGCTTTAAAATAGCATGATGACTGCTGTTTGTTATAACCCAGGCAAAAGAGCTCTTGAGAGCCTAGAAGCTTTTTTGGCCATTTAAACTAAGATCTTTTACAATAGGAGGGGTTGTTTTACTGGTGCAAGTTCACCTAACTACACATTTGCAGGTAGCATTAAAACCCAACACAATAGAAGGCAAAAACAAAATTGCAAAATTGAATGTAGAGTTCTGAGAGTCAAACATGGCCTGCGATATGGTTCGGATGCACTTCGACTGCTCTTTATCAAATGATCCTTCTGACAAATGCTTTGTAGGAGTTGCCCTTAACAGTGGCCTCTAGGTTAACGCTGTTGCTGGGTTCCTACTACTGAATCTATACAGTCTCAAGTTAATTCACTAAGTGGATTAATGGTTTGTACAATTATCCCTAATCCTGTTCTACTCAGGACTGGCTGGAAATTGCTGAGGCCTTGAGACAAGGGCTTTTGTTCGGACCTTTTTAAAACTACCTTACTGGCACCGAGTACACTTTTTACACCATTTCTGTGCAGAGAGGGAGAGGATGGGTTATTTTGCAGCCCCCAAGATTACATATCCCTAGGGAGGAGTAAACCAGCTACCTTTGGGTCATCCCCACTTCGCACTGCTGCCTTACTCCCACGAGAGACTTCCATCACCTCTGTCAGCCCACTTCTCAAACACGTCTTCACCCCCTACAGGCAAAATGATCTAGTGTAACAGAGACCTGAACGACTCTGTTGCAGAGCCTGTGCCTACCACAGCTCAGGCCTAGATTTGATATAATTGGATATGTTGACATATAGAACTTATGCTGTTATGCAAAATGGGCAGTAGAAATCTGCATTGATTAGAAAGACAGAGACATGGTGTTTTGCTAAGTGAAAATGTTTGGGTTGCTTGCTAGAGCTGTTTTTGCTGAATAAGGAGTGAAAGATTGAATTGCAGTAATAGTATTGCCATAATAATGTACATTTGAAGAAATGGATTTGGGTAATCAGAAAGAGGTCTACACTAAGGCACTAATCAAAGTGAGTAGAGAAATCCTCAGAAAATCAGCTTAGACAAAATGAGGGCTGAAAAGATGTGGATGAACCTTCCAGAAGGCTTAAATTCCTGGCTAAGCTAGCATTCTTCCACTAACCTGTGCTGGGGCAAAAAACTTCCAGGCTTTGGTAATAAAGAGTATAAACAGTGTGGTTCTTTTACTTCTCCATAAGGATTTTTCCTAATAATCGGAGTGAGATTTGTCAGATGTGAACCTAGAAAAGATCATAAGTGTTAGCTGGTTTCTATTTAATTTCAATATGATTTGAGAGTGCGTAGCCTTTGTAGTTTCACTTCCAAATACAAGCTGGAATCAGCATTTGTGGTAAGCAAGTTTGGGCTGAAATGATGGACATTTTGTTCTTTCTCACATGTCCTTTCCACAAAGATATAGCTGTAGATTGCTAATTGCATTTCCTCTAAGTAGTTCCCAGTATTTCCCATAAAGTAGGCTCTTATCTCCCCAATAGTGCTTGTTTTAATTTTATGCCATTTGTCTCCTTGGCTACCTCACCCTACTCACCTCTCAGTGCCCTAGCAAAATTATATTTTAACTTTCTTCTGAAAAATACAATTGTGATTTTACTAGAAAGCGTGGGCAGTGATCAGTTTGCCTCTCAGCAAGGCAGACACGGGAGCGGAAGGGTCGAAGGCGCCTCTGCCCGCAGGGACACTTCAGGAAAGCTTCAGGGTGCCCTGCCTGACCACTGAGCTGCCTAGAAAAGAGCAAGACCGTGCTGAAAGCAAAAACACATGCTTTTGGAAAATGGAGCCATCGATTTTATGCTACCCACAAAAGCCCTTATCAGGGAGCACGAGGCTGGCTGCCCAGGAAGGGGCTGAGCCGGGGGGGGTGTGCTGGAGGCTGGGGCCGAGCCGCAATGGGCTCCGGGATGAGCCGGAGGTCCCTTCTTCCACAATGTGGGAGCTAATTTCTCCTGGCTCTGTACAGGCAGAATAGAGATATGGCATTTAAAACTAACGCTAGGTCCTCATTACGTAAAAGCTAGAAGCGAGGGCTAGAGCTCATCCTGAATGACAGAAATCTCCAGACATTCAGCCTCTTGTGGTGAGATTCCCACAATCATAAAATAGGCCCTTTCTGGCTATAGATAGAAATTTCAGGAAGAAGGTGATGGGAAACATGGCTTGAGTAAAGCTTTATTTCAGGTCTGCCTTTTGTTGTTATTATTAATTTATATTTAAAAATTAATTTGATGATTAGAAAGAAAAGCAATTTGTCGCTCTTTATGCTGCTTATTTACTTTTTATATCACTTAGGCTTAAAACACATTATGCAGAGGGTGAGAGCAAGAGCTACACAAAACATCCTACTGTGGCCCTATCAGCATAGTTAAAATGCAAGTGGTTCATAGACTTTCATCTGGCTCTTGCCACAAAGGGGAACTGCAGTTTTGGTCCAGAGCTAAAATGGACAGTTTCACTTGCTATTTACACCTTCTGTTTCATTTGCAAGTTCTGAGGTGTCTGCACATGAATGCAGCTGGGGATTAAGTGATGGGCAGGAAAAAAACAAAGTCTGTATTACTTAAAAATGTTTTTCCTAAATGTAGCCCTAACTTTGAATCCTACTTTTAAGGGATCCACTTCCCTGCAGCAGACACCTGCACTTCTCAGAAGCACTACTGTTTTTCCGTGCTTTCCAGGAGGGAGGCTAGAGTGGTGGCAGGGTTTCCTTGGGATAGGCTCTGCCTTCTGCACGAGGGTGGCTGTCTGACTACCCAGAGACATGGAGAGGCCAGATGCAGGAAGCCTTCTATTTACCCTAATGGGACTGAAAACATGTTTAGTAGATTGGCAAAATATACTGAGAACAGAACTCAACATGCTGGAAAATATGGGAGTTGGCAAAGGCATTCATGGCATTAAAAAAAATATATATATAAAGGTGCCAAGCATTATATTTATATAGCTAAGAGGCAGTAGAACATTTCCATCCTGCTAGATTGTCACCAAGTCACTGTTGTCCAAGGGAAAGATGTCCTCAGGATCCAGCCATCAGATGCCAAGTGCTCTTGGCTAAACGCATTTTTGTCCAAATAGGTCATCAACTGGGTTTAATCCAGAACCTCCCACTTCACCCAGCATCACTGTTTTTGTTTATTTTTTAAAGACTTGAAGGACAGGTCTCCCATGTCTTTCATTGAGAAATGACCCTGTTGTGTATTTGAGCTGGAAGTCCTATCGGCTGGGACTAGGACACCAAGGGAAGGAAGCAGGATGATTCAGCCCAGCTTTACCCAGTGAATCCTCTGGAGAAGTGACAGAGGGTTCAACATGTAATGGGAAGGGATGTCTCTGTTCCTCTGAGCTCCTTCTGCTTGGGTTGGCGTTGGCAGAATGGCTGCAGTTATCACTAGAGGAACAGTTTACTAGGTAATACCCACCCTGGCAGTTCTGTTCCTCGTCTGCCTCACAATAAAGCACTGTTTTACCAAGGAGGGAACAAGCTGATCTCCTGTTTATTTTCATAAATGTGGGGAAGAAATCCTGTTATTTCCCCTGCCCCTTGAATTTGTTTAACACTCGGCTTCCATATGACAATAATGAACTTAGGTCTAAATAAATACACAGCTCTAAATTGCAATAAAGCTTTCATATCACTGCTGCTGCTGGGCTGTTTGCAGACTCATTTCAAAGCATGCAAACATCTGTCAGACTGTGTCAATGCCTCTTCTTCCGAGCGAGGCTCCTTCCCCTTCTGGAAGTCCTCTGCGCCTGCGGTGGGGAAGGAGGAGTGCGCTTCCCACGGCAGGATGCTCTGTGGCTAGGGCCGATTGCAGGCCAACAGCTAGTTCCTGCTGACAGAGAAAACAAGATGGTCTCCAGGTTGGCAGTGAAAGAAGCAAAAGTGACTGGAAAACAAGTGTGTGACTGCCCACCACTTTGGTTTAAAAATCCGATCTGATCTCCCATCCATTGCCAGCTCTATGAATCCAAGTTATGAAACAGCACAGATGCATTGGAAATAAATGTATTTGCACTGAGCAGGTTATAAAGGCAAAGTGGCTTAAATGGCTGTGCATAACATCTTGTACACATTCCTGCAGTGCCACCAGGTGCAGTGTTCTAGGTAGTCTTCTGGGGATATCAGATTTTTGTCTCCAAGAGCTGACTCACTGCCAGCATGACATGTCAGACAAACGTTTCTTGTTGATTAGCTTGTCTGTGACTGCTGAGCTGGGTGGACAACTACAGAAATAGTGCGAGGTGCCTGGATTCCCACCTGCTCCCTGGCAGGGTGCACCTCGGCCCATCTTCCCTCTCCGCAAGGTGCCACCGCACAGCAGATGCAGATGCTGTCGGGACATCTGAGCCCCGCTCGTGGGAAGGCTGATGGTCTGAGGCAGATTTTCTGGTAATTTGCTAGAATTGTCACAGGGCCAAGATGGAGGATCTGGGAATTAGGAGAATTGGCTTCTTCCCTGCTCTGCCACCGGGACCAACATGCATAAATATTTTGTCTTTCTTTTTCTTTTTCCCTTATCTACAATGATGAGATCCTGCCACTTAACCACTCATATTTTGGTGACTGTGACGTGCTATGTAAATACTACGGCTACCTTACGAAATGCTGTAATGTCAGACTCTCCCAGTCAGCAGAGAAAGGAGCTGGCAAGCATCAGCTAGCACTCCCTTTCCCTCAAGCTGCACTGACCTCAGCCTGACATAAATTAAAGGCATGGAACTGCTGTAAATCATGGCATCTGGCTGCGGACAGCAGGTTAAAGCTCTTTCCCACAAGGGACCAGTTGAGCACTGTTGCGTTTTTCTCTCTGTTGTATACGCTGCACATGGTGGAAACCAGGCCTGTCCCAGCTGTGCAGCATGGAAACCTCCAAATCTTTTGGAGGAAGGTGGGATCAGCTCTCTGAGATCAGGTGTCCATGTCAGCCACCCTCGCATTGTGGAAAGGCTGCCACTGACCCCGAGAATCCAATCTGTAAATTCTCATCTCTTTATGAAGTAGTTTTCCCCTCTTTTCAGGTCCTCCAGCAAGTCAGTATAAGGCTTCTGTCATCCTGAGTTTCCTCCTGGACTGGGTCACTACAGTGCCTGCATCTCCTCACCTAGACAACCACTGCTCATATTCACCTGGTAGGGCACAGCAGGGGCACAGGAGCAGAGGACCATGGTATTTCTTAGTTATCTGTCATGTTTTCCCTGATGGTGTCTTTACTGTGCGCTGGCAATACTGCGAGCAGCTGCAGGACAACCTTTTGCAGCCTGTCCCTGAGGGTCACTCTTTTACTTGCAAGGAGGTGCTCCAGTTGCACCCCAGCCTGCTGAGGGACACTCATGGTAACTTGTTTTATTCAGGTGTAAAATCTTGGATCCTGAGGAGTGAAATTGGTCCCTTTCCCACTTCACAATTGCTGAAGAAACCCCAGTTTTGGCTCACTGTTTGTAAATTATTTCTGTGTTTCTGTCAAATAAAAGGTTATCATCGTGAGGAAGTCTGTAGTTTGTGTATGCGCGTATTCTGATTTCATCTGGGAGTGCAAGTATTTGCTTGTGGGGATGGAGAACTGGGAGAGCATGAGCAAGGCAGCCTGGAGCCAATGGCCGTGGGCTGGGGACCCTGAGCTCACTCATGAGCTGCCGTCTCTCCCTGTGGGCAAACAGGCACGTGGCAGGCACTGTGCAGCTGGAGAAGGGTGTCCCTGCTGCACCTGGGACTCTCCTGCTGCACTGACTGGAAGGGAATGCAGGTGAGATGCTGATGTGGCAGCAACAGCAGTGGTGGGCCTGGATGAGGGCATATCTGAAACCCTCAGTGTCCTCCATGAAAAATCCCGGATTCATGTTTGCAAGCTGACAAGACCTGGGGTGTGGACGTGCTCTGAATGCGTGTTTGGGAAACCTCCCTCTTGCTGCGTTTCCATGCAGGCCAAGGAGCCATGAAAGATGGATGGAGATGTTCCACTTTGTGTGAATAATTAAAAACTCACTGGAGCACAATCTTATTGAGTAAAGTCTTGCTGAAATTAGTAGGTTCTTCCCCAGGGTTTCTCCTCAGCCTGTAGAAGCTGCGTTCAGATTGAAATCATTAAAAATGTACATGCTGCTCTCCCATAGCCCACAGCGCTGAATATATACATTACTGGCTGGAATGTGCATGGCTCTGAGCAGCTCAAATGCCCTTTGCACAGAAACCCAGGCAGGGAGGAAAGGGAAAGGGAGGAAGGAAGGGCAGGAGAGGAAAAGGAGAGAGGTGGGTCACCCTGTGGGAGAGCAGGGACACGGTGCTGCAGTGCTAGAGAGGTGCAGTGCCATGAGGGGGGCCAGGTGGCTGGGCTTCAGGGCTGCAAAGCACCTCAGCCCTGGTGTGAATCTGCAGCTGGCTGAGCGAGGTCGGGGCTGAGAGCGCCCCAGAAGCTCTGCTCAGCGGCAGGCCAGCTGTGTCAACGATCACAGCCTGTGAAGCAAAAGCCTCTAAAAAAAGGCCATGTTTTGATCAAGGGAGTTACACCTGCAACAAACTGCCAGCCCTTAGTGCTAGTAAATTCTCCCTTCGTGGTCTTGCTATGAACATTGTAGTGAGTTAGCCTGTAGATGCTATCCAGGCAAAGAGGTCTGTGGTAGCTGGTCTTACCGCATCGCTGGAAGCCCCCTTGGCAGCTCTGAGCCCGAGCTATCGGCAGCCACTTGGGTTCAGTCCAGGGGTTGAAGCAGTTAACTACAGAGATAGCTGAGATGTTAAATTAGGTGGCCTATATATGCCAAGAAATGTTAGCGATTGCTCTTTGATGTTACGTTTAATCTGTAGTATGCTATGTAAGTATGGTTGGCTGTACTTCTCATATGAATTAATTACAAAGACCTTGTCATGCATGCAGAGAGCAATGCACAGCACTACACACGCTACACAGTCTTTTAAGGTTGCCGAGGGAAATGCTCCTGTGAGAGGCTCTGCTGTGGTGGCTTGTCCCCCTCCTCTTAGGAGCGCTACTGTGGGGATCTCGGCTTTGGTGAACCTGATGTACTGTGGCTAGAGCAGGTCCAACTCCCATGCACCTTACCAAATTCACAAGATTTGTCCCTCCTTCCTTGTCAGCCCAGGCAAGGGGCACAGGGCCCCTTCCTCAGTTGCCAGCCCCCCACGGGACACATAGGAAGTGAGAGGCGGATCTGGTTTGCTTTGCTCCTCATGCATCTGCTTTAAGTTTTTGGCATGAAGTTGTTAAGCATGCACCCATCTGGGGAGAAGATGAGAGAGAGCACAAACCACACAAGACAGATAGTAGTTACTGTGCTTAATGCACTACTGGAAGGCACTCTGTTTTATGGGGTTGTGTGCAGCATAAGGCTCTACAGAGAGCAGAGCAGACTTCTGTGAACCAGGCACACCGACATTAATAGTTAATACGTGGGAGGACTGACACTTCCTCCAAAACTATGTGCAGGCAAAGTTCTTGTTTTTGGGCCTGTCGTCCAGGGCTGAGCACAACCCAGATGTGCAGGAGGGCCTGAAACTTTCCCTCTGCTTCACTCCTGCTTTGTGGCTCACGCAATGTGAGACAGCACCTGCCCTGGGTCACCATGTAGGACCACATCTGCAGCGTGGAGCTGACTCCGAGAGGGGAGATGGCCCCACCTCTGCCCTGCACCCAGTCTCATCCCTGGCCTCGCTGGCATGTGGGGTTGATGGCCTAGAGGGACATCGTGATCCTGCACTGGAATTAGGCTTGATCCTAAGGTTTCTGAAACACATACAACCAAAGTCTGGGTAGAGGGCCACCAAGGATGAACTTACATTTTAACAAAAGTAAGAAAAGAAAAATAGTATATTCAGCAGCTGAACCAGAAAGAGGCCAGCCAGAATTACAGAGTGGTTATAATGGGGTTACACTATGTCCACAGGGTCATCAGGACTCAAGACTGCCATACGCCACAAGTTTTCTAGGCAAAGTACCCCGAGACAAAAAGAGGCATCTTGTTAAGATGCCTGTAGTCTGGAACTTCACTTTGTTTGTTTTTCTTGTGACCTTTTGTTCTCAGTCTTGTACCTACAAGCTCTAAAATCTTTATCTTGCAATGCAATAAATAAACCTCTGCTCTGATTAACAGCTGTCAGGAACTGGGGAACATAGCAAATTGTGGTAAATCCTAGCAATTTACAAGGTACGTGTCCCCAGAGGTAACAAGTCAGAAAAAGCATAGCGTGCAGGCTGGAAGCATTCGGCAGCAGATCCTGTGAGTATGAACAAGCTCTCTCCCACAGGGAGCAGATGGCAACGCTGCCCACAGCTCTGGGTAATCCCTGAGGTGTCAAACACATGTACGCCCAAAATGGCTTTCCTTGGCAACAAACCTTGCAAATTTGGCAAGGTAACACATTCAAGATGTACTGTGCATATGCACCAGGTGTGCATGTCAGTCAGCTCGCAAACCTGATTCATGAGGAGGCCCTGACAGCACTTTTTCTCACTGAAGGCTATTTCCCTGCCAAATTTCTGTCCTGTCTCCCCAGCCAATTTGGAATTGAAGCTCTGCAGAAGTTGATAGCCAGAATCCTTTGCAGAAGGGAAAAGTCACCTTCTTCCCCCCCCCCCCCTTTACTTCAGTCCTTTTGACCTGAAACTTCTCCAAAGTAAATCAACCACTACAAAGGAAAATCACCTCATTTTCAGCCAGAGATTAAGTCAAGGAAATGTCAGCCTACGAGGTAAGAAAAGAAGAGCAATGAACAACTGAAGGCAAGAGTTTAGGATGGAAATTCCCATGTGACCTCATGTTTGTCTGTGCAAGAGCTCCTGCCCCAGCATTCGACATTGCTCAAGTACTCTTCCTTCTCAATGCACTTCATAATCGTTAGCGAAACAGGCTTGTTTTAACAGAGACAAGGGAAGGAGCTGGAGCATGGAGAGCCAAAGCTGTTGGGGTGCACAGGTGCCTGCTGGGGAGCAGGGAGCTGGGGCAGCCAGGCTGTGGGGTCCGGTGGTGGCAGCACCAGGCGGGTACCTGGACCCCGGCAGCCCAGCATAAGCCTCCTCTCACTGCGATCCAAAACCAGCTTCACTGAGCTCACGCCTGAGGCCCACACAGTGATTTTCCTTCCCCTCCCAAAGCCCCGTACCAACAGCAAAAGGCTGGGAGGTGGCATTTGTTGGCAGCTCGAAGGGCCCCTCCGCAGGGCTTGGGCGGCCGTGCGGACTGCCTCCGTGTGGATTTGCTCTGCAGCTGGGGAGGAGGGCAGCCGCCAGCTGGAGTGCCCAGCATGGCTGTCCTTGGGACTGGGGGATCATGACGAGGCTTATTAAATTATTTTCCAGCTCAAACCAAAGGGCACGGGGCTGGGAGGAAGGTCTGCCTGTTTCACTGTTATTCATTGGCGTCTGTAGCTCCTATTGTTAGGGCTCCTCAGTGTTATTCACAGCCTTCCAGCTGGGCGAGGGGATTACCAGAGCTCCTAGCATGATGCCTTTGGTTAGGGGGACGTCCTACCTTGCCCCATTAGCTCTGGCACTTCACTGCTGCCCCTCTCCACAGCTCTGGGAAGAGATGGCCCCGTTTCCCTTTCCTTGGGCCCCATCTCTCCTCTTGTTTTCTGCGAGACCCCCACAGCAGGGTGTAAGATGTCCTCCTCTCAGGTACCAGAGAAATGTGGCGCAGGTCTCAGAGGTCCCTGCCCTCCCCGTGCAGCAAGCTCGCCTCTGCTAGAGGCCGAATACACCAGGGAGCTGAGCCGGATCCCAAGGAGCAATCAGAAAAGGGAGTCTGCCTGTGTCTCCGGCCTCTATCTGTACATGAAAATCAAAACAAACAGGCAGCTCATTTCCTGCAGCTTTCCTTCTCCTTCAGCTTTGCTTTCCCAAGGAAAAGCCACCAGGTGCCACCACAGATCCCAAGGGAGAGCTGTCAGAGGAACTGTGTGGTGCCTGTCCCCGGGCACTGCTCCCCTCCCTCTCGGCTGATTCTTTTTGCTGGGGGAGAGATGATGACCATTGCCTTCCCTTGCATTTTGCTGCTACGGTAATCCCAGGGTTAAAGCTATTGTGATTTTTGGTCATGCATGATGAGCTGCACCAGGAGCGAGGCTGGGAGGGGGAACGGCCACAGCTGCTCGCAGTCCCGGAGCTGCTCGGAAACAAAGGAGGTCGGAGCTGCAGCCTCCTGGAAGCACTGGCAGCCTCTGGGTCTGCCTCTCTCCCCGCTCCCGGGAAAGGCTGCCTGCCCTGCCTCTCATCGCAGGGAAAGAGAAATGCAGGGCAAGGCATAATCACAGAACATTTGTAAGTGACAATCTCACATCAAACTAATTCCAGGTATAATCATCGTGCTGCTGTCACAGGCACAGCACTTGGGAATGCAGGCAGGCTGCAAAACCCTCTAGGAAAATATCTCCTGTCTCTTAACATTGCCACACTTTGCTAGCCTACTCTCAGAAGATACCCATCTCTCAGGATTACACCTCTCTGATCTCCAACTATCCAAGGATCATTTGTTTTCCTTGCGGGGAATACGGCTGTGCAGTGTTTGTTGAGCACCAACAAGGGCTTGAGAGCTGACAACCTAGCTGGAAGGCTCAAGAGAAAAACAAACTGTTATTTCAGGAGGTGACCCTGTGGTGTCTCATTTATTAACAGGAGATGTGATGTTGTTATATGGGGCTTCCAGAGGAGCCCCCTGTGAAGACTGAATGTAGGACCTTTAGATCCAGAGACCACAAGCTGCTACTGCTTGAGTTAAGGACCAGGCTTCCCTGGTGCCAAAAACAAGATATCTAGAGGGAGGAAACCACATATGTAGAAACTGTGATGTGCCCTGATTTCAAATTAGATCTCATCCAACACAATTGTTCTGCACATCTGCTCCATCACTGCAAGACCAGTTGTTCTGAGAAGCGCATGTCATCCCACGCTTCCAGATGTGCCATGCTCTCCAGGCAGCAGAATAGGACATAGCAACCACTAATGGCTTGAGATGGAAGCCAAGTAAATTTAAATGAGAAAACAGACACATTTTTCCACGACAAGATTGATTAACCATTGCAACATATTTCTGGAATGGCAGGGGCACTTAATTCCTCATACCATCAGGTCTTCATATTCAGACAGAGGCTATGCCCACATCACAGACTTGCTGTTGCTTCCAGCTGCTGACTGTAGGATGTGCACACAGGACAGCTTTTGCCTGTGCCCTCTGCTCCTGTTGTAGAAGCTGGCTGGGCAGAAGACTAAGTGAACGGTGAGTTGAGACACGGGCCAACCTTATTTTAATAAGGGAGTTCATTTTGGTTTGCCACTGTATGGTGACCAGAGGCCTGTAGCATTCAGGAACATAGCTTCTGCAAAGCAAGATTTATAGTAAAGACTGGACCTGCTTTCCTTTCTGGAAAGTATGCTCTAGCCAAAGACAAGCACAAGCTGTCACACTCGATACAGCTCTAAGCAGATGAAATTCAAGCAGCTGTGATGGATACAGGAGTTTGGACTAGACAGTCTAATCATCTCCTCTGATCTTGCACCTCACAAATGTACTACTTGGCTAATTTTCCATTGCATCTTTCTAAGGAAACGCTAGGAAATGCTTTCTACTGTGAGGAAATGACAATCTAAAGGGTGAAAATTGAAGTCAGCAAGTATCTCAGCATGCTACAGGGACAACAAGACACTCTCAGAAATGGAGCATAAAGAGATTGAAAAGAAGACTCTCCTAGATGCTCAGAGGTGAGGAGGGGTGTAAGCAGAGGGAAAAGCAGCTATAAAATGAGAGAAAGCATCACAGAATTTTGAAGACAAGGGCGGCAATTCAGAGGGGCTGGTGAAGGGGCAGGAAAGAGATGCAAAAAATATTTGCTCTGCCTTGACGTGACCATCTTTTACACTCAGTGGAATTTCTGCCCATCCTGCCGAGACAACAAAGCTTCCTGCAGGGAGCCCGGCATCGGTAGTGGAGCCTGTCTCTATGACATCCAGGGTGCACAAAAACACTTTCTGAGTCCCTCGGATAAAACTTTTGTAATAGCTGGTAGACTTTCTGTAGCTTTTTTTCCTGTGAAAATGACATTTTAGCAAAAAACATTGAAACTGTCTTATGCCACTTCGCATAAAATTTGAAGAGATCCTTTTTAAAGTCTTTATCCCAACAGCACTTAATTTTTCTGCTTAATTGAATATACCCAAAATTCTGTGAAAGACAGAGATTCAAACGGAACACTTTGGATGCCCCGTATCAAAATGCTTTGACCTGAAACAACAGTTTCTGAGCTTTCCTTAAAAAAATAAAAGAAAGGTCTTGCCCATCTGGAATCTACTTTTTCCTCTTTCTAGGCCTCACCGTTTTTCACGGATCAGAAAATGCAATTTTCTCAACATTTTTTTTTGCAACTTCTGCCCGTCTGACTAGCCAGAATCCTCAAAGCAGCGCAGCCTGGGGATGCAGACCCTGCACTAGATCTCTGTGCTCCCCTTCCTATTTAAAACGCTTAGCTTGCTGTTAAAATAGCTTGGGTCTTGTTATTGGTTAAGACAGTCTCCCTGTCATCGTCTTCACTTTCCAGCTGCACCTCGGTGGCAGAATTAGGTCCAAACATAAGGAGCAATCTCAGTACAAACAGTACGTGTTGTCTAGCCAAGCCCATGGTGGCAGGGGTCACATCTTGGGGACTTGAGAAGATAGACGATTAGAGCTGTGAGAAGCGCTAATAGAAAAAACAGACTCATCCATGCACTATTGATTATTTTCCCTTCTTTGCTGCTGTAAGCAGCTGCCTGGTGCGTGTAAGCTAGCCAGAGAGCTGTCCCTGGCCCTTAGGGGGGAAGGCGCCTGGGACACAGCCTTTCTTCAGCACACTTTTCCTTCCTCCCGTCCTTGGCTGCACACCCTGTGGTGCATGCAGCCTYTTTACGAGGATGCATGGCAATGCTGGCAGCCCCCAGCAGCCATGCTATCCTGGAAAGCAGCACAGCTCACTGCCCCTGCTGTTGGCCAGGGCCCCAGAGCGCCCTGTGCTGCATGTGTCGCCTCTCTGCACGCTGCCCCTGGCTGCTCAGAGGCAGGGTGAGCCCACTCACATCCCCCACACAGATGGCACCTGACCTGGCCTCAGTGAGGAGGTGACATGACCGGGCCATCTCATTACCACCATGTTGCTCACTGGCCTTGCAGAGAACTGACGATTCAGCATTTCCTACAGCAGTCAAATCCTCCCTTTCAGCATCATGGGTGTTTATTCCAAACATAATCTAAAAAAATTAAGTATCTGATTATCTAGATTCCTGAACTACTTCCTCCCAGGATGTATTTTTAATGTGTTCAACACTGCATATAACATATCCTGCCGATATAGTTGCCTTGAACCCATTTCAGAGGCATCATGTGTAGCAGGTTGGCCTGTTTGGAGATGTGGAAAGCAGGCTGGTGCACCTCTGTCCCAGGAATTGTGTAGACTCTTCCCCAAGTGCAGGACACTTCTTAGGGAGAGTTAACAGTTTCTGCTTTTCAGTCTCAGTCCTCTCCAACTCATCCTATACACTGGTCTGTGTCTCCAACAGCCTCTTGAGTGCAAACTGCCAGTGCCGTGTACCCTGCGCTTTCCTCCTTCCTTGTCACTGCCTGCAACACCTCCACCTTCCCTCAGGCCTGCAGTTTGGAGTGTATTTTTTATTCTTCCTTCTCCATTGCCTGATTAAGTGCATCAGATGAAGCTCCCAGAGGGACTCAGCACTGTGCTTGATTTCCTCAGTCCTACAGTACAACACTGCATCACATCATTAGCCCCAAGTCGCAGGCGTGCGCTAGAGATGCTGCAATGAAGGTTTGATTGTGTATATACTAACCCTGCTGTGAACAAAGCACAATGCTGTTTGGACCATGCAAATCATGTAACATTATGGTGCTGGGCAGGTGAAAGCTTTTGCAGACTGATCACTACGTTATTGTAAGTCTTCTCACAACTGCTTTGTGCCACAGACCTTTTCTGGTCATTCCTGCAGGTGGTATCACCTACCACTTGTGTACAGATAGGCAGGAGAGATTTTCGGCACAGATTTCATGTGCATCAGTCTGCTGCTTGGGGACTTGGAAACAAATGCAAATGAAAGACTGAGGTTACTTCTCAAACCTTAGTTGCACAGACTAATGATAGTGTTTGATTATACATGCTTATAATATAGCATCAAAGAAAGACATGAGAATGGCAGAACTCAGACTGGATTTTGTAAAAGTTGTCATATCATTTAAATAGTCAGCAGCGTGGACAAAAGCTGTGCTTACTTTTTCCAGTGCTTCAAACCAGGAAAAGGTAGGTGGGAGAATTGGATGGTTTTGAATAAAAAAAGTGCTGCAGAAGGTCTTTGGATCTAAGTTATGAATTTAAATCTTGTCTGAGAGTAACATTTTCAAAAGCAGGTATATACTGTTTTCAGAAAGAACACTGGAACTCCTTGTGACATAGGACGACATAAATGTTTGAATCACTTTTTTAAAATGACACTTACTACTTCTGAAAGTCTTCAGTAGCCTGAACTATTATCTGAAAACTATTTGTTCATCATTTCTTTGACACAATTTTGAGACATTTTCCCTGAATACAATTCTCTGTTTAAAAAAGTCAACATGACATATTTTGACTTTCCTTGTTTGACAATATCAAAGTATTTCATTTTCAATAGGGTAAAACATGATTTCTTCAGCTTTGCCTTCTCATTTTGTTCTGTGTGGCTTTTGTATTACATTATAATATTTTAAAATTGTAGAGCATAGATAGAGTACATATAATACTTAATCTCTTTCATATGTTTTAGCATAATCACAAGGAAAGCTTTGAACTTTATCACAGTAAAATGTTTCACTACCTCCAAGTCAGGACTGGATTTTTTTTTGAATTTCGATTTTTTTTAAATCTCAGATCTTCAGCTTTTTTCCCTGATATGCAGCAAAAACAACTACTGAAATGTCCAATATTCTCACTGAAGAAATGTTCTGTTTTCTACAGATTTATTACTTGGCGTCTGTGAAATGAGAGATTTCAGCCCAGTCCCCAGTGGACAAGCATCCAGTTTTCAAAAAGACGCCCTTGTGTTTGGAATGACCTCATCGTGCTAAGCACTTCAGGATGCGGTTCCCCGTTATGGTTTGTCCAGAGAGTCAAAGCGAGTTAAGAGCTTCTCGCTGCATCCTGCCTCTCTTCGCCTCCCTCTCCCAGTCACTCGGCCGGACAGATGACCCCTTGCTTTGTTGTCCAGCTTTTCCCAATTTTGTGTGGTCCTGCTCTAAACTGGATCAGTGAAATGAGCTGGGTCAAACAAACAAACAAAAATCACTTAGAAAAACAGGGAGTGGAATAAGGACAAAGACAGAGCTACCTGCTGCTCCTCTATCCGCTGCTCTTTTTGCTAATTGTCACTGATGTTTGCTGTTTATCATCTTGCCATTCTCTTTCATTAAAATCTCCTCTAGTCTGAGATATTGCAATATTAAAATGTCAGCATGCCCATTTTGCTCTCTGAATATCGTTCTTGAGGGACCTGGCAACGTGAGCGTCTCTCCAGGATGAGCTGCGGCAGAGGGCGGCGRGGGCAGCTGCCCTGCCACTCTCTGTGCAGACGCACAAAGGACTGAGCCCATTCATCCAGGCTCTTCCCCTGCAGCAATTCCACTGGGAAAAACCGTGAGATTTCCCCTGCCCCCAGGTTTCTTTTATTTTGCCTTTTACAGGGCATTGTATAACAGGCCTTGAAAGCACGCACCAACGAACAGAGCCACCAAGGGCCTGCTTTCCCTTTGGTATTTGACAACAGAGAAATATCGGGACAATCTTGCCACTAGTCCCTGCACCGAATGCTTTAAAAATGCACGGATGAAACAACATCTCCGGCTCGCTGCTTAAACAGGGCCCCAGGCTGGGTGGGGCGAGGGAGCCTTTTGTTGCTCCCAGTCACGGATTTATTTTCCGGGAGGCACCCCCTGCCCTTCCTCCCCTCCCGCCCGGGAATCAGGCCCTCGGGGCGGGGGGGGGCTGCTCCCTCTTCCCAGGCGCTTAGCTGGGGCCCCTCGTGGCCCGGACCTACATAACCCACATGCAAGCGGCGGGTGACCCCCCCGTGAACCCCACACAGCGCCTCGGAGAGAGCCGCGCCAGGGCGGCGCGTTCCGAC
>NW_020447442.1:1790819-1797591 GCF_003343035.1 Apteryx rowi | reverse complement strand
CGGGAGGCAGCGCCTCGGAAGGGGGAGCTGGGCAAGGGGCGGCCCCGCGACGGTGCTCTGCCGCCGAGCGCCGCTGCTCGGGGTCTGCTGGCCTCCCTTCGGGTGGGGGCAAGTTTAGGATCTGTGCCTCGCCGAGCCCTCGGGGCTCAAAGGGGCCCGGCGGGGTCAGGCGTCGTCAGGGGCAGTGTGTCCTCTGCAGGATCCTTCCTGCCCCCGGCTGGGGGGATTTGGCACCTGGCGGAGGCATCGCTGGCGGCCGTGGTGCTGCGAAAGCTCAGGTAAGTCCCTGCCCTGCAGGCTGAGACCGTCCCCAGGCAAGTGTTGGGAGGATGGGGTAGCAAGCAGGCAGGGGATATAGCAGGAGGAAGGAGTGACTTTTGTGTTGTGAGAGTGCAGGTAGGGTGGGACCCTCTGTGTCCTGCTGGTCCCTGAACTGAAGCACTGGGAGCGTCTTCAGCAGCATCTAGGTGTGAGGGATGGAGAAAGAGCTGGTGAAGCACCAGATCCCAATAAGAGCAGTGGGTTACCGTGAAGGTACAGGCAGAGCTTTACTAGGGGCACAGTGGCTGCAGCTACTCAGCAAGGCTAGGTGTGGGCTCAAGTGCTTGTGGATCCCTTGGTGGGAAGCTTTCTGGCAACAGATTTTTTTTTTTTTTTTTGGCTCTTGCTCTGCTTAGAAGCTTGGATCCCGTTTAACTTGTTCCTTGAAAGTATCCGTCCTTTTCCATTTGCTGAAGGAGATTCACAGGAGGACCACAGTGGGTGCTTCAGGTGCCCAAATGGGGAGGGGATGTGTGCTGAGCCCTGCGCGGCCCTGGGAGGTTGGGGTTAGATGGCTGAGCTGGACGCGTGGAGTTGGGATGCGGGGGAACGGCTGGCGGGTGGAGTGGTGAGCGGGTGCGCCCCGTTTGGATGTTGGCGTTCCTGTTGTGGTGGAGGGGAGCCCAGTGGGTGACGGGGAGTCACTGCAAAGGAGGGTGCGGCAGCGCCTGGGAGATCAGCCCCTGGTGAGGGCTTGGAGCAGGGCTTGGCATAGGAACGGAGGGGACGGGACTGGGTTACAGAGTGCGCCGTGGAAAGGAGATGGGACAGAGTTCCTGCTGTGATACGAGAAGGAAGATGAGGTCAGAGGCATAAGCACTCAGATGGTTTACAGCCCGCTGTGGGCATTCATGTGGCCCCAAACACCCAAATGTCTGACGTGTCACTTGCAGGAACTGACTGGCCCTGCTAAGCCGGAGCAGAAACACTGCTGACCAGCAGCTGTTAAGCTTTCCAGATCAGTACGACTTTGAGCAAACTAGGCTGAGAAAGAAACAGCACCTTTATTTTTTACCTGCTCCTTCACTGCCCTGCCCTAGAGCTGCCTGGAGTTTGAGTCCACCCAGGCTCTTCCTTTTACCTGGCAAATGTCTCTGCTCCTCGTGGAGCTGCCCGAGAGACAGGGCCAGCAAAGCCAGAGCTGCGAGTGGTTGCCATTTAATCCATATGCTCTGTCTGCAGAGGCTGTTAGGTAAAAATGCCCAAAGTGACCAAAGCCTTGTTGACTTTAGGGCTACCACCAGTACAGTTAAGCCATGAGAAACTACAGAGTATACAAGAGCACTAGCTATTCTGGACTTTGTCATAAATAACTTGCTCAGTAACTCTAACCGCACTAAAGCAGAGACTGCTGTGTAATGATGTTCAGGACACATGGGAAAGGAAAGTGTTTTTTAAATACATAAATAGTAGTTATCCTTTATGCAGGGAAGTTTCTCTTCCCTGGGAGGAAGCTTTCTTAGAAAGGTCTTGGTAAAAAAAACAAAAGTAAACAAAATCCTAAGACTCAGCATGAAGGCACCTCTACCAGCCATAACCATTTCTCAGCTCGGATGCATACATACACCTTGTGCGAGCACAGCAGTTTGTGAAGGACACTGTGAACCCGCTTTATCCTGCCGTTCTTGGCGCAGAGAGACGGGGTACTGATCACAATCGGGAAGAAGGGGTTTGCTCGCTTTCGAATGTGTCCTTGTGTTTCGATTCTTTCTGTGGCTGTTTGGGGCAAGGTAAAGGGAGCTCTTCTCCGGATAAGCTGTTTGTCCCAACCAGGAGGCTGAAGAGATGACTTCTGCCTTATAGTCTAAAGGGGAATTTATCCCTTCTGCTTGCTGGCCAGTAGAGAGGACTTAGTGTTGAGAGAAGTGGTCAGAAGAGTATGTTTGACCCATCTCTAGAGGATTCCACCCAGAGGGGCTTGGGGTGGACATTGATCCATGGGAGAATACACCATAGAAATGCCTTGCCCTGAGATTTTCTTGCCACTGGGAGCTCCTGGAGGATAGGATCAGATCCAAAGGAAAATGGCTTTCTGTTGTTTTCAATGAGCATCGAGTGCTAAAATGTGCCAGAGTACCGCTTCAGCCTGTGTTTGCTTGTCCTGCAGCTCTCTGAAGGTCAAACTATTAACAGTAGGGGATGGGTTTGGGAAAGATTGGTCCATGTGGTGGTTGTTGCACACATTACTTTGTTTGGATAGTGATCTGTTCCTTGCTATATGACCGTTTGATGTCCTTCTTCCAAGTAGTACCCAAATCTGATTAGAACTGCTAAACACTAGCACAATACAAGAAATATTTCCCTCTGCTGCAGGTGGGATGGGGCTGTGAGCACGGGGCTCTACAGAAGGCTGCAAATTGAATGAGGGGGAACAGAGTCTGTTCTGAGATGGCAAAAGAGAGAAGAGACCAATGAGACTATGAAGTGGGGGTGTATATCTTCCTACTGTTAAATTTTTGGTTTCAAGTGTTCCCCTGACACAGAAAAATGCACATGTGCACCAGAAAGATGTTGAGATTGCTTATGTTTCAATTTTGGCCTTGTGCCAAGAGGAAGGGCTTGGTGACTTTGGCACTATTGGGGCATTATTTATAGAAAGAAGACCTTCTGTGTTTGTTTTTTTTTGTTGTTGGGTGGTTTTTTTTTCAACATAGAAATGTAAAAACAATTATTGGGAGGAAAAGACCCAATGCAGGCCTCCAAACACATTGGGACTTGCTCCAGAGCAATGAAAACAGCACTTAGGAGATGACCAGGTGTTCCCAGTTCATGTGACTTCCTGGCTTCTCTTGGAAAATATATTTCTGATTCTGTTCTATAGATTGCAGGCCAGGGAGAGTTCTCTCAGCATTTGAAGAGTTCTTGCTCAAGATGCTAACAGATGTTCACAAAGACAAATCCAACTATAACTAGAGATTGATTTTATAGTTCAGACATGAAGGGAAATGATAAATGATTCTTTGGCCTTCTTCAGTTTCTTTTGTTTGTGAAGCTCTTTGTCATCTGCAGGGGTTTCACTTCGCATTGCATTTCAGTGTCTTCCACTGGCCATCTGCGGTGATAGTGAGTGTGGCTATCCTCAGATCATAGATGAGAAAATGAGGCTTAGAGATATGCAGGGTCTTGCTGGAAGATCTGCCAACAACTGGCAAGAATCGGTGCTAGTCAGAAAGCCCTGGTTCCCAGGTTTCTGATTAAACCCTTGTGGCGAACTTTCCTTTCTGGTTTCACAGTGTGAATACACATCTTACCCTCATCCTGTGAAATGTGTGTTCCAGTTGGAGAAATCCATAAATGTCTTTTTATCCCTCTATATGCAAAATAAGAATACATTTAGCACACTTGTGCATTGTTTCTGATGGGGAAATCTTTGCATAGGCTATACCTAACTCATCCGTACCAGACCCCAGTGGGACCTGCTTACTGTGCTTTAGCCAGCTCATTTTACAGGGGGGAACCAGGGACTTAAAGGGAAGGTGATTTGTCCAAAGCCACAAGCTGAGCCTGTAAGAAGACTGTACTTGTACTGACAGTCGCTGGGGTTGCAGGGGAGGAGAGATCTGTTGCCAAAACTGGAAAATGATCGGAATGATTCTAGCAGGGTTTATTGCTAGAAGGTGAGAGGCACTTTCTGACACTGACTGTGGCAATCCATATGTTCGTTTTCTGAACTTCATGGGCCAAAATCAGAAGGTTGAGCAGAAAGTCTGGTAGCTAGCTATACTCCTCCTGGGCTTCCTAGAAGTTATTGTCAGGGATTTGATTTAAGCTCCTTTAAGTCAAAGGTGCAGAGGAAAGCATGGTGAGAAAAGTGGTTAGAAATGAATCAAGCAGTGATTCAGTAGTGCGGTCTCCTGGGGACCGATATTAGCAATATGAGTTTGTGTAGCTGGAGATGCGCACGCAGGAGTGTCAGATTACGCTGGCCATCGGGAACCTAATTATTTGTTTGAAGGGATTCTGTGCCTCCTAGGGAGATTAGCGCTAGTCTCCCTTGCAGCTGCCTGCTGCTGCCACAGGAGAGAAAGACTTCCTTTTCTTATTAAAATCAGGCAGCACTTAAACTGCTGGCCCAGAGCTGCTGGAGGAAAGCAGGTGCAGTGGGAGCAATACACAAAGGCTTGCAGCCCTGTCGATTTTAGCTGTATCCTGCCTGGGCTGAGAAAGTAAACAGTCTGAGGCTGTGTCAGCAGCCGAACAAGAGACCTACAGAGAAAACCCACAAATCTTCAGGAAACTCTGTGGGTGACTCAGCTAATGTTTTTGTCTGAGTACAAATTCATTCAGTAACCCATGATGGCAGCAGAAGTGCTCTTTTGTAGTTGTGCCATTTTATGAGTGAAATACAAACTGCTGGTCTTCAGTTATTTGTGGCCATGGAAAGACTTGAGAGGCTTTTCCAGGTGATGAGTGTTAATTCAGGAATTGCACGACTGAGCCCCCATGTCCATGCAGCCCCGCTTAGACATTGCAGTCTCTTCCTGGGCTTGCACCTGATTCTGCTGTAGATGTTAAACTGCTGTGACAGAGACAGCAGGCAGCTTTCCCAAGGTCAGAGTTCACGTTGGCCAGAGAGCACAGGCTAGAGCACACTGTGCTTTCTAGCCTATGTTTGTTATGGCCAAGAAGATGTCTTTAATTCAACATTCCTGGCCATCTCTCACTGCCTTGCCATGCATGACATAAGGTCCATCTGGGAAATAGCCTAACTGTTCTGTATATCACTGCAAAGCTGTGGGGTATGTATGGGAGGCAGTTTTATCAGACAAGCTTGGGCAGAGTCTGAATTCAGGCACTCTGTCTTGCTATATGAAGTCTTAAGGAGAGATTGTGACATGGAAATGTCAGTCTGTACCACTAGCAATAAAGGAAGCAGAGTATTCTCATGGGAAACAAGTTATTTTAAAAGTCCATGATTTTAAGTCCCCCGAATCCTTTTTATTGGACATATAATGCTGGCTGTATGACACTTCATTCAGGGTAAACAGTGTATACCAGGGAGATAAAAACATAAGTTGCCTCCTGCAAAGAGGAGAATGAAACTGGAAAGCCAGAATACTGAGTCCAGAGAAGCAAGATGATGTTGGTTTTTCACAACCGGTCATTTGCCATCTGAAAGCAGAGCTAGTATTTTGTGACCTGGGGGAAAAAAAGTTACTGTAGAAGCAGCTTAATAGCAATACAGAGCACCCAGACTTTCTTTGGTAGAAAGCAGTAGTGGAAATCTGCCAGAAGTCAAGCTCCATCTAACAGGATTGAAAAATCTAGGCCATCTGTGTGTGCAATCCCAGGTCATTTTCATGTTAAGTGGAAATGAAATTCATCTGCCTTTAATACCAGAGCTGAATGTGGAGTCAGGTCTGGTTTGCTTCTGAATAGCAGACACCTGTAATGCATTGCCCACCCTCCCCCCCCCCTTCACCCTGCCAGTGCAACCATTTGCTCAGCGCAGCGTGTGAATGTGTTCTTACATCATCTGCTGGTAGAAAACGGATGCTGTGCAGCACATGTTCAACAAGTCCCTTCCGTGAGTCCTGTCGACATCCCCTGTTTAAATCCCTGGACAAGTGGGATGTTTTGAGGGTTGATGTATGAAGAAATGATAAAGCAGTTGAGCTCATCTGCTGCAGGCAGTTTATTCCCTGATCCACATTATTGTGCAAACAAAGTGCCTTTCATTGACACGTGCAAAGAACTAAGGGGAAAAGAGACTAGCCTGTTATTCCCAGAGCTGCTGCTGCATTTAAATGAAATTACAGGGACGATAATGAGAAAAGTCTTGACTAAAAGCTTCCACTGCTGTGTCCTGAGCAATTCTAAGCAGGAGGCTGTGCTATATGATTGCTTTCTTACATATACATATATACACACACTGCTGATCTTATTTGTGCTGGTATTATTGGAACTTGTTGTAGCAGAGTGTCTGAGACTTAAGGAAACAAGGGAGGGTACTTTAAATAACCCTTGATAACAGAGAAGAGACATCTGGCAACTCTGCAATTTTTGTGGTTACTTGAGAGCCTGATGTGTTGCTGCTGGTGCAACTAGTAGTTGGGTTTCCTGTTGTCTCCTTGTCCCTGGATGGTGGAGTTGAGCAAAGGTAGGGACTGGAATTGTAATTTGGCAGGGAAAAGGACTAATCAGTAGTACCTCTGTCCTTTCTTTCCTAAGGCCTCTCTCGCGTATGCCCTGTCACCAAGGTTATTGATGCCAGACTCTGGGTTCAGGAGAACTGGATCTAGGGTTGAGGCATCCACCCCTTTGTGTCCTCCCTGCTGTAAAAAGAGAAATCTTGCCTTGGCTCCTCCGGCATCTTCTATGGCTATAACTAAAAAGAGCAGGTTTGCTTAGGACACTGCTTCTTCGTGCCCAACAGAGAAGAAACTCTTTTCCTTGCAGGTTGTTGTCTTTTGTGTGTGTGTGTTTGTGGTTGGGTTGTCTTTTAGTGGGG
>NW_020447442.1:1767420-1790739 GCF_003343035.1 Apteryx rowi | reverse complement strand
GGGGTTGGCTTTGTGGGGAGGGGTTGTAATCTCAGTGTGATTCCATAATGTGAGCTGGGCAGAAGTGATACAGTGCTTGCAAGGATTGGGTAGTGAAAAGGTGAATGCAAGGATCATGCATTGGGTCATCCGGAGGGAATTAATCTTGCCCGTCCATGTAAAGGCAATCAAAAACCTAGTCTAACTCATCTTCTGGGCTCCCCCTGCAGTGTATGGAAAGAGGTAAGCCATTATAGAAGGTGATGCATCCTATCCTAAAATAGGCACCCCTGGGGGATAGCTCACCCTGCCCCCTCCCCAGATAGCCAAAAACAGTGAAGTGAAGAGAACCATAGGCTCATGTTATATTTGAGGTGTTCAAGCCCCATGCTCTCCACCTCTGAAATGCTTCTATTTGCTTTAGGGACAAACTATCTCTTTGTGTGATCCTTGCAGTACGCTGGCCTTTGTGCACGCTGGAGAAGCACTCCAGTATCAGAGGCATTGTCTTTTTCAGTCTGCAGGTTCTCTGTATTATGTCCTTTTTTCTGATCAAAGCTTTCTAAAGGGTACTTGTGTACTGAATACCTGTTGCTGATAGTGCACATTATGAAATCCAAAAGGAAGGCTGAGATTAAATGTCACACACTTCACACTGGGAGAATTCAGAGCTCCTTGCTGATCTGTGTGTAATTCAAGGGTTGACAGCTCATGCATAAACAAACGTGCACATACACATACATATGTGCATGCACAGGGTTTTTTCCCCTGACTAAGCAGCAAATAACAGCAAAGTCAGGTTTGTATGAGCTGCCAGGGGGATGTAGCATTTGCGAGAAAAGACTGTGGTTCTTCAGGGCTGTTTGTCCTAAGAACCACAGAGGCAGAAGAGATCACTTCTTGGTAGTGCCAGTGGGTTCTCCTACACCTTCTTCCCTCTTGTGGTACTGGACTGAGCTGTGGCTATTTTGGTTTTTATGTGTGGGTGTTAACCTGACCATGGGGATCTTCCAAGAGTTGCTGGCATGTGCAAAGGCTGTATTGATATGAGGTTCACCCCAAGGTTTCTATAATGCTTTTTCCTGCCAGCAGTGAATGAAGACAGAAAGAAAAAATTGATGTCCTGCTAAGCTGGTTGTTACTCAGGCCAGGAAAGGCATTCCTGGCACTGACAAGTAGCGTGCAATGAACTGAGTACCGCGGGGGAGTTCATAGCCTTCCTCAGCAGCACAGATGTCTTGTAAGTGGGCAGTCAGCTAGAGAGCACAGCAGTCCCATTGGGTACAGCGCAGGGGGAATCAGCTTTGAAATATTACAGGCACTGAGCAGGAACGATATGAACTTGGGCAGTAGACATATTCTTAATGTAAAAACTGGGAAACTGGAGTGTGAGAGGTTAAATGGCCTGGCTCTGCTTGTGGGGAAGGACAGCAGCAGTGCCAAAGGTGGAATCCAGGTTTTGGCCTCTGCGCTTCCTATTCTGTAAGCTAAACAGTCCTGCTCCTGGAAACAGCTGGTTTCATTCCCAGGTGCTTAACTGCAGAAGGAAGAACTGCTCGTTGCTCTTTGCTGCTCTGCGGGATGCTGCTGGCCTGTGCTCCACAGCAGTCCCTCCCTTGTGCTGAGCACCAGCCACTGCCCCATTCGTGGGGTGCTGGCGGTTTCTGCTAAGTCACTTTGTTCCACTGACTTGCAAATTCATGAAGCCTGTGCTTGTTCTTTTCCCATGTCATCAGCTATGTGGAAGTTTCCCTTTTCTCAGTCTGCCCTCTTGTCTTCTGTTTGCCCGACCTGGGAAACTTTGCTTCTGACATTTTTAGCATTAACCTGTTGCTATAGAAACCACTAAGGTGTCAGAGAAGACTTCTGCCACCTGAGGACAGCTACAAACTAGTTGAAGCATGTGTTTTGTTGGGAGGCCTTTCCCATTGCATTTTCACTAAGCAGCTCCCTGAGCCTTTCTGCAAGTCTGTGCTTATTTTGAGTCTAAGGAGCCTCAAGGGAGAGATTAAACTTGGAGTTGTAATTGAGCACAAAGGACCAATGCTTAATATTGGCAAATTGTTTGGGGAGGAAGCAAGAATGTGTTTCCAAGCTGCAGATGACATGCCAAGAAGTGCTACGTATGGCCATAAGCAGGGCTGAGGCGAAAGCTGGTATCTGTATGTCTCTCACATAGTAGATGGTAAACCTAGAAGCAGGAATCAAAGCCCTCTAACCTCTCAAAACAGGGAGTCCGTGACAGGCTGCTCCCTATGGTCCTTGCCTCTCCCATGAGACTAAAATATAGGCAAATGTCAAAATACTTGTCTGATCTGGCAGCCTGAATTGTCCTTACTAAATGTTCTTAAAAGGTCGTTATCATGCAGCAGGACCCAAAGTAACTCTACCTCCCTTCTCTTTCCAGGCACAATCCAAACTCTCCTAAAGTTTGGATCCAGGCTCCAAACTTGTGGCTCAGCTCTTGACAAATGGGAAGCCAGGAGAAAGAGTGGTGCTAAAGGAGTTTATAATGGATCTGTTGCTTATGAGCAGTGAAAAAATTGAGTTAGTAATGTCACCTTTGTAGTTAAAAAAAAAAAAATCAACAAAATCAACAGTCTTGTGCCAGTAGTGGAGAGGATAGGAAAACCTTAGCTTGTGGACAGGCTAAGGCCCTTACGGTGTCTCTGCAAAGCGCCACATAACTAAATGGGGACTGAGGTTCTCTGCATGGTGCTTCATAGGCCTAGCAGTATTTTCTGGGCTCCTGTTAGGGTGTCCAGATGCTAAAGCAGGGTTACTGTGGCAAGGCTGTCAGAACAATTTGGAGGCCCTGGGTACATTATGGATTTGGCCCAGTAATGTCTTAGATGGGGATGTTGGTTGCGCACAGATCAGTTGTGACAAGCTGTATCTTGTATGCTTTTACAGGATGTGGGGTTTGACAGTGTAATATGAGAAATGCCCTCCATCGCAAGGATGAGTGACAATTCAGCTATTGCTAATGGTCACAGGGACCCTTTCTTGTTGAGTCTGACTTAGGTGATGTAGAACCAAACTTTACCACTGGCACATCCAGCAACTTGAGTCCTATGAGGGCCTCTGAGGGTCTGGGGCTCAGAAAATGTCCTGATTTGACCAAAAGGCAATTTTCCTGTTTAATGCAAATTTATTCCTCTGCCCTTCCCCCCTTCCCCTGCCATGTGTGTGCCTAGACTGCATATCTGGCCATATAATAAGAGAATAGGAATGCTTTATTTACAAAAAGAAAAAAATGGAAGAAAAAAATCTAATGGCTTAGGGGAATTCTAAAACGGCTATTCGTAGGACGGGGACTGCAAATCCAAGCATGATAAAGGTAAAGAATCTGTTTCTAGGATGCAGGAATGGCAAAGCCTTATTCATTTCATTTTCCATTTCATATGTTTGTGGCCATTTAGGTAGTTAATAAATTGCAGCAGTTGTGTTGTACTAGGTAAGTTACTGGACTGCAGATGTAGGAATACTGTTGTTGATGTAGTTCATATGCTTTCAGATGAGGATACATCAAGAATGGTTTTGAAAATACAATCTCTGTGAAGGTATACAGAAGGACAGTGTAGTCGTGTGGCTAAGGGCACTGGATCTTCCATAATAATTTCTTACAGTTTCCTTCTGAGCTCTGAAGAGAGACAGATGTGGAGGGTTTTGGGGAATAAAGAGTGCAAGCTTCTTGGAGAACTTATGAAAGGAAATAGTCAAGTGTTTGGGGGTGTTGTGGAAAGGAAACCCAAGTAGGTTTGACGTTATCAGTGGAAGAAGTGCCCCGAAGACCCGTGTTACTGTCATGATCCAGTATTCTGCAATTCAGTAATAGTTACGGCACTGTCATGGGTAAGGTAGTGTGTGCCTGGGCTTTCCTTGCATTCCCAGGATTATTTTCCCTAGAGCTTCTTTGCGCCTATGCAATTCTCAGGCGTGAGACAGAGGAGATGAAGCAGACTTGCATCAGATTTTCTGCAAAACTGCCCTTTATTATCGTGTTTGTTTGAAGGACGCTCCTGGGCTTTTAAAGCTGTTCTCTTGCAGTAGTGCAGGCGGCTTGTTTTTCTGCGCTTCCCCCTCCCCGCCCCCCATGTTTCCCTGCAGAAATCGTCTTCAGGACAGATGGCCCACGCCGCTTCTGGGACTGTTTTCCACCAACACCTGTCTGAGGCAGCTGGGAAATTAAAGAATCCTTCTCCTTTAATGTCCTTAAAGGAAAACAGAGCACATTCTCAATACTTTCCCATTGGATTTCCTCCTCTTTCCACCCTCCCAGCTCCCGCGTGCCCTGGGGAACTTCAGTGCGTAGGGTGTTCTGCTAATGATACCTGAGTCATAGGATTATCTAGAGGAGTAAGTCGGAGCACCCTGCCGTACGAAGGAAGCTCGTTCCCACCGTCTTTTCTCCCTGTCCTCTGCCTGGGGGGCTGGTGCTCACAGGCTGCCTGCGAGCCGCCAGGCTGAGGCGGATGAGCAGGCGAGGCTGTTATCCCTGTGTCGTCTGGCGTGGAGGTCCAATCAATTATTAAGGCCATGAGCTGGATGCTGGTTCTGCTTTGAGACTGGAAATGCGGCTGCTTGAGTCATCGGGAAGAGCTACAGTAGTGCTGCGCTGATGGATGGCAGCAGCCGGCTCAGGGCCGAGTGCCTTGCCATCAGGGAGAAGAATGGAAGGGAACTGACTTTCTTACGGAAATAATACTGGGGGATTGGAGCCATTGAAGCAGCAGATTGCATCTTGCATCCTTTATCTGTGCAGCCAAAACACTCCTCAGCAGCAAGGGACAGGCAGGCAACTTCTTGAAAAAGCGAGTTAGTGTGGCCAAGCATGTACAGTGTGTGTGTACATGTGTGCATGTGTGTGTCTGCATGTGAAGTCAGCTCATGTTCTGTGTTGTGAGCCTGCTGAGATATAGCATATGTATGCAGTGGGACTAGAGTGAGGCCAGGTGTCCGAGCAAGCACACGCATGGTGTGTTGCGTGTGACAGTCGCGGTAGCCACCCAGGCAGGGTGCCTGACTGAGCACGTTAAGCGTGTCGCCGGCTGCCCTGCACAGCTGCTGCAAGGTGCCAGCAAGCGTATCTTGTCTGAGCTGAAGTGTGGCTGCTCTTGCTTGCTGTGGAGGTTTGGCATGTTGCTGCAGGTGGTGGTTAGCAGGCTGGTAGAAATGTGGTTGCTGTGTTTTAATTATAGCTCTAGTTTGAGAAACTAGTGGAGTGATGGAGCTTTTTTATCTAGTTCTGGGCAAATTGAACACTTAGTAGTTTTTGATTGTTACGTAACACTTCCTGCAACATGGGAAGAAGTTTTCCTGTTCAGTCTGCAGAAAGAAATTGGAAACTTAGGGGTTATAAAATCTTTGAGCTGGGACACCTCCCAGCCACTACAGTGTGTCCTCAGAGCATGGTGCTTCTTGCAGGGTAAGGGGGGAAAAAAAAGCTTATGAATGTAAGCTGTATAGAGACCAGGCTCCCTCTGGTCAGAAAACAGAGGAGAAACTTGCAGCCGTGGCAATTATTTTCTGGTAAGCCCTCATAATGACTACGTGGGCTGTTTTGGGTAGAAAAATGCTTTCCTGCCCCATCAGGATTCAGAAAGTGTCACTTACAGTCTTGTCACCTGCACTGATGCTGTTGTGAATGAGCTAGGTGTTGAGAGGTTGTTTTTATCTTGCAATTCCCCACCACAGAGCTATTTTTATTGCATCAGCCTTTTCCTGCTCTCCCTGCTGCTCTGTCCCCTCTGTTTGCAGAAGGGTGTGTGTAAGGGCTTCGTGTCATCAAGGTGCATGTCTGAGCTTTGGCCCCATCAGTGATCCCACTTTTCTCCTTCTACCCTAGTCTTCCATATGCAGACAGGGCACAACACAGGTATGGATTCAGGCAGCCTTGTTGTAGCACTGTCTCTATGCACAATTTCCCTTGCTGCTCTTTAGAGGGAGATGTGTGGAGAGTATGTCGGTTTCCTAATAATAATGTTACATTCATTTTCACTGCTGCTCTCCTGCTTTAGGGGAGAACTGCAGAAAACTGCAAAGCAACGGCATGTGCAAATGGCCTTGCACCTCTTGCTGTGGAGCCTGAAGGCAGGAGCAGCAGCGTGAGCAGCGCGTAGGGGAGTTGTCAGAGCAAAGGCTCCAGGAGGAGAGGAGGGTGTAGCAGGAGGATTGGGATGGTGCAGGAGCTGAATGTGCCCAGATTATACAGGTGCTGGATGCATTGCTACCATGGGCAGTGTGGATAGGCAGGGGAGAGCAGAGGAGGCATGGGAAGAACCAAGCAGGCTTTGGATGTCTTATTTTCCGGAGCTATCTGCAGTGGTACAGAGAGTAAGTAACACAGATCTACTCTTACTCACTTGGCAGGCTGCAGAGGCCTTGTTGGTCCCTGCTCTGTGTCGTGGTGGTGGCGGCGGCTGTACCGGCTATGTCCATGGTCCTTGGAGCCACTGCAGGCACAGCGCGCCGCTGTCTTGCACCTGGGGGCTCTGCACTGCTTCCAGACAGTATTTGAGGGTGTCCGACTGTGCTGACTGTGGGGTGTATCTAACTGGCAGGGTGAGCTTTGGCCACGTCTAAGGCAACTCTTACTGGTTTGTAGCCTGTACAGTAGATGGTTTGGGTTTTGAGGTTTCCTTTGGCTTGTCTGTAGGAGGTGATCTAGAGGCACTCCGTAAACAGACCTTTCAATGAAGGTCTTTTTTGCTTTGTGTTTTCATGATGCATAGTGGTCCACAGAGTGGAAGTGTTGGAGATCTAGCATGTAGGTCTGTAGCTTTTTGCTAAGATGCCCCAGGCGGGACACAGTGTTCCTGCGCTGGTTTGGGTAGCAGCAGGACTGCGGCCCAGTTGGGGAATGAACCTCCGGCCAGAGATGTTCCCTGCCAGTGTTGCCAAGAGACTTAAAGGGCAGTTATCTATGTGGGAAAGGAGTCCCATGTTCCTGACTTGTTACTGATGAGAAGTCTGAAGTATCCCTGTTAGGCACATAGACTGTGCCAGACTGAACTTGAGTGGCAGTCACGTTATGCTGTATGCTGCTGTGGTGGCTGCATACTAATTGTTTTTACTGCCTGAACATCCGATCGTTTTCAGCTAGATCAGGTTACATTCCCTCTAGGTCTTTGAGGCATCCTGACTGCTTTGGAAGAGCATTCCTCTTCTCTAGGGTGGGGAATTAATGCCCCTCACCAGGGCATGGGTTGGAGCCTGTTCTTCCCAGCAATAAATGCAAATGATTCTGTTTTAAGATGTATTGGTAGCCCTTGGTAGTTACCTGGGACTTGGGGAATCCTGGCCTACTGTGCCACAGGCATCCTGGGCAAAATTTTAGTAAGCTATTTGGATAAGTTCCACAGAGATGCTTTGCAGCTCTCCTGTGTGTACACTATTGGGTTATGCAGATAGGATTTGCTTTAACCATCAGGCATTTCAGAGTGCTTAAGTGTCTGAAGTTGTTAACCAAGAGATTTTCTACACATAAAAGTGAGCAGACTGAGCCTGTGGGGAAAAAAGGAGCCTTGCAGACCCCACTCCCTTTAGGTAACAGCCTGGTGTTTGTAAGAGCTGAGGAACTTAGCACCTCTGTGGATTCTGTCCTTAATCTCTTGGGGTTTCCAGAGCGGGGATGTTGTCTGTCCCTAAGGCACGGGGCTGTTGTGTGGAAAGATTATGAGGCACTGAGATATTCCAGTAATGAGCCTCTTGGAAAAGAAGATGACAGGTGTCTGTCTGGCAGAAAATAATACATAGGAAGTTATCTGTCCCTTTCTGATTAGTCTTGTTCTTGTGTAACTGCTCCGACTTCTGCCTTTGCCCTGCCTGCATGCTTGAGCCCAGACTTTCTTTTATCTCTGTGGACATGCTGCTCTTGGAGTATAGTGCAATGTGCTATGAACCTGGCACTCCCCTCGCTTGCAAGCATTAGAGAAGGGACAGTCAGAGCCTGGGAGAGACAGCAAGGGAGCTGTGCAAGTGTGTTACTGCTGCTGGGGCCTTGTGAGAGAAAAGCTGTGGGCATCAGCCCGGCTGTGAGGGCCAGCCGCAGTGCAGCTGCCATGTGGGGTGCAACCAGTGCCCCTTCGCACCCTCATGCCACCACGGTGCTGAAAACCCCTCCCTTGGCCCGTCCCGGGGCTGTCTCTTGGGGGGACTCCTGCCCCCAGGAGCTTGCTTTATACCGGAGTGGTGGTGGCTCATGTGGGATACGTTGTGGCTCAGCACTGGGAAGGAGCTGGCTTGTGTCCTTGGGAGAGGTCTCTTGCATGCACGAATGGCCACATGACCTCCCATTTGGAGACGTATGTTCAAAATTACAATAATGAGGATGTAACGCCTGCCATCTCTTGTCTAGCTCCCTGGCCACCATATCTGCTGCTGTGGCATCAGGGATGCGAAGGTGCACTTTGTGGCATGGCTGTCTTGAACTGCCCCCAAGGAGCAGGCAAAGGGGAGTGGCTGAAGGGCCATCTTTTAATGGCGAGAGAAAGTGGGGCAGGATCTATGTCCTGGTCAGCTTGCAGGTCTTTCCAAGGGAATTGCTGATGAGGAGACCACGTAGTGCTCCTCCTGCTTAATTTCTGGCATAGAAAGCATGGTTTTCTTTCTGTAGCTCTTGTTTCCCCACCTGCAAAACTCATACTGCAGTGTTTGCCCCTCCAGAGTACTGCGAGGAACACCCAGTGTTTATAAAGTGCCAAGACAATGTTCAGTATTATAAAGGGACAGTGCTGTATCTTCATGTTTGCCAGTGTGCTTGTCTACCTGTGGTCCACAGAAGATACTTAGGAGTGGCAAGTCCTCTGTTACACTGTTAGAGAACATAAACACACTGTGGGAGTTCGTATCTTCCCGGTTAATTCTTTGGCATCAACAGATCAAACTGGGTTGAAGACCCTGAGTTGTCTTCAGCATATTGACTTGGAAGACCTAAAACCAGAGCCTGCTCGCAGGAGTCCTCTCTCCAGCCTGGATGTGGCAGAGCTGAACAAATTGTGGCCAGCTTCTGTTTGTTAACCTGTGTCTCATTATCCTGGCCCAACTCCAGTTCATTCTCTCTTACTCTGCTTTCAGACTGGAAGTGCAAAACCCTTGCAGCGAGACTTAATGCAGTACCACCTCTTTAATTTGAGCGCTGCTTTGTCAGGCGAAAGTCTGTGTCCTGGCTGGCAGTGCTTGGGCGGCCACAAAAGCAGGGTACAGCTGGGCAGCAGCCCTGTCCTGGGGCACTCCTGTGGTGCTGGGGATCAAGCCAGCGCTGGAGTCAGCCCTGCAAGAGGACAGGATACTGCCTGCCCACTGCTTTGCGGTAGCTCGCCGAAGGTGCAAACCATCGACTTCGGGGTGCCTGCGGGAACAGTGTCTGGTCCCACTCCTGTGGCGCCAGCCAATGCTGCGTGCATCGTTGGGCCTCCCTGGCATGTGCAGGGCTTTGGCGGCTGGCCGATAGGCACCGGCGAGGTTCACGCTTTGCTCCCCTGTGCTCTGGAGGGCCTCTTCTTTCGCGACGCTCTTTGCCATTAGGCTGGGAGGGAGGCAGTGATGCCGGAGGAAGAGCTGTGGAGGTGGGGAGAGATTGAGCTATCTTTAGCGTGGCACCAGTGAGGTTTCTTTGCACCAGTAAGCAGTAGCTATCAAAACTGAATACAATATGCTGAACAGAGCTGAGCAAGGAAAGAGATACTGAAAAGAAGAAAACGGATTTCAGAGAAAAAGGCTCTTTTAGTTGCATTTAGGTGCTGCCCATCACTGAGAGCAGTGGGGGGATAGGAATCACCTGTATGTGGTGATTGATCTGTGCAGCCATTGGGATGCTCAGAAAAAGGATTAAGGAGAGAAGAATCACTAGAGAAGGAGGAAGTGGAAGTTTTCTTTCGAAAATGCGCAGGCTAATAGAAAACATCCTCTAATTTCTCAGTGTGTCAGGATACATTAATGTAAGTATGAAGTTTTCAAATTCTTCGCATCTTCTATCTGAATGTCATTGAATTAATGCTAATGCATTTATTAGCTCATTATTAATATTCAGTATTCATTAGACCAGCTCTTTCTCTGGAAAATGGAGATAATGAGACACTGGATTTGATGCTGGGCCATGCCATAGCTGGGCTTAGCACAGTGAGAGTGTGGTTTTAAATATCAGAATGGCCGTCACTGATTATTTTATTGGCATTTTATCTGGCCTACATGGTCCTGGCTTTTAGCCAATGGTTTACCACAAATGAGTGGAAATTCTTAATGGGGGAGCAGCACTAATGATGATGCGGATAAATTTCTAACTCGTGTCTTGAAGGCAACTGGTGAGACAGCTGATAAAGCAAACTTTTGATCTTTTTGACCTGTGGTCAGAGTAGAAAAACTGCCTTCGTAATCATAGAGCCATTTTTCTCTGTCTTAGTCTGTGAATCATCGAGTCCTCCTTTAACCCCAACCCCCTTTCTTTACTTCTTGCCCTTAAAAGAGATTCTCTAGGTCTTGAGATGTCTCCCCTCCCTGCTCCCCCAGAGTCTCTGACCATGAAGAGGACGGAGCAGGAGGTGTGGACAGCAGGCCTTCCTGGGAAGGAGCTGGGAGGTGCCTGGAGGTGTCAGGCTGGTGTTGTGTGGACAGCAAACTTGGCATCCCAGGTCCTCTGAAGACCAGCAAGCCTGAGGGCTCTGGTCCCTGTGGGGGACTTTGGTGACTGTGGGGCCAGTAGGATGCTGCTGCTCAGGCCCTGTTGCCCTCCTACTGCCAGATTTTTGCCTCTTCTAGCAAATCTCCCTTCTCTTTGCTCCCCACCAGAGCTTGCAGTGGAGGGGAAAGTGGCTCCAGCCCTGCAGCTAAATAGGTACGAGGGTATTTACAGTGGGGTGAGGGCCCTCCTGACTGTCCGACAGCTTGTATCTGGTGCACCCGGTGTCAGTCCTTCACTCTTGGCCGCTCTTGCCTGTGTCCCGGGAGCAGGCACAATGAAGATCGAGCACTTAACACTCACTTAGTAGCTGTCATTTAGGAATCAATGTCACTGACCGGAAATGAGTTGGTGCACAGTAAACTTGCACCTTGCCCTTTGGTCAGGGAGATGGTCTCTGTAGTAGAAGACTGTGGGGCAGCAAGGGGGGAGACTGGGCTCTCCGTGGCGCTGAGGGGGGTGTTGGTGGAGGCAGCCCTCCTTGCTTGCTCGTCGTTAGCAGTGACCCTGTCCTGATGGTGTCCTGGCTTCCTTTGGTCAATGTGGGGTGGCCTTAGAGTGGTCTTGTGGCTCAGGGTGAGTAAGGAAAGTGTCCAAAAGTGACATGGTCTTTCTCAGTTGAACTGGTTACTTTTGATCAGAAAAGCTGGGCTACAAATATCGCAGGCCTTTCTCTGGGTTTGGCAACAGAGGAGTTCTGGTGGAAAACCACCAAATATCCAAGCTTGTGAACCTGGGGCCTCCCAGGAACAGAAAGGACTGCAGAAATTGCAGTAGAAGAATTAAAAAAGAGTTTTGTTTTTTTTTTTTAAATGCAGCATTGTGTGTTTTCTGTGCAGATTTATTAGATTTGAGCGCACACCAGTTATTGTGACAATCTGGGTCAACAAAATCCAAACAAATTGATTCTTCCAAACTTTTTTACGAGCAGCTACCTTTAGAGCTTCTTGCTGTGCATCCTGGTGTAGGAATGAGTATGCAGCTTGCAGTTTCCCTCTTCAGTTGTCATTCTCTGTCTCACTTCTGAAGTGTTTCTAGCCCCTGGCTGCTGCAGCTGGCTGTGCGCTGTGGTGACTTTCAGGTGCCTGACAGAGGCTGGGCTTAGTTCCTCAGTATAAAAAGACAAAACAAAAACTGTACAATCCAAAAGAAGAACCTGCAAAGCCCTAAGCAGCTGAACTGCTTGCTGAGAAGCATTATGCCTGCAGTCTCCTCAGAGCATTTTATTAAACCTTTGAGGACAGGATTCCGTCTTTGCATTGTCTCAACAAAACCTCATAGGCTTGTATTACAGAAAGAACTATGTTGGTGCTCTTTGGATGTTTTCAGAAAGCGAGTATCTGCTCTTGCATGGACAACCATCTGATAGAGAACGATTTTCCAGGGAGAAGGAAATCCCTAGCAGGGCAGCAGGAGTACACTTCCATGCATGATGCCAAAATAACCAACACCTCTCATTTCAGTACTCCCTGAAGACCCATAAACTCTTTTGACACAAGCATAAATTCTGTTCTCCTGGGACAGCCATGGGAAAACTTGGTTGGGACGAGCGATTGCCTGTGCTTGAGCTCTGTGCTTGCTCAGACTAGATGAGCTGTTTAGTGCCTTTGGAAGATTCTTTTATGGGATTCTTGGATGATGAAATGGCAAATGGAAAAATGCTTTTGTGTTCAACTGAGCCAAAATGAAATGAAGACAAATTGGGAGGAAAGACTTTCTGAACCAAGGGTTTCCAAGCTGTTTTGATTGGAGGATTCTGCAGAGCGATTTCATGGGACTCGTGACACCTTTTCCTTTACACCATGCTAACATGAAAGTTATCTTTTCTGCCTTAGCTTCCGAAAGTTATTTCAATATTGTTCTTATCCTAGCTATTATTTCCTCTTTCTGTTTGCTGTTGTCTTCTGTTTCCCAGGAAGCAGCATATTCCCAAGGAGGAACTTGCCTCTGGTTACTTGTAGTTCTAGGGCTGGCATGTTCCTGCAGAACATGAGGGCTGCAGGATCTTAGGGTGGGAAATTAAAAAAAAAAAAAAAAAAAGTGGAGGGGGGAGGAGAAGAAGGGGGGGCAAATGAATGTCTGGGATCTGCATGATATTTGGCTCAAAATGGCAACTGAAGACTGTGGTGTACAACTAGGAGAAAGACAAGATGCAGAGCATCATTTAATGACTCCTAGGCTCAAAATGGCAACTGAAGGCTGTGGTGTACAACTAGGAGAAGACAAGATGCAAAGCATCATTTAATGACTCCTAGTCTGGAAAATAGTCAAGGGATACCATGCTCCTGAAGAGCCTTGGACTTTGCCTTATGCTGGGAGTGTCCGGACTGTGGCTTATAGATCAAAAACATCTATATCATGTTCCAGTGAAGCTCGTGGCTGTCCTTGTGTTTAATGAGTATGTGTGCATGTCAAAATATGCCGATTGAAACGGGTAGCGTGTAGTGTTGCTACTTTTTTTTCTTAACAGGCACTTCATGCATCTTTGTGAAAAATGAAGCCTGAAAGTTGTCCTACCTCATAAAAGAAGGGAAGCAATTGCATAGGGACAGGTGGTGGGACAGATGGAAATCCAGAGACTGTATCTTTCTGGGCTATTGTCATTAAGGCTAAATGTGACTGTTAAGTCGTTTGTCCATTCCTTTTGTCTCTTGGTGTTACCAGTTTCAAGTCACCAGCGTTTTTGCCCTGATGAGCAGTTCTCTGCCTGCATCACTAGGCAGGCGCTGCTTGCAAAACCAGCTTTGACTGAGCAAAGTCAAATACCTTCCCTGAAGCTCCCTGCCCTCACCAGCACCGTTGATGCCCTCCCTTTGGCCACAGAGACAGAAGTGAAACAAAGGAAAGACAGGGAGCCGATGAGGAGCGGGTATCTCTTACAGGGCTCCTGGTTGCCATGCTAAAAGGATGCTGCTCTGATTTTTCTTTGACAGATTGTGGTGACAACAAGTTTCTTCCCTCTGGACTTGAGAAGGTCTTTCAACTTGTTGAAATGAGTTGCTTGCAGTGGCCTACAAGTGCTGYGTTGTAGCCTGGTGCTGAACCGAACACAAGGCCCCCCCCCAACGCTCAGCCAGCAAGGGAAGTGCTTGGAAAGATGAAGAGCTGTCTGCTGGCGTAACAGGAAGTTTTTGTTTTTTAAACCTTGTGAAGTTTCATGTGACAGCAAAACCATTTCCTGCCTACTTTTTTTCACAAAAAAACCCCCACGCATCCAAGAGTGGAAGGCTATCAGTCCTCAAGGTGAGATGGCAGAGGAGGTGGTGGTGCGCAAGACCTCCTCGTAGTGTCTGTCTGCAGCCTGGCTGGAGCAATGCGAGCAGGGCATGCTCCTGCATGAGGACCGTGTAGCTGACCCAGCCGGGGCCTTGCGTTGGCCAGGCTCCCCTCTTCCCGTCCCTTGCAACAAGACAGGAGCCAAGCAGATAGCAAAGCTCTCTCTGCTGCTATAATTAGGAAGATAAAAGCACACAGATCGGAGGTTTAACTGGAGTAGCTGTGAAAAGTGTGTTTTAAGTTGCAGATCTTTGATGGATTTTCAGTCACTTCTTTGGCTGCTATATGAGAGAAATTCTGTGTTTTGATTTATTTTCTTTGGACAGAATTTCCTCAGGCTTTGGATATAGCAGGGAGCCAGGCTCTCTGGGGACGAAGCCGCTACCAGCTCATGAGCTGGAGCTCTATCCCGGGCAGTGCCTTGGGGGTGACTGTGGTCCCTGTGACTTGGTGCCTCCTCTTGGCCCTGAAGGGACGRGTGTCTGCATCCCAGGCACATCCCTCTGATGGCTGCTTGGTGGCTCCCTGCTCACCAATGCAGCCGGGGGGCTGTGGGCACAGTGTGCCTTGCACCCCCTTTTCCAGAGAGCCACCCTGGATGGAGGAAGGGGCCACCCCTTTGCCCCTGTGTGCTCCAAGCCCTGCTTGGCTGCATGCTGGTTTTGTGAAGCTCTGGGAGGGAGTGAAACCTGTCCGACCACATGCACCATGGGGTGGACTGAAGCAGGCGAAAGCTGTGTATGTGCCCCCCCGCTGCAGATCCTGCTTGGCCATTGCGGGGCTCAGCACTGCCGCATCTGCCCGTGGACCCGCTCGCTGCCTCAGGCCCCTCGAGGGGAATGCTCTGGGTCAGTACTCCTGATTTTTCTCAACTCTCTAATTCTCAGTTTCTAGCCAAACAGGCAAGTGCCTGTGCGTCGCCATGGCAACCAAACAGCCCCCACCGCTGATGAAGAAGCACAGCCAGACAGACCTGGTGAGCCGGCTCAAGACACGGAAGATCTTGGGGGTTGGTGGAGAAGATGATGATGGGGAGGTTCATAGGTCAAAGGTAAGAAACCCACTAATGCAGGTGGGAGCTTGGCTGGCCCTGGGGCGCTGGCAGGGCAGAGATGAGGCTGTGCCTTGTGCAACGGCACATCAGGGAGAAGGGCACTGCCAGAGTGTTTGCAGACTTGGTTGGCCACCCGTTTGGTGGGGAATGTGCCCGTGGGGTCCCTCGTTCTCCTGGCACAAGGAGAGGAAAACCCACCCAACACCTGGCTGGGGAGGTAAAGCAGAGGTGTGTGCATGTGGCATTCAAATTAAAAGGCACAAACAACTCCAGGATAATTGGAAAAGGAATAAGAAGATGGAGAAATGGGAGAAAAGGATGCAGGGGAGCAAATGGGAAACCCTCAGGGAGGCTTGGTGAGCCACTGCTCCGTGCATGGGAGAGAGCAGCATAGAGATGAARGTGAGATTACAGGAATCCATTGCAGTAGCAGGAAGTCTCCCTGCTTCTGACCTCTGGGAATCCTCTGGTGTGACTTAAGCTAAATGCAAAGGTTAGTGCTGCAGCAAAACAGTCACTAAACCTGTGAAATATCACATATTGGACAAACAATGGCAATTAGCAATTCCCCCTTCCCGAGACCCAAAAGAAGGGTGAGGTGTGGAGGAGAGGCCAAAGCCTGCAGTCCTCTCCTGTTCCCTGAGCCCAGGGGAGGGTCTGCTCCCACCCGGCAGAGCAGCTGAGGTAGCATCTCCCCAGCGTCATACTCCAAAATCCTGCCTCTCTCTGTGCTCTGTGACATGGGTTTCCATCTGAATCCAGACTGTAGCAGCAGGAGGAGATTGGCTTGAATGGTGGGACCAAGGCCATGTCCTGGGCAGATGAACTAAGCAACAACTTGTGTGTCCTCTCCAAGTGCCTGGTAGTGAAGCTATCCATAATATGATAAACTGAAGACAGTTACCAGGGAGGGGCAGGAAAGAGCAGAAGTGCATGGAGGCAGAGGAGGTGCTGCAGTGAGTGTGCACAAGGGACTAGTCACTGGAGTTAGGGATGTGGGGAGGCAAAAGACTGCCTAGAAATGAGCCTGGGGTCTGTGAAATCCAGCATCCTCCTAGCTGCGAGGTGTACCCATCACCAAGGACTCCCTGATGTGTTGTTGCTGGAGATCATGCTGGCAAGAGTGGCAACCCCAAGACTGAGCAGGAGGCCCATCTGCATGGGGTTGCCCCTGGGCTGTTGAGCTTCAGCTCTGGGTTCAAGCAGCTTCACAGCCATCCTAATGCGTGGCTGAATGCCAGCTATGTGCCAGGTGATCATCTGCTCACTGTTTCCCTTTGGCTTTTCTCTACAGCAAATTGCTGACAGGTCTTCCTAATGGTCTTTCAAAAGCAGAGAAAGAAGAAATTGCATATGCAAAGTGGTTTTCCTTTGTTGGCTTTTTTAAAGCCCTCCTGGACAGTGAGCTTGCAGAACATGGCTTTGGTTGCTGTGAAACTCTTCTCTGCTAGTGCTTTCCTCCTTCGCTGCGCTGTGGCAGGGTGGAGATGAGGACAGGGTGTCTCTTCAGATCGCACAACTTCCTGTGACTGTGCCAGAGCAAGAGAGGGGCAGGGAATAAATGCCCCGTGCAGGCAGCTTGGGTGAAGAAAGGACTTCTGTGTGTGGAAATGAGCTATACTAACATGCATTTCTGAGTTCAGCTGTCTGTGTAGATGTAGCCAAAGCAGGTACGCAGTGCGACTCTGATACTTGAGTCTCTTCGTTTCCATCGTGATGCTTCTAGTTCTTCAGGGCATCTTGGTTGGGTTTTCTGTATGTTTTTTTGTTTTCTTTTTGAAACTCAGATGCAGTCACATCTGGTGTGTGATAGAGGAGAGTGACAGCAGTGGGTGGCATTGCCAGGCCTGTGGGGGTGGCCAGGCCTGGAGCTGCAAGCTGGTGTTCTCACCTTATTAGAGATGTTGCTTTTTAAATTTGGGAATATACATAACTATGTGGGTGGCTTATATTCCTTCTGAGAATTCAGGCAGACGTGCTCTTTCCTACACGAACTCATCCCTCACTCAGACTGTATCTTCCTCCCATACAGGGGAACAAAAGCACTATTCTTTTTGTCTGTCACCCAATAGCCTCTTTTGTGCACACATGCACAAAACACTTCTTACGGAGATCCAGAAATGTCTCTTTGCTCTTAGCAGTGTCTGTGCAAGGGGAGTAACACTGAGGCTTTTGACAGGGTTTGCAAATGCCAGGCAGCGTAAGACGCTGGAGAAGATACAGAGATCAGCTGTGTCTCGAAGGAGCATGCAGCGGCGCTCAGGCCTAGCTGGGGCTGGCAGGGAGGAGAGGCAGCCCGGCACCATATTCCTCCTGTCCCTGTGCCATACCCCCCCCCCTCCCATCCCAGCACTGTGTGGGAGCTGAGGCAGACGCTGAAACAAACATGGGAACACCCCAAAGGCAGCACTGCCCAGGCCTGGGGCTGCTCAGAAACGGCCCCAGCACCTGGGGGAATGCAGCTGTCCCCCACCGAGCGCTTGTCTCTTGGAATTTGGAAAGGGCCCTTGGGCTAAGCCAAGCGTGGTGATGGAGAAAATGCAGCATCGTGTTGTTCCCTCTCTTGCTCATGGTCAGATTTTAGTTCAACCTGAAATCTTTTATGTGATGGCCATCAAAGGGGCTTAGGTGAGAAGTGCCCCTTCCCTCTCTCCTCAGCCCATCCAGGCTGGGTTCAGGTGCTGGTTTTGCAGCATGAACTGGGGGAAACTCTTCCTGGGGCATTTGCCAGGAGGGGAGGAAGCAGGTGTTCGGCAGTGCTTGAAAGAAACCACAGCAGCCTCTCCTCAGCTGGGAACTTGTGCTGGAAAAGCTTCCTTGGAAGTAAGGAGCAGTGGCAGTCCCTGGATGCCAGGGTATGTCCCTCCCAGGGAGGCCTCTAATAGTGTGTGGGCCAAAAGTGCTGCAAACTTGTGCAGGGGGACAGGCTAGTAGTGCTTGTGTCCCATGCTCATGGCCTGAAAGGTCATGGAGTTACTTTGAGAGCCGAAAGCCCATTTGACTGTAACGAAGGAAAGGAGACACCTGTTCCCTGGACGAAACTTAGCTTTTCATCATCCAACTTCTGCAGCCTCTTTGGCAAAAGCAGAGCTCCCAGCATTGTCAGCTTTCCCTAAGCAAAGGGGGAAGGCTGGCATGACAAGAGTAATGCAGCCCCTTAGCGGAGCAGTGCCGTGCTCCTCTGGCAGGTGTGCAGAAGCTGCCCGAAACTGCTTTCGTAGTAATGGAGTGAACTCTGCCTTGAAGTTGCTTTAATCCATTGCTGAAATTTTACTGTCAAGACACCCATTAGATAGCTTGGAGTTGATGCCTTAGGAACAAAACACAACCAATTATTCTGCTTATCATACTTCAATACTGGTGCCCAGAAAATTAGAGCAATGATTTAAGAGTACACTGTGGTGCTGCTCTGGATTGCAAGCAAAAGTGCACGATCTATTTCAGCAGAATACTAGAGCTGGAGAACAAGGGCACATCCCTCAGGAGCGCCAAGTCAAATGCTCTCTAGAGGATTTTCTGGCAAAGCATTGCCTGGCTCCTGCCTGTCTGGGGGAGCTAATGCTGCGAGGAGCTCTCTGCAATCATGAGGTCCCCCAATACCTTTTTCTGTTGCTGGAAACGAGCAGGAACAGAATACACTTCTCTCCTGGCTGGCTGGCTGGCTGCTGGGTTTCTGTTGAAGACTGTTACCTAAACTTTGCCATCCTCAGAGGCTTAGCAAGGGCTTCCTGCTGCTGCTTGCTTGGCAGAAGGTTTTTAGTGTTGCATCTCTGCTTAATGCTCTCAAGTGAGCCCCTGCTGAACTGCTGCTCCTTTCTGCCCCAAGAGGGGAGGCTTTTGAGCCTTGCCCTGTCTGCTTGCCTTGGAGCAGGCACCTTCAGCCCTTTCCTCCTCTCCTCCGCCCTGTGTCTGCTCTGCTCTGCCTTGATGATGCAGGCCCCCAGCCCCGTTGCAGCTAAGGCAAGATGTGCCTAGTTGGAGACCACTATCAGCAGTTTTCCCACAAGTGACTCTGCCAGTGCGGGAGGGTCGGAGGCAAGGGGAAAGCTGAGGCCTCCATGACAGGCAGAGGTGCAAGGGTCCGAGTGTCCCTGGAGCTGAGCCCATGGGCTTCCTGGCCTGAGGGTGCTGGGCAGCCTGGGACCAGCCTGGCCTCTGTCTTGAACCCCGTCTCCTGCCCGCGTTTGCCCATGTGCCCCTGGGGCACCTCCTCTGCACTTCGAGTCCTACACATGTGTTTGGAATAAGGGGGATACAGCAGGGAATGCTCTGTCCCTGCTGAAGGGACAGCTTTGATATGGGGCAGGGGAGGGGATTTTGGTGTGATTAACTGGATCACAGCCTTCCACTTGTCCCCTCCAGGCGCTGCTTGGCTCAGCCTGTAGAGTTTGTCCTGTCGTGCAGCCACTTGTCTGTGTAGCCTTCCCTTCCACGTAGTTACGGCTTGACGCTGCTCTTGGCCACCGTGAACTTGCAAGAGTAGGACTGACGCTATGGCATTTGGCGAAATCTGCTGGAGTCCGTACTCTGTAGCGATGTGGTAAATTAGAGCTGATGACAATCCTTGGAGACCCAGTTGCTGCTGGAAATCTTCAGGGAGGAGAAGGGAAATTGTTTCTGGAGCTGAGGGAAAAAAAAAATATCCACTTTATTAAAGAAGAAAATAAGGGGGGAAATGTTTCAGCATGATGAGAGGGTTTAATTTGGCCAAGCTGTGAGTAGAGTTGCAGCCTTCAGCTGCTCTGCAGGAGGCGAGGAAGCACCGAGCCTGCTCTAAGGAGAGCCAGGTGCTGGGCACGTGTGAGCACTGCACGGAGAGTGGGCCTTTGAGCCGTTCCTGTAGTTCATTAAAGCTCATCAAAAACTGATCTCCTCCTGTATACAACCGTGCATCCCTGGTTCGTGGGAAGATCCCAACCAGCTCTCCCTCCATGACTGCCAGCCTTGGTGGTGGGGTCAGTGACTCAAGCTGTGTCATGGGGTACCTGGAGGGGGAGGAGGCCGTGCCTGACTTAGATAAGTAAGAGGGGACAGAATTAATGCTGAGCCTGCCCAAGCACTATGCTGTGCATAGCAGATCCCATTAAGGGAGCTGCAGAGGCTGCAGCTCCTGAAGAAAATGAGAACAGTCTTTGGCAAGTTTTAGGACCATGGGATCATGGAGAAATTCCTTGTCCTCATCCTCCTCTCACCTGTCTTAGAGCTGAGGTCCCACGTGGAGTTAGAGCGTGTCCTCGGGGGCTGGTGGATGCAGGCTTAAGGCTGGGAAACAGCCTGTTCAGTCAACTTGTGTCTTTCTTTTATTTGAATTTCAGATTAGTCAAGTCCTGGGAAATGAAATAAAGTTTGCTGTCCGGGAACCACTGGGACTCAGGTAAGACCTCGTGCAGCCTCGTGGGAGGCCAGCCTGTTGGCAAATCTTAGGGCACCGTGGGGGCTGGGGAAGCCGCTTTCTCGTGCTGGGGACCGGTCGCTACGTCAGCAGTGCGACGAGGGTGGATGAAGGCTAGTAACTGTGCAGACCGCTGGGAGTGTTTGGTGTAGCAGAGGGGGAGATGGGATCACCCCARGCTTATCCTGGGTCCTCTCCCTTTCCTCCCGTGCAGGGTCTGGCAGCTGGTTTCCGCCGTCATGTTTTCGGGGGTCGCCATCATGGTAAGCGAGGGGTTGGTGCTGGGCATGGCCGATGGCTCTGGTCACGTGCAGTCTCTGCGCCTCTCGGGCGTTGCTTTTGGCCGCCCGAGACAGCTCGTTTCCACGGCTGTGGCCGGCATGGGCTGCCGAGTCTCTCCCTCCCTCCCTTCCCAGGCCCTCGCTTTCCCGGACCAGCTCTACGACGCCGTCTTTGATGAGGAGCCGGTGAGCAGCAAGACGCCCGTCCGGCTCTACGGGGGAGCCCTGCTCAGTGAGTGCCGCCCTGCGGGGCAGCGGGCAGGGACCCGCGCGGGCAGGAGGAGGGCGAATTTGGTCGCCCGCAGGACAACTGCTATCGGAGAGCAGAAAAGCTGCTGCTGTTAACGACATCGCGTGTTTGTGGGGCTTGGTAAAAGCTCAGTGACTGCTACTTTTCCCTAGCAGGGGCTCAGCCTCCCTGTGTGTAGGGCAAGGAGAGCAAATCTCTAAATCCCTGGGGGAGTACCTCGGAGTAGCCCCACAGGAGCAGAGATGGGAGATGAGGCTGGCACTGGGGCGCGGGCCCCTGACTCTGTGCCTGGGCGCGGAGCCTGACCCGGAGAACTGTTCTCTAGGAAACGGGAGAACGGGGCCGGCGATGGCGTCTTGCGCCGCGATGCCCGGTGTGCAGGGTCCCTCCTGCCCTGCCGCAGGAAAAGCGGGGCCCAAGGAGCGGGCAGGTGAGGGGTTTGGGGGGAGCCTAGAGGGACAGCCTGGAAAGGAAGAGGAGCTGGGGAATTCAACACCCGGGGCTCGTTTTGCCCTGACACCCGTGCGGCTAGGGCTCCTGGGCTGCGGGCAGCTGCACTTTCCAGGCTGCCGTCCTCATCCCTCTGGGCGTGGGGCGCTGGAGATGGTGATGCCTGGCACCGAAGGGTGGGCAGCAGCGCCTGCGCTGGGTGCGCTGCCCTGGCGCGGGTGGGCTGGCGGCTGGCTGCTTCCCGCAGCCTGCAGCAGCATCTCGTGGGGATGGCTGGAAATGCGGCGGCTGGGCGAGAGCGCGGGGCGCTCGCGGCACTGCTTGTCTCGGCATCCTCCTGCGGGGGGCTGGCGAGGCGCGCTCGGGCGCAGGCCTGCGGGCTGCCGCTGCGCAGGATGCCTCCTGGCCCGCCGCGGAGGCAGCCCAGCTCTGCGCTGTCCCCTGCAGGTATCTCCCTCATCATGTGGAACGCCCTGTACACAGCCGAGAAGGTCGTTATCCGCTGGACCCTGCTCACGGAGGCCTGCTACTTCGCCGTGCAGTTCCTGGGTGAGTAGCGGTAGCCGCAGAGCAGGGAGCAAAGGATTTGGCTGAGTCCTGTACCCCATCGCGCTCGCTGGGGAAGCAGGGGGATGTGGAGGCAGGCAGGACAACTGATGTGAGCACTAGGACTGAGGCAAAATTAGTGCAAGTGCTGGGAAGTGGCTGGTGTCTCTTCTACTGCTGCAACTTTGGTGCAACTCCATAGGATTTGGTGGAGGAAACTCGAGGCTTACACTGGTCCGAGGATTTGGGGAATGAGGCCCTGGGGCAGCACAGTGGGCTTGGCTGCCTCCTGCTTTTTCAGCAGGGCAGAAACCACCTGTGGCCAGGTGGGACACCAGCAGCACACCTGGGGTCCCACTGCTCTGGTCCAGCCAGTGCCTGGCAGGACTCCTCCGCTCGGCAGTCCAGGCAGAGTGCCAGGCCCAGAGCTTGCCTCCCGCATGGGTGTGAATTAAAACACGCTTCTGCCAATACATCCATTTTCCTGCCCAAAATATCCTGGGCCTTAGAGCCAGCTCAGGCCACCTCGTGTAGCTGGCTGCCTATCTGTGACTGATGGCACTGTTAGTCTTACCGAAACAGAGAGTGATAATTTAGGGTCTTTCTAGGGGACTTGTTTTTCTATTAGCCTCCTCTTTAACCGTGGGGGGGGGGTGTGTGTGTGCATGTATGTGTCTATTGGCAGTGCATTAACTGTGTTAGAAGGGAGCTGGTTTAGGTATGGGATATGTGTTAGTAACAAAAAAGTGAGATGTTCAGAAAAATGGGCAGCCTGTGCAGAATAAGCACATTTTAAAGATGCTTCTACATTTGAAAAATATATCAGCACTGAAGTGGTTAAACCCCAAAGCAAATTTATGAACTGCAGATTTCCAAATTAACACCTGGGCAAGATGGAAACTTGCATCTGTTTGAGTTATTGTTTCGGGGGGGGGGCTGCCTGAACATAAAGTTGCTTTTAAAGAAGTGTTTCTATAAATGAGAGCTTTGTGGACCATTTAGCTGTGGCTAATTTTAAGGTTGTGAAATCAAACTTTTTAAAAGCCCCTCTTGCAGTTTTGCTGAGTGTGGGACTGGTGGGCCTGCAGTGAAAGCTCTTGAATTCACAAGGCTCAGCAGGTCTCTCTAATAAGCTACGGTAGAGGGCAGTAGAAAACAGCTATGTACTATTTGGATTTCATTTATTTTTCATCACCAACCTCTGCCTTATCTCCCTCCTTCTCCTCCAGTTACCACTGTCTCCCTGGTTGAGAGTAGCCGGATAGCCACAGGTGCCGTGCTCCTCCTGGTCAGCCGAGCCCTCTTCATCCTCATCAGCATTTATTATTACTACCAAGTTGGACGCCGTCCCAAGAAAGTCTAATTCCTGGGCTTTCTGTCATGGGAAGGGTGGTGGTGGTGGTTGGGGGGGGG
>NW_020447442.1:1725464-1767225 GCF_003343035.1 Apteryx rowi | reverse complement strand
CCCCCCCCACAACCCTTCTGGAGGAGGCAAGCAAACAGCGTGAGGAAGACTCAGGGAGGTGTACAGGCCTAGCAGGCTCAGGGGAAAGAGCTGGTTTCCTGAGGGAAACTGCCCGATGGGATCGCAGGCTCTGAAACCTTTGAACAAAGCACAAAAATAAGAACAGCACATCAAAACCAAATCCCTGAAGAGAAAGGGAGTTAAGGCAACCAGTGAAGGATTCGGCTACTCCCCTTGGTAAGTCTTGCACCTGCCTATTAAGAGTATCCTCACATTTACAGCAAGTTCCTCTTTTAGCAAGTACAGTTCAGGTACCTAGGAGCTGGCCAGGATTAGTTTTAGTTCAGTGCTGCATTTGAAATCACAAACCGCTGTTCTTTCCTTGCTGCCAGCGGTGCCACCCCATATTTATTTTTGCACTGGATGCTGTGCAGAGCTTGGCAGGAGATAAGGCAAAAGAAGACGACGACTCCTTACTTGTTCCCTTCGCAGGGATAGCACTGGGAACAATGGAGCATTTTTGACTGTAATATGAGAGAAGCGAAGGAAACTATTGGGAAAACAGCCTGCTGAGCTTGATGAAATCTCCTTGTTTGGGATGTTTCATGAAGTTTCTAAGCTGGGCTCCTGTCCCCTTCACCCCACCATGTTTCCTACAGGTGCAGCTTCTGTGGTGGTAGCAGTAGTGGTAGCTGTGATGTAGAGCATCAGATGTGTTAGCTAACTTGGGTGTCGTGTGTCTAACTTGCTGTGGGTAGCAAGAGGGAGTGAGGCATGAGTGCCAGTGCAGGGGTAGTGTGAAGCCTCTGGTGAGATGAGTCCCAGATGTTGGAGATGTGTTCTAGCTCAGCTAACATACAGGCATTACACTTCCTTTGACTTTGGGGAGAAAGGACCAAAGTTTGAAGTGCTAGATACTTAAGATACTACTTAAGATACTACTTATCGAGGATGAAGAAGGGCAAGGAGGAGAATGTGCAAAGGCATGACTGCCTTCTCCAGGTCAATCAAGGAACGACTAAAAGTACGTTAGTACTTGTTAGCCAGTTCCCCCAACACCTATTGGGGTTACCAGCATGGTTTCCCCTACTTCCTAGCTATTTCCTTGCGGAGTATTACTGTCCATATCTGCAGGCTGCATTCTTGTTCTTTATGGGACTAAAGGCTGAAGGCCTGTGTATAGGAGTTGGACCTTTTTATTCATGCACTATCATTGGCTAGATCAAAGCGTGCCCTGGAGGAGCCTGGTTTCCCAAAATCCCAGTAGACAGATGCCTACTCAGACAGAACTGCTTGGGTGAACAACAGACCTCAAGCAACTGATGATGTTGGGCTCTAGGGCTATTGCTGTTAAATATCTTTGTATAGTTAGTGGGTAGTTACTGTATGTTGTTTGTTAGTGCTCTTGGCATTTAGAAGCAGCTGCATAAATTTAAGACACTGTGTGCACTGCACCTATTAGCCATGCAAAATATATGTCAGGTAGGAACATTGAAAATACTTGAACCAAGAAATATTGCAACTGTAATTTTTTTTTTAAGAAGTGAATTTGATGCAGAGACAACATTCAACAGCAGGCTAAATTCTAGAGCCTCCCCACACATGCCTCCCAAGCTGCTTTCAGTGCATCCAAAATATGATAGAGAACAACTAAAATTAATCTTTAAGATGGGCCTACCCGTTTAGGTGGAAGAGTCAGGCTCTAGGAGGGAAACATTCCTTGTGAGTCAAGAAATGGTCAAGTGCAGCTCAGAGACCAGCACAAACCAAAGCGACCTGTGCTGCGTGGGGAGCTGGAAGGTGGCAGGTGCTCTAAGTGCACATACCAGCTGCATGGGCAGCTGCAATGGCACAGTTATGCACAGCTTCAATGCAGTGCTCCAGCTGTAGTTATTGGTATAGGTAAGTGATGCTTGAGTCTTTGTGTTTTGGGGGGTCAGGCAAATGTGTTCACAGACTGGTAAGTGGTGGTGGGGTGGGGCAACAGAGAGGAGACTGTTTCTGGGAAAGCTGAGCAAAACTGACCATTGCAAAGGCAGGCTTATAGAGAAAGGAAATAGAGGATCATCTTAATGATGCCCTTTTTCACCCTAGGACTTACTTACAGCATGACTTTGAATCTGTAGATGGCTGACTGATTAGATACCATTAAAGTGCTGTCCAGGAGGTGAGAGACATGTTGTCACACTGTGGGAGAGCAGTTCTCTGAAGACTCATTGATGGTAAAATCAGGTGTGTGTGTTTAAGGTGGGGGGGCATTTAAGTCTTTCTAAAGGAGTTTTAAATCAAGTGAGGTCAGATTCCTCTTTGGTCCCCCTGCTTAGCAGCTGTCTCTGCAAAATTTTAAACAGTCAGCCACCTCTACCTGATGCTACTGCAAGTTTTGTTATTTGATGTCTTCTGCTCCAACATAGAACAGAGCCTGGGGGCGGCATTTAAGGGATTTGATGTTAATCAGTACTTAGCCCCAAAAGGGGAGAGATGAAGTTCTCTTATTTTTCCTGCTTGTTGCTGCAACTTGCCATAATAGGACTGTTTTTATAAACTGTATGGAAATGGACTGGGGCTGTATGTCCAGGATCATCTCTCCCAAAGAAGTGAGATGGGGCAAATGGATGCCTCTGTCTGGCAACTGCTGTGGTCCCTTTCCTCCAGCAGTACCTCACTGATGAAACAGAGCCCAAGCAGCTGGAGGAGGTGGATTTGTAGCAGGTGAGGGCTGGGAGGGAAGTTTTCAAGGCCACTTGAGGCTGGAGCTGAGGCAGAATACCTGCAGCACTGCCAGAAACCAGCTGTGGGTCTGTCTGCACTCCACTGTGGATGGGGAACATTCCTAAGGATGGAAGGCGTTGGGATCACAGCTGCAGGTGGTAGCTGAGCATATAATTTGGGATCAAAAGCCTGAAGGCATCTCTTCAGGCTCTGGTACTGATCTGCTGTGAGGAAAAATCCCTTCATCTCCACAGGTCTCAGTTTCCTCATCTGTTAAACTGTGGGGAAGATCTTGGAGGCAATTTTGCAAAGAATTACCTACTTGCATTTGTATAGTGTTGTGCAGGGGGGGAAGCTGTGTTTTGCCAAAAGGCTGTGCTCTGAGCAGGCACAGGCCAGGACTGAGGCTGAGCCCTTTCTCTGCACTAGGCAGACCCGAGCCCTTGCATTTGTAGAGCCCTTGCCTTTGAGGGTGAAGCAAGCTGATCATTCACATAACCCTCTACATAGCCTTATTTAGGCCCATATACCAGTATCTGGCAAACTGGAGCTGATGACAGGAGAGAGGCTCTATCGGTCCTAAGCTAGCCTCTCCTTTCTGGTCTAGGATTTTTACTTGAGGGGTGGTTGGTGGGGAGGGGGAATGACAGGATGACAATACACTTCAGTTTATACCTCATTTTAGCTGCTGTACCTGAGTTTATTCTTCCTCCTCTGGTAAGAAAGTGACTGTACTTAAACACCAAACAATTAGTGAAAAATTAAAGCCGTTTCACTTCACTGTCACAATATCTTTCTTTTATTTTTTATTTTTTTAAGAAACGCACACAAAAAAACGTGCCGAGAGTGCTTCAGGCTTGTGGTCTGGTTTATATTACCAAAAAAATTCCTTTCAATATAAAAAAGCATTACAGTAGGGAATACAGGATAAATTAGCTCCACTATCTAATAAAAAGAACATTTACAGTTTTTTAAAATAGATTTCAAACATTATTTCACACGCAGCCCTTTTCCCAGGCATTTGTGACAGTCATTTGAGCCTTAAATAACAGCTAGGAGGCAGGGGTGCAGCAAGGGGCTTTTGGCTTACAAACACAGACTGCTCTCTAATAATTGCATCCAAGGTGCATGGGCTGTGGTCATAGTGCTACATACAGCACAGGAACCAGCAGCACAGCAGCTCCCTCTGGTCCTGGGCCTGCCCAGAGCTCTCCAGCAAGCAGTGAATTTAACTTGAGCCCCTGACCCAAAAGAACTTGCCAGAGCTGTTAAAAACAAATATAAAAATACAGTCGCTTCTCCTGCCTACTGTTCTGGAAAGAGAAAAACACAGAATTGTCTACTGTACAACAGAGGGGGTGGCCACATAACTAATGGACAAAACCCCCTAAATTTACATGCCTTGCCATACCCCAGGAGTCTGCCTTCCAGGCTTGCTTATTCATTAAAATCCCTTAGGGGAAATTCCTTCTGCCTGTTACCTACTTCCTCTCCTACCTAAGTCCTCTCCAACTTCCACACATCTTTACAGCTCTCTCCATTTCTTGTTTAAAATGTGCTCTCTGGCCTTTGCTTTGGTTTCAGGCTGGGTTCCCAGCGGTACACTAGCCACTGCAGACAGGATTTGAAGTCTTCATCCAGAAAAAGAGCATTGAGGGATCATACAAAGTAAGAGAGAGAAAAAAAAAAAAATGCACAAAGGCCAGAAGAATAAGGGAGCTGTTGAAGATACACGGTGAAATGAAGCCATTAGGGAGAGAGGAAAAGTAAAGGAGCTAAAAACAGAGAAAATACTGAGTACAGAATTGGGAAAGCCAAAGAAAAATAAGCCTGCAGCAATCCTATTTCAGTCTAGTCTAGTCTATCACTTAGTGTTCTGTCTGCCCTGGATTATTTCCCCAGTGTCACTGGGTGGGGAAAAGGGCTTTTTTTCTTCAACGTAGCTGGCCCTGCAGAGAATGGGGCTTTCTCCCTCCAAGCCTTGGCCAGAGGCAGTCAGAACTTTTCACAAGAAATGGAGGGTAAGGGAAAAAAATGGAGACAAGGGGAGTGGGAAAGGATGGCAGTTCTGCTTGTCTTGCTCACCTCCATCCAAATTAACATCTCTGGTCAAGGTTTTCTTCCTCCCCTGGGAGTTGCTCTCCCAGAGCAGTCACTGACATCAGCTCCTGAGGCAGACCCAGAACCGATGAGATGTCCTTCAGCTAGAGTCCGGCTCCAGTGCAGTGGCCTGTTCCTGTAACACTAGTAGATGCAACAGATTTTTCCTCTCTTAAGAGCAGTACCTGCTGTCAGGCACAAATACTTCTGGTTTTGGCTAGCAAAACTGTTTTCCTTCATTAAACAACAGAGCAGAATTTAATGCTAAAATGCATCATTAAAAACAGGTCCAGAGGAAAATTGTTCAGAAAAGCTTTCCATAAGGTTTAATGCAACATCTGAGGCCACTCAGCAGTCCTGGCCTCATATTCCAGCGCTGGAATACATTGTCTGCAGTTTGGGGGCGGGGGGACTGCTGTAAGGGAACAGCCAAAGTACCTGCTGCTGCCAAGCCAGGGCTGGAGGTTACTGCTCCCAACTCTGCGCCACTGCCTCCTCCACCCTCTCCTTCCTTGCCAGTGGTTACAGCTCCCAGAGGGGCTAGTTTAACCCTATATAAAAGTGCTCCTTAATCGGAGGCTGTAAAAAGACCTAAGCTAAACAAGGAACCCACAGCCCCTTCTGCCCTCCCCCAAGCAAAATGAGTTTGGGGTCAGGGAGTGAGCAGATGAACAATTAATGCAAAGGCAGTTGAGGCTTCCAGATGAGAGAAACCAATGCCCTGTTAGGGTTGATTGCCACCACCAGAGAAGCAGCTTGAGTGGTTTGGCTGCACACTAAGTGCTCTTAGAGCCTATTTGGGGGCCTCAGTTCCATCTTAATCTTTGACCGAAGTCCAGTCCCAGGCATGTTTCCCAAGTTCATTTCTAAATGATTAAGTGGATGATATGTTAGTTAAATGTCAAACTATCTCAAGGGAGGAAGCAGTCTCAGCTAACAGGCAGATTAGAACAATTCTGACTTGATGCTTTTGTCAGGGGCCCGAGGGGAAACTCTCTGAGCAGAAATGACACCACAGGACAGTTTAAGGCAAACAACATGGGGGCTGGTAACAAATCTCAGCCTCTTCCATCCCAGCATCATGCGTGAAACTCCCCTTGGGGCAGGAAAACATGTAGGAATCCACTGCAAATCTTTAACAGAGCACCACAAACTCTTTTTTGCAAGTATGAAGTGAAAGGCAAAAGCTGACAAGATTTAAACGCTATTTCCTCCACTTCTCGGGAGGGCAGCAGCATCAACTATTCTTCACCAGACCCATTATTTTCCCCAGGGGATGGGAACACAGCAGGGAACCACTTGTTCTCCTCCTTTTTCACAACAGTGAACAGTACATCTAAGCAAAAACAAACAGAAGGGTATGCACCAAACTCTTGACCATCAGCCAGCCTGTCTTAGATGAGTCCTATTTCTAAGTGGGACCTCTCTGCCCCTTCTTGGGGCTCCAGAGAAAAGCCAGCCTTGCTGAAGTATTTGACCTCTCTGGGAAGTCAGCTTCCACTGATGAATGTGCTTCTATTTTGTGGCTGGGAATTAATATCTAAAGCCAGAATCACAAAAACCTGCCTGTTTCTTAGATGATCCACCACCACCACTTGTTTCAAACCCACCTGGACAGTCATATGCTTTGGCCAACAAATATGCCTTATCCAGCCCCAGCATTGCTGTTCTTCAGTCCTTTGCTGTCTAAAACAGTATAAAGTTATGAATGGTAGGCACGGCCTTGCTCTGATATGCGGAAGAGGAAGCTGTGCTCTTCCTCCTGCTCCCCCCCTGAAGCCTCCTTCTGTCTCTAGTGCAATCGACTGTGCTTGGCTCCTTCTCCACGGCTGTTGCAGGTGGCTCTGGGCAAGGGTCCGGTGTACAGTGTAGTGCACATCACCTCAAAGTTCCAGCCCCTGAAGTACAATCCTTTTGGTCATTCATATATTACAACCCTCTTTTTTTTCCTTTTTTCCCCCTACCCCATTTTGTTAAAAAAAAATAAAGTTTTTGGGTGTTTTCGGGTTTTGTTTCTTTTGATTTTCCTTCTTTCTTCTGAGCACGTGGGGTCAATGTGGTGGTTCACAGGCTGCTGCCTACTGGATCCCTCGAAAGAGACACATGGCGAAGATCATGGCGAAAAGCTGGGAAGGGGGGAAAAAAACAAAACAGAGAACAACAATAATCAGTCGCATCTTCTGGAAGAAGGGCAAAACTCCCTGCAGCCTTTGGGATGCCATGGCCCTCCCTCCTGATGGCAGTCTGACACCATAAGGGGGAGGGAGGCTCTTCCCACCACTAAGAGGAGGCTATGGAAAGTTTCCCTTTTTGAAGGCTCTGCCCTTCCCTCTTTCCCCTCCAGCTGTCTGTGGCTACAGCAGCCACCTGGCTTCATTGCCAAACTGCCTGCTCCTCAGCGTACATCACCAAAGAGCCAGGTAATGCTGCATGAAAGACATACAGACATGCTCTTGGACCACTGCTGTTTCAGGCTCTTAAACAGAGGCTTTTAAAGCAAAGGCACAGTTTGAACACATTAACCAAGTGACACATCAGTCAGCTTGTCGGAATGCTCCCAGGGTGAGGGCAGTAATCCTGTCGAGCCCTGGGGCAGGCAGTGGGGTCGTGGGAGCCTCCGTGGCCAGCATGGTGCAGCCATGAGCTCTGTGCCAGGCTTGACACGAGGCGGCACTGCAGGCTTGCAGCACAGGTTACTTCGCTGCCTTTTGTGTCAAGGCAAAACCGCAAGTTAATAACCCGCTCACACTTTGGCAGGAATGGCTTTCCCTGCAAATGGAGAGTGCGTGCCTGTTTGCCTTGCTGCTAGCCATCTACTGACACTGCCTTTTTTTTTTTTTTTTTTTTTTTTTTTTTAAATCACACAGCAGTACCTCAATGGCCAAAATGCCGATGGCAAGGGCTCCTGCAAGGTACACGTAGGTCTCAAAGGAGTTCAGGATCACAGTGTAACAGCCCTAGGAAGGATGAAATGTGGTGAGACACAGCTGAGCAGCACTTCATGATGTCCTCTCAGCAGAGCCCTCCTTTGTACATGAGGTGCACTGAGATCCAGTCCTCAAAAGCACGGCTCCCACTCCCCCAACCACTCAGCAAGGGAGGCAGAGAGCCATCTGACAGTGCTGGTGAGGGGTGTTTGGCTGCAGAGGGATGGGAACAGCTGGCACACACAGCTCCTCACTAACCACAAGGAATTTGCAGGGCAGAGAGGAGCAGCACAGGAGAGACACTCACTCTGCAATGGGGAGAGAATAAGCACAGAGGAAAGGCCCCTCAAAGGCAGGTGACAGGCAACCAAGGCTGGCTAGGGAGGAGGCCTATTTATTGAAACCCAAGGCAGGAGACTTCTGAAGTCTATCTCAATCATATCAGCAGCTATTTCCCACCCCAGGACCCTTTCTCTCTTCCCTCCTCCATAGGAGCATGGATCAACGCCTGCTGACCTTCTGGGTACAGGAGAATTAATTTCATGAAAAACCCAGAACCATGCACTATAGCATTCTCTCCATTTTTTGCAGGACAGCTACCATAATCTTTAACGTTATTTATCATTGTTCATACAATTAACAGCAAGCAGATCCTCTGCAAAAGGTTTCAGGTTGTGTCTGGAAATCGCCAGCATATCCTGGTCTGGACTGTTCCAACCTAAAATTCCAACCCACCAGCAAATTTCTCCTAACAGGTCATATTAAAAGAAACAAGTAGTTTGGAGTCTGTTCAATGCAAAATGTACCTCTCCTTCCCGCTGAGCATATCCTTCACACATACATATCTAATGCCACCCATGCAGCTGGGATGTTTCAATCACCTGATCTTTCCTCTCAAAAAGAAAATGTCCTGAATGCACAGAGCTGTACCAAAGATAGCACAACTGTTAGGTTGCTGGTGTCCATGTGAGACCCTGCCCACTGGGGGTGAAACACAACCTGAGGAGAGCAAGGGAGACTACAGAGGGGACCAGAGCTTGGGCACTGGAAAAAACCCTTATGCCCACTCATGACACAGACACAGGGAAAGCAGCCCAACACGGCCCTGCCCCAGGTGCTGAGGGGCCTCACTACCCCCCAGGATCATACTGGCAAATGGACTAGCTGATCCAAAACAAAAGCAAGAGTCCAACACCCCTCTGGGTGATGCCATGGATGTGCGGGGATCTGAAAGCAGTCTGTCATGTATGTGGGGAGCATATCCCAAGCAAACCTGCCAACCCCTGTCACCAGAAACTCTGCAAGGAGCCAGCGTCAGGCAAGCATGCCTGTGAGGACACAGCGCACAGGCATTACACAAGACGCTCCTTTGGGTGCTGTGGTAGCTTGGAGGGCTCTGCAGGCACTTGACAGTCTCCCTCCAGAGACACTTCCTTCTGCAGGAGCACAAAATACCATCCCAAGGCATCAGCTGTTCAGAGGCCTCAAAGGCAATCTCCATCCCAAGAAGCACGAATGAGCTCTGCTGTCCTAAATCCTGTCAGGCAGACAGGACCTGGGCAGTTTTACCACACTACTAGGTATGTTCAGCCTGGAATATACACAGTAGCTGTAGCACTGCAGTGAAGCCTGTTGGGGCAGTTACTGAACTGTTACAGCCACTCTCTTGTTAAGATAAGGCAGCTCACCAGTAGCTCTGTTCTTGTTATGTTTCCAGCCCAATTTTGAGGACAAAGTGTCCAGTCCAGCAACAAAATGTTTGGGTGTTTGCTAGAACTCCAGTCTTAACCCAACTTAGAGTAAGCCCTGCTCAGCTGGTTAAGAACAGGAGTCTGCACAAATGTGGCCAGCGCTGTTCTACCAGCAGGGCTTCCCAGGAGCCTGACTGCTCCAGGAAACCCTGAATTCAGTCAACAGCTCTCTGGGAGTGTCCGGTTTTACAAAAATGCCTCGTTCTGTGCTTGATGACACTTGCTGTGTATGTTGTTTCTCTCATGCTGGAGTGCCAAGGGGTCAAAGAAAACCTGCCCTTTCTGTAGAACCAGTAGGTTGTGGCATCACCACTTCAGAAAAGCACTGATTTGGTACCTGCTTTAACCCTGTTTCTCAGAACGTACGTCTCCTTCCCTCCCTGCTGTTTGTCATCTCTCTCCTTCTCTCTCTCCTCCCCATCTACTCATGGCAATCAGATGTGGCAGAAGCAGTACTGTGCTGTCTGCTATGATCTCTCATCCAGCATGCCTTTGCCAACATCTTCCAGCTGCCAGACTAGGAAACAGCTCACACACTGCTTCTAAACTCTTCTACTCTCTTTCACAGTCTGCTGACAAGTGTTGAAAAGAGGATCACTGCTTAGTTTGGAGAGATAAGAAGGCTTATATATACAGTCAATACGCAGTTTGACTGGCTTGTTAAGATGAACACAGAACTTTGCTAGGAAGTTTCTGAAACTTCAGGTCTTGGGGAAAATGTAAAAGAACACTACTGGTAACATCAGTGTCAATGATATACTGAATTTCCTTATTTAAGTCTAGTATTGGGAAGAACTGCTAAGTCAAGAAACCTGGCAAAGGAAATGCCCTTTTTCTATTGCAACCAGCGTAAGGGCAGAGAAGTGCAACTTTCCAACACTTTTCTTCCTTGGAAAACAGACCTAGTTTTCTGTGGCTGTTTAATCCTTCATCTCTTGGTTGCATATGTTGTTGACAAAAAGTTTTGGGGAACTAGACTGGAACCCCTCATGCTGTCCGTAAGTGCCAGCTCCATCCCACCCCCACTGACCTGTGCTGGCTTGGTAACTAACTTCTCGGGGCAGCGCTAACCTTCAGAAATACAGTAAAACTTGACATAATCTCCTACTTCACCTGTCAATCCCTTAAGGAAATCTTCATATTTCTGCTGATACAATACAACATAGACCTAGCAGTCCACACAGTGAAAGAGTATTTTCAAAATCAGACCTATGCCATGATTTTAAAAGTTGTCAACATAAGCATAATCAGGATCTGAGATATAGCCAGAATGGCATGACCTGCCAGCCTCACTAGCTCCCCACAGTTGTCACAGCCATCTTTGTGCCTGCCATGAAAATCCTTTCCGGTTTTCGGCTTCTCTTACCTGCCGATTCTGAAATCTCTCCACCCCTCTGAGGCAGTCTTCCTTGTTGACAAACACTCCTTCCCGCGTCTGGAGCTGTCGCTGGCAACAAGCCTCTGGTGTTGCTTCTTCTTCGCGTGGGACATGAGAGACAGTTTCAAAATCTTCTGGTCCATTCACTCCACAGCAGGCGAACTAGGGAGAGGCACAAAAAAAGGCAGAGAGAGTTTACACTTTGATCTGAAAGGAAATACCAGAAGTCTCCCAAAGCCCTATTTTTCAGGGATCAAAGCTTTGGTCGAAGCAGAGATAAAACAACTGTTGGCTCCAAAGAAGTGGACTGAGCTTGTACCTTGGAGCTTTTATTTCACAAAAAAATTTTTTATAAAAGGTCCCACTGTTCCCATGTCATAGTGAAAACTCTAAGGTGCCACTGGGAATCTATGCAGGGCTCTGGAGCACATCAGAACAACCTAATTGAGATCACTCACCAAGTCCGTAAAAGACCAGCAATATTACCCAGGCTCCCCACCACCCATTCTCCCCATAGCTAATGGCCAGGATTGTTGCTGCTCAAAGGCACTGCTAGGTGATTCAAGAAAAGTGCCTTTTAAGGATTCAAGTCATACTCTGACTCTGTCTCCTTTCAGTCAGCAAAAGGAAATGTCTTTATTAAAATCCTGAATCAGCATGAAGGGCAGCAATCATCTTTTTCTTTTAAGATTAAAAATGATTTTTCATTTGCAGAGACTGACATCCTACTCTTCACCACCAAAAAAATACAACATGGGCTGTACAGACCACAAAGTTCACATGTGTACAGATATACACACACATGCACACACAATTTCTTGCAGTAGGTAGGAAGTAGCAGCTTCTAGTATACAAGAATTTAAACTGCAGTGACACAGTCAATCTTTAACCCACCTGATTAGGATTGAAATAACAAAATCAATTTTAATGGCAAATATTTCTGTATTAAAAACATCCCCTTAAGCATACTCTTGACTAATCTGTTGTCTAACAACTCACTTCACAAGGCCTGCTAAAAAGCCACTAGCTACCACCAGTTTTGGCCATTGGTCACTGTATATAGTTTGGAAATAGACTCCAAGATAAAAGGTCTAAAGCAATGGTTGACCCAGGGCCCATCAAGCTAGCTCTACCAATCCATAAAAGTTGCTTCAGAAGATGGTGCTTAAATTTTTTTGGTAAAACCAGTAAGATTCTGGCTCTTCAGTTACAGACAGCTCCATAGCTTTCAGTGCCGGTGGTTAAAGTTGGGGGCAGACAGCCAGTCAGGTCAAATGCCTCAGGCTTGGGTCTTTGGGTGTCTCTCTCAGTACCAATGGCAGCTCACTTTGAGAAAGGCTGTCTGCCAGGCAAATTCTCATTTCATTCCTATCACCACCACAAACCCTGACACTGTGCTTGACCCAGTGGGATGGATAAGCAGAGTGGGTTGAGGGTGTGGGACTGAGAACGGTGACAATCCCAGCTCACTCAAGAGAAGCATGGGACTGGCACAGCTCCACTTACTGTGATCATAACAGAGTTCCAGGTGGAAGAGAAGACATCCGTGTCATTGTTCCTCAGATAATGTTTCTTCAGCTCCTTGGTGAAGAACTCCCTGGTCAACTGAAATGCACAGAGACAAGTGGAAATGGAAAGTGTTATTGCCAAGGCCTCTTTTCCAAGCACCTCTCAGATCTCTCTTTGTGAATGTTGGGGGTTTTGTTTGTTTGTTTTGTTTTTGGTCTTTTTTCAAACCTAAAAGGAGAAACATGGGAAAAGCCACTGGATGAAGCATAACTATATCCAGGGTGAATGGTACTTGTTCAGTAAAACCAATTGTTATCATTAAAAATAAGGGGTTGAATTATATCTATATTTGTAAGTTAATATTTACATTTAAAGGTTTTTTTTTATTATTATTTTTATTCAGGGCTATTTGAAAGTGCTTCATAAATTGAAAAAGGACTAAAAGGGATTTTAGAAAGAGTATCAAATCTACACCTATATAGTAGCTTAACTTACTAAGCTTCACAAGGTCCACAGTGAACGCATGATTTTCCCCTTACTTTTCATTTTAAACCAGTTAACTTCCTACTAACATCAGGGGTGCTGCTCTGGATTTATTTCCATGTGCGAGAAAGCAGAATCAGGCCCTAATATTGAACTTTCTAGGGATGAAAGGAATTAAAAAAAAGTAACAAATGTGAAATGTTCAAGCCAACTTACAAATCATTAAAAAAGAAAATTGTTTCCCTGACTGTGCTTTAGATCATCTAAACAAACCACACCCAAGAAGAAAAAAAATCCTCTTTTTATCTCCAATGTTTAGATAACTTCAACATTTTTTCCCAGACTCAACAATAAAAACTAATGAAACTTCATTTACTCCTGTTTACAGTAAAATAGAAAAATTGTACCAACAGCTCTGCTCAGTCTCTCCTCAAAAAGTCAGACACCTTGAAATTACATTTACTTAGGATCACTCTCTGGAGGAACAATATAGAAACTTAATAGTCTTAAACTGAATAGCCTGACTCAATCTTGTGGCCTATCACTTCAAAATGAAAACTTCAAGAGATCCCCTTTCCAGGTTCCCACTGGTCTTGACTTCTGTGGTCCCTTCCCTAAAATATCTTTGTTGTGATTTGCGATTCACACAGGCAGAATTTCTATGCCAGCACAAAGCCTCAGTGAAGGTATTAGTACTCAGCTGGATACAGTATTGCTCTAGTATTGCATATTTGCAAGGATCAGGACTTGAGCTGTCTGAGAAAGGCCCCTTCCTTTTTTGTTGTTGATACAGCATTGCTGATCCGTAAACTACTAACATATACTGTGAAGAGCTGGCTTCAGATTCTTGATATGCAATGAGAAATACTGCACAAAGCAGGGACACATACATGTTCATATGTATGAGATGCATGGGTAGGCACAAAAGCATGAAATCAACTGTTTCCATTGTAACTTTATCACAAAATTTAAGAAAAACTGAGAAGGCTGTGGCAATTCCTTAAAAGAACCAGATTACCACTTACCTTTGACTTTTCTTTTATAAATACAAACTAAGACAAAATTTAATGACTAAAACAACAGCAGGTAAAACTTTTTCACAAAGACTTGTATGACTTCGGTAGTTAAATCTCACTACCTTTTAACGAGATAGGCTGCTAAGTTCCTAAATCACTTTTACAAGACACAGACTAACTAATTTTTTGCTTTTGAATATTAAAATACCAGAGGATCAGAGAGGACAGGCATTTTCCTCTGGGAATCTGGTGCACTGAGGGAAGGCTAGGTTGGAAGACGCTGAAACATATCCTCAGTGTTCTCCTTTCCTCCCCTTTCTTTGCATACTTTACCCACCAAGCAATCCTACCCTACAGAGACAGCAGCACAGTCTTTTTTTTTTTTTGATGCTTGCCTATTTCTGAAGCGCAGACTTTGAAACTGATATTACAGTTTGGTAATAATCCCAACCGGCTGCCTTTAGCCAGGTCTGAAACAAAAGAGTCATTTGAATATAAAGTGAAACCTTTATTTTGACAGCAGCAATCCCAGAGGAAATTGTTCAGGGTTTGTGTGTGATTTTTATGAGACTTGGCCTAAAAGAAATCCTAGTGCTGGAAGGGTAAGTTTGCCAGGAAAATAACTGATTCCACTTTGCTGCTGTTAAACTGGAGTTTGTCCTGAGCATCTGAAGTTCAGAAGAATTTTAAAAACTGATCAGCAGAACCTTCTTTCTTCTTTAAAAAAACAAAACAAAAAAAAACAAAAAAACATACTGGCAAAGGAGGATAAACTCAATAAGACCAGTCACAGGTCCATGGCCCCTTCTGGTTGAAGCTAATAACAGCACGGATGTGTCTTTGTACATTAGAGTATTATGGCAAGAACTATTCAGAAGGGAGCAAATCTTTCATACACACTTCTGACAATGCAGTCATATCAGTCACAGTCATGAAGAATAGGTAGCCTTTTCGTTGTATTCTTTTCCTAGCTGTTTTGGGAGGGAATCTCCAGTACAAAAGAGGTATGTGCAAACATACACATCAGTAGATGAGGTGGGGCTGATTTGTTACACTGGTTTAAAAAACAGCTCGGGTGGCATTACTGCAGCCAGATGAAGGGGCTTATGAAACAGGGTATTTCTGTATGACATGTGTGAGCCAGCACCGGTGAGGAAGCTCACAGCCTTCTCAACACAGCGCTGTGTCTGAACAAAATGCTGTGCAAGAAGTGGGCTTTCATAGCACCTCCTTGGAAAACTGGGCACACTCCTGTCCTTCTGTACCTGCCTGTAGCACGTTAACATTTCTGACACAGTACAATATTTGTACGGTAGATACAGCACCAATCTTGTGCTTCTCTCTTCCATAGTGTTTTCCAGCCAAGACTCCCACTGCTCAGCCTAGGAATGCAATGTGCATATTGTTTAGTTTTTGCCTTCTGTCTGAGGAAACAGAGGTATCAAGAACCCAAGTAACTTGCCTTTTAAGTGTCAGAACTGGGAATAAAAACCCAAACATCCTGACTCAGTCCAGTACTGCACTGATCCATCCCTACCCTCCTGCTTTCTTGCTTGCTAAGGCAATTCACCATGTCTCTCAGATGGATACACACATATTGTCATTCAAGCACTAATACATTTTGAAGAGAAGCTCCCTCGCCAACACAGAGTCTATGTAGGATCATTAATTTCATCACACGAAAGCCTTGAAAAAAAGCCAACTATCACAGAATCACAGAATCACAGAATCGCTGAGGTTGGAAGGGACCTCTGGAGATCATCTAGTCCAATCCCCCTGCTCAAGCAGGGTCACCTAGAGCACATTGCACAGGATTGCATCCAGGCGCGTTTTGAATATCTCCAGAGAAGGAGACTCCACAACCTCTCTGGGCAACCTGTTCCAGTGCTCTGTCACCCTCACAGTGAAGAAGATTTTCCTCATGTTCAGATGGAAGTGTCTGTGTTTCAGTTTGTGCCCATTGCCTCGCGTCCTGTCGCTCGGCACCACTGAAAAGAGTCTGGTCCCATCCTCTTGACACCCTCCCTTCAGATACTTGTACACGTTAATAAGATCTCCTCTCAGCCTTCTCTTCTCCAAGCTAAACAGGCCAAGCTCTCTCAGCCTTTCCTCATAAGAGAGATGCTCCAGTCCCCTAATCATCTTTGTAGCCCTTCGCTGGACTTGCTCCAGTAGTGCCACATCCCTCTTGTACTGGGGAGCCCAGAACTGGACGCAGTACTCCAGATGTGGCCTCACCAGGGCTGAGCAGAGGGGGAGGATCCCTCCCTCGACCTGCTGGCAACACTCTTCCTGATGCACCCCAGGATACCATTGGCCTTCTTGGCCACAAGGGCACATTGCTGCCTCATGCTTAACTTGGTGTCCACCAGCACTCCCAGGTCCTTCTCCGCAGAGCTGCTTTCCAGCAGGTCAACCCCCAACCTGTACTGGTGCAGGGGGTTATTCCTCCCCAGGTGCAGGACCCTGCACTTGCCTTTGTTGAACTTCATGAGGTTCCTCTCTGCCCACCTCTCCGGCCTGTCCAGGTCTCTCTGAATGGCAGCACAGCCCTCTGGTGTATCAGCCACTCCTCCCGGTTTTGTATCGTTGTCGGCAAACTTGCTGAGGGTGCACTCTATCCCTTCATCCAGGACATTGATGAAGAAGTTGAACAAGACCGGACCCAGTACTGACCCCTGGGGGACACCACTAGCTACAGGCCTCCAACTAGACTCTGTGCCGCTGATCACAACTCTCTGAGCTCTGCCATTCAGCCAGTTCTCAATCCACCTCACTGTCCACTCATCCAGCCCACACTTCCTGAGCTTGTCTATGAGGATGTCATGGGAGACAGTGTCAAAAGCCTTGCTGAAGTCAAGGTAGACAACATCCACTGCTCTCCCCTCATCTACCCAGCCAGTCATTCCATCATAGAAGGCTATCAGATTGGTTAAGCATGATTTCCCCTTGGTGAAGCCATGCTGACTACTCCTGATCACCTTCTTGGCCTCCACATGCTTGGAGATGGCCTCCAGGATGAGCTGCTCCATCACCTTTCCAGAGATGCAGGTGAGGCTGACTGGCCTGTAGTTCCCTGGGTCCTCCTTCTTGCCCTTTTTGAAGACTGGGGTGACATTGGCTTTCTTCCAGTCTTCAGGCACCTCTCCTCTTCTCCATGACCTTTCAAAGATGATGGAGAGTGGCTTAGCAATAATGTCCGCCAGCTCCCTCAGCACTCGTGGGTGCATCCCATCGGGGCCCACGGATTTGTGGGTGTCAGGTTTGCTTAAATGATCTCTAGCCCAATCCTCCTCGACCAAGGGAAAGTCTTCCTCTCTCCAGACTTTCTCTCTTGCCTCCAGGGTCTGGGGTTCCTGGGGGCTGGCCTGAGCAGTAAAGACTGAAGCAAAGGCGGCATTCAGTAACTCTGCCTTCTCTGCATCCTTCRTCACCAGGGCACCCACCCCATTCAGCAAAGGGCCCACATTTTCCCTAGTCTTCCTCTTGCTACTGATGTCTTTGAAGAAGCCCTTCTTGCTGTCCTTGACATCTCTTGCCAGATTTAATTCCAAACAGGCCTTAGCCTTCCCCGTCACATCCCTGCATACTCTGACAACGTTCCTATATTCCTCCCAAGTGGCCTGATCCCCCTTTCCACTTTCTGTATACTTCCTTCTTCTGGTTGAGTTTTGCCAGGAGCTCCTTGCTCATCCATGCAGGTCTCCTGCCTCCTCCTCCTATCCCTGCAGGGTTTCTCCCATCCAGACCTGGAAGGCATTAGAAAGAACAATTCCTGCATGTAAGTCAAATTGCTCTTCCATGGGCTCTGATGACGCCTCTCTCTGTTGCTCATGGAAGACATTATGTTACGGGGAGTGACATAACCAGTGTCTAGAAGAAAAGAGTTCTCTGCTTCCAAAAGCTTCCTTTATAAAAGACGAAAAACTCTGGTACTCCCAAATTTGATTAAGAACAGACTTCCTCTTCCAAGTCCACTTTAAAACAACTCCTCAGGAGTCCAGCTGGACTTGCAGTCCCTGCTCACCACTGCTAATGTGAGACGCTGCCGCTTTCACTCACCACCACCCCCCCACGCACTCTGCTTTCACTGATTCTCCCTCTCATGTCAAATCTCAGCAGAAAACATCTCTTTTCTCCCTTATTTGTGTCTCTTGATTTCTTTTTCTCCCTCAGCTATTAATAACTTAAGTCTGTTGAGTGTTTGGGGAGTTAGTTTGCATATAAAACACCACACACGAGAAAGCTGCCCTGAACATTATGTGGAAAGCAAGCAGCTGGAGTGTATCCTTCTCTTCTGTCTCATTTTAAACACCTAATGAGGCTACAATCATACTGGCACAATGACCATTTACTACAAGTGTGAAAGTAACCTTGTTGTTTCTCAGAGAAGAGAAAACACATCTGAACGTGACCTTAAATAGCCAGTTTGAAGACTTCTTCCTGAGATGGGGTCATCGAAAGATCACCCCTGTCCTCCCAGACATTCTGACCAGCCATCTAGCCTCAGGCTAACCCACAGAAGACAACAAAATTAGCTACAAATGGTTACCACATCACAGTACATGATGAAAAAATACAACAGTAAAATAAGTGTTTTTTCAGAAGAAACCTAAGGAGAGAACAAACCACAAGAATTTTTAAACCGAGTTTAACTTGTGTATAGAGCCATTTTGAACTGAGTTGGGTTTTTAAGGTTCATTATATCTCCCCGTTTATGCCTTTGCTGTCCATCACTCTGACAGGGTGGGAAGCTGGTGATGCAAAAAAAGAGAGGAGTTCAGGAAAGATAGCCAAGTAGTTTGTTCCCCTTCATTTTTTAACTTACAAAACACCCCCAGATGTCACAGAAGTCCAGAATAATCGCTACAAACTTATCTTGCAAGGGGGAGATATGCATGTATCCTCATGTATCCCACTGCTTGCATGAGAACTGAAGGTACTGATGCTTTGCCCAGAACCAAGACATGAGTAGGATCCTTTGACTGCGGGAAGAGGACACAGCCGGTCCAGTAGTCACTCCACATGGGGGACTCATGTTAAGCCTGTCTAGTTTCTCATGCTTTTTACTAGTTCCCCTCACTCTGCTCTGGAGGTGGGAACAGTTAGTCCGTCCCCAGTCATCTGCTGCTGCCCCCAGCACCTTCTCAGCAGCGACTGCATTCTCTCTCCCTTGTGAAGACTGTGGTGGGGCAGCAGTACCTGGGCCTGCAGAGCAGTGTGTGTGAAGTGTTTCTACATGTGCGGTCTGCTTCTTGTGCTGTACCAAAGGAATTCCCTAAAAACTCTTAACAGAAGAGCTGTACTGACCAGAACACACCAGACCCCCCATGCTGCAACCCATTTACAGAGCTGCAGCTATTCCCACTAAGACACAGTCTCAAATCCTAATCTGGAATGGAGCACCCACACTGCATACAAAGTGCTGTTCTTTCCACACTGCTTACTGAGGCAAAGACACAAAGACCACCAGCTTACAAAGGAAAAAAAAAATCCTCCCACTACCTCCCTGCAGACCATCCTACTGTACAAACACCACACTTTTTTGCTATCAGCTTCGGGACTCTTGATTCTTGGCTTATCAAATTCTTTTTATATGAATAAAAATATAGCCTGGCTCGCAAAATCAAAATTATAGCAAATTACAAGGCCCTTTACTCATGCTACATTTTTGTCATGTTCAGTTGAAGGGATACGCTGTATGTTCTCCTACTACTGAGAGGCCAAATAAACAAAACAAATACTAACAGTCACTATTGACCATCTTTACTAGCTGACATTTTCTCACAGCCATCACTCAGCCATATTTCAAGGACGAGCTGCCTTGAGAGGCATGGGTCTAGTTCAGTCAGGCTCTTCTTTGCACAAGTGAGGACATGAAAGAAAATGCACAAACCCCTGCAGGTTAGAGAAACAAATGAGACTGTGCTTACTACTAGCATAGGGAAGGGAGGACAGCCATATAACAATATACATAGCCACGGGGAGAGGGGTTACATCATATGAAGCTGTAGAGAGAAGGACCGGGAACCTGCAAGCAGGGCAATACGCACAAGAACCACTGATGGGACCCAAAATGGGATATGGAGAGCCTCGGTCAGAACAAGTCAGGGAAGATGATCTCTTATAAGCAGCATTGAGAGGAATCTGATGAGTGTCAGAACAGTGAAAATTCAATATGATTAGAAGGTGCACAAGAGACTTTTTGCACTGCAGACAAAGCAAGCATTAACTCTGCTAGGCAAACAGAAGATTTCACTATTAATATCAAACACATGATATTGAAAAAATAAAATAGATGCTTTAAACCTTAGTGTGACTTTATTAGAAAACTCCTCTCTGTAACAGAATATGCAGGTGGTTTGGCTGCAAAAGAATCTAGACTAAAAACTTCAGGATTTAAGTAGTCCCTCAGCAAATATCTTCTGTGTACATAACCCATCCACCTCACACATACCAGCTTGGTAACATTCACTGGCTTGCTGGATGTTCTGCAGACTGAGGGCAGTAATGAAGCAGGTTCGTTGGTAGTTGAAACACAGTCGCTCCACAAACTTATCAGGCACCACCTAACCCCACGCTCCAGCTGCGTACAATCCCACCAAGGTCAGAGCTTGCCCACCACAGAATACTTACATTTTCTCTGAAGATAAAAGCCAGGATCGCAGCTGAAAGCTCCGCCAGGAAGATTAACAAAATAAACATGAAGAACTAGAAGAGAGAAGATGCAGAAAAAACACAGACATATCATTAGGAGCATGCTACAGGGAGTAGGAACACAGGGTTTTCCAAGTCGCAGAAGAGATGGAAAAAATAGCCGAGGAAACTTTTTTCCCCTCCTGATAATTAAAGAAACCTATAAAGTTCTTAATCTTTCTGTTGTTCAACATGAAGCATTTATACTACTCAAAATGCACTGAAAATCAATACAGTAATCTGGGGCAGACAGCCCCTCTCTGATCGTGTCACAGGAAGCGGGAGCTTGCACTGAACATGGGAGCATCTTGCCTGGTAAGAGGGTATAATGGCTACAGGACCTTTAGTATCCCCTGATGAATCTGCACCAGGTTAAAACAGTAAAGCCTACTTTGACGGAAAAAAAGTAGCATCATGAAGATGCTTGCACAGGGTTACATTGTCCTGACATAGTAAGGGGAATTAACGTATATAACGTATCACTTGCATACACCTACACACACAAACACCCATCATCACAACATAAATAGCTTTGCTATAATATAATCATGGCTCATTTTGTGTGGAAGGAAGTAGTGGGACATATACTGAAATATTAATACCTCTGGATAAAAATTGACTCTTTTTAGAGAATTCTCTATTTCAGGCCAAAATTAGCCCCAGTTAAAAATCCCCCTCTCCACACAATGGGGTTGTACCAGGTTAGGTACGTTAATTCAGCTGGTATGAAATAGTACAGTCACTACATACTCTGTGGCATTCCTACACTGGGAAACTGTGGTAAACTTTGCAAGGAAAAAGGAGAGCTGAAGACTTGCTTTCACAGAGTTAGCCAGACACTGCAATCAGTACCAGGTCTCTCATCTACATTAATAATGTACCACATAAAATCTCTACAGAAAGTTGGTAATGCACCATCAAAAACTTAACATGATTGTGCAAGTATCATCCATGGCTTGTATAGTATTGAAAGTGTGCATATTCATAGCCTTAAATAAAGGGCACATTGCAGATTTGACAGAAAGCAATCAGCCAGGCGGCTGAGTGGTAGCAAAAGAGAAACAGTCATTCAGTTCTCAGAAGACCAGTTTGAAGTAAAGCCATTACACCCATGTCATCATAAGTCGAGGTAAGAGAAATGAAAGTAAACAGAGAGGCATGTGGTTGTTAAATTTAAGATGGAACTGTGTTCCCATTTGTTATCCTTGTAATCTTCTGTTGCTTCTATCTAAAAGCCTGGTCTTCAGTCTTACTAAATAGCTCTTGTTTTTGTGTTGTTACCAAGCCTGACTGATTCGCCTTGCCTTCTCCACTTTCCCCACAGAAGTAAACCAGACAAGAGGTCTCTCATTTCCACAAAGACGGTGATGTTGGGCTGTTAGGGATCTGTACCCAGAACCTTGTCTACTTAGATCTCTCAGGCTTTAGGAACCATTAGTCTTATAGTCATAAAAAGAAATCACCTTTGAGAGTCAGCCATTTTAAAATTTAAGGACCAGACTGAGCGAACGTTTAGAATGGTTAGAAGTGACCTCAGGTTTTGGTCCCATGTGAGAAAAATAGGAGTGAACAGAGAACCCAGTAAGACTGCAGCACATGGAGGGTAATAAATGTGTGGACCACATTACCAGTGAAGGTGGTTGAAGCAACAAGCAGAAATAAACACAAGAGAAGTCTGTATTTGTTTCTGTGCGAGAAGGTTATTGGAGGTCTTTCTGAAACAGAAGGAAGGCAGATGGGCCCAGAAGTACTATTATATGATCCCCAGGCAATCATTTATAAACAATGTCTGTAATGTGTTGTACCGTGTATTTCAGCAACAGAGAGAGAATTCAAACTGCCTGCTTGGAATGGGCAAAATGCTCTTTTAGTGTCAACTGTTAGAGCTGTAAGTGATTTTTGCCCACTGGAAAAGTGCACTCATACCCTGTCCCATTTGTCTTCCTGCTTTTGCAATGGAAACAAAAGAAAGAAATCCTGGTTCAAAGGACAAAACAAGAAGGGTCAGATGAGCAGGGACTTCAGACTGCCAACAGAATGCTGTTGCTTGATCTGAACTAGTTAACTCTGTGATTTATTCTTATTGCTAGAGTTTTTTGTGTGGCTTTTTTTTTCTTGCTCAGAGACTGTTTTGTTTTTAATTTCACCACAGGAGGGCAAAGAACAAGTGATGAGAATGAATGATACTCTGCAAATCCACATCATCATCCATTAAGGGATCTCAGCATAGTCACTAAGAGGTCTAAGGTGGTGATCAAGTGATTAATCCCATCACCCTGCTAATTGCAATTCATTTACTGATTACTGGGAAACACGTTCAACCAAGCTTCAGCACAGGGCCTGCGCAGAAGTGGAAGCAGCCATTTCCAAGTTCTCTCTTTGACAAGCTTCATTATCATTCCCAAACTGATTTACACTTGCATTGTGCAGTCTGCATTACAGATTCGTAGTTGTTACTGTAGGGAAAACATGAGCAGCCACTAGGGCTGATGGAAAAAAGAGATGGTGCATCAGTGTTTCCGAATTTGTTCTCATCCTACATCTTAGGGCAAAAATCTGCTTATTATGTTGTGCCTCCCAAAACTAAGTTAAGTAATTACTGATATCTGAGCAGTGAACAGCCAAGTGGTCAATGCACTTGTACAGGATGTAGCAGCCTTGCATTCAAATTCATGCTTGAGATGAGGTACTTGAACATGGGTACCTCCCTCATCCAAGCTGAGAGTCTGAACATCCTGAGGAGTGGGGTCGACCAATTCTGGTCAAAAATTCTACTTCAGCTTCTGGTGATGGTTATAGGTTTTGTCAGAAGTTTCCACAAATTAACATTTCATGTTTCTTTTTCACAGCAAATCTATTGTTTTAGCTTCAGCAACACTGTTCTGAAAAGAGCAGCAACCACCTTTAACCCAAAGGACATACACTTTCATGGTGATGGTTTCAGGGGAAGCAGGAGGGTCAGTGCATCAGTTTTACAAGAGTGCAGAACAGGATGTGTGTGCTCACAACTAAGCCAAATCAAGCTAGCACAAACTTTTCTTGTTGCAAAGCTGAATACAGCCTCATAGGGAAACAAACAAAATATTTACACAAGCATTTTTTTTGTACACTCAAAAACATTGCAGATTCTGGTTTTGATGCTGTTATTTTGCAGTCAAAAGATCTTTAGGACAATCCAGAAGCTGGTGTACGTCTATTTTCCAGGCCAACGCTTGCTACTTTTGGCGAGCCCTGTCCGATTTCTGGGGAAGCTAAAGACACTTCACAGCCTTGTGCCTAATGCAACATGCTAGGTTCCACAGTGATGCTTTTTCCAAAAAGACAAACAGCATAAGGTAAAATGAAAGTCCTTGCATGTAGAGAAGCCAGAACCTAGAGAACATGCATGCGTTCATCTGTCTTGTCGCTTCTAGCTTCCGTTTACATTGGACTAAAAGCTCTGGATATACATTATGCATCACTGTGAAATCTCACTCACGCAGCTCTGGCTCATCAATTCTTTAATGACTTTGTAAGTGGATTTGATTTGACCAAGCAACTTTGCCCAAGTCCCACCCCTCTGAACCCTAACACTCCTGAGTTCTGCAAGGGTGTTCGCAGCCTTGCTGGCATATGCTCATGACTGACTTGCCTTTCCAACACTTAAACCTTACTCCCATCAGACTTCTGACTTCACAGGTCACGCATTATGCATTTTAAGGTCAGCTGGTGTGGTCTCCAAAAAGAGCACAAATTAGTAAAATATCTGTTCTCACTTGATATCAACACTGAATCTTCAAGATGCTTCACTGCTCTGGGACATGGGATGGCAGGCTGTTTAACAGGGAGTTACTTTGATGCCAGAAGCCCTGGAAGACCTCAATCAAGGTGGAATGCTAATTCCTCATCCAGTGATGACTCTTAGGAGTTTCTTTTAGTCCCATGAATTACTTCCAGCCCATATATTTCTCACATTCTCAGTACAAAATAAAATAATAGTAAAAGTAAATAAATAAAGCAGCAGGGCTCAGTACTAGCTTTGAGAGTCAGAAAAGTAATAACCACAAAACTGAGTGCACCAGAGCATAACTAAAACACCAGGAGCAATATTCAACTGTGATGTAACTCTACTGACTTCAGTAATGTCAGATCAGGAAAGCGTATGGCCCAGAACTCCCTTCCTCCAGCCAGGTCCCCAATCTGCTTGCAGCTTATGTGGTCCCAGATTGAAAATACTTATCTCCAATTCACTTAAATCAGTGTTTCTCTTCACATAAAACTTTTAGTTTCTTAATCTCATAAAGACTGGCTTTGGAATAACCTCAGTCTAATGGGGCATGATTCTTTGCATTTTATTAGGTTCTTCTGGGCAGAGCTCCATGACTTCACAGGTGATACTTCCAGTTTTACAATTTACTTCTGAGATAAATCATTGAGACCAAACCCACCAGAAAAGGGCTGTCTTTTGCAGCTTATGAATTCAAGGGGTGGGTCAGCCAAGTGCAGAGAGAATTTATCTCAGTAGAGCCAGGTTGACCTCTAAGAAAAAATGGTTTCTTCTTCGACAAAGTATACTTTCCTGTTCTGTTAGAGACAAGCCTCTTTCGCACTGTGAAGCAGCTGCTGCTACTGCTTCTGCAGAGCTCTGTGTGCAAGATACAATCACAACAAAACACTGTGAGATTAAGATTAAAAAAATAAAAAGCCCAAACCAAACCAACAGACTCGGAGGGAGAAAGAAAAAGTCACATTTGACAAAAACAAGAAATAAAATGAGTGAGCTTTGTGTTTTGACACGTAACTGGTAATGTTTTCCAGTAGGAGATAATGGCTGGAAATCCTGCAGTATCAGATATTATAGCAGAGGTCAAAAATGACTTATTTTAGAGGCTAGTTCTTTGTAAATAGCACCTGATGACCACATGGGTTGAAATTTGACCCTATCATTCAGGGAGAAAATTGTCTACGAAAATAAATTTGGTTCATTTTAGGAGAAGGGAAGGCTGCATAAAAGAATGACCACCTATCGGGAGCTGCAATGCAAAGTCACCACACAGTTCTGAGCTGGGCATTTATGCTGACGCAGGGGGGCTCCATTACATCGATGCGCTGCTCCACATGTTCGTTCTGCTTTGTTGTGAGCTAGTGAGAAATAAATCCACCAGTGGAGCTGAGAGTTTTGGCTGGAAAACAGCGGACCACTTTTGGGCACTTTATAAAAGAATAAAACAAAAAATAGGACCATTTTGAAACAAAACTTAGCAAAGTCAAAGTACTCTCCCTGACTCCATCCCCTCTGGGCTCAAGCCTGGTACAGTGAAGAACCAAATTCTCTGTATCTCTAGCTGTGTATAAAAGTGCCCTAAACCCTTTTAAAGCTTAAGAAAATAATGGCTGCAATAACACACATCCATTCCTGCACTTATCACATATCACTCTATTCAGTGAAACAGTTGCCCCCATTCTCAGGATACACCAAAAGGCCAACAGAAGACGCAAGGACACTTACAAAAAGCAGGAGGCATTTGTTCTCACGAATGGCCCCGCAGCAGCCGAGGAAACCCAGCAGAAAGAGCATTGCTCCCATAGCCAGCATGATGTATGCTCCCGTGAAAAGGAGAGGGTTGGCAGCCACTATCTCTCGGAAGCCTGTCGGATCCACAATGACCCAGATCCCAACTCCCAGCAGGCATGCTCCTCCCAGCTGTCACAGTGATGAGAGGAGAGAGAGGGAGACATGTCAACATAAAACAACCACTGCGGGACAACTGGGTTCATCAGTACCTTTTGATTGAAGGTGTTGTCTCAGAGAATTTGTTTCTCCATGGCATATATTCCCTGCACAGCAGGTGACTGCTGACAGGCTACACAGTTTCAGAGTCTCTCGCATACTAAGTGAAACGTTTGCAGCAAAAGCACCTTTTTTTGACACTTCTAACACCGCTTATTCCCTGACTAATGCTGAAAGATCGAGTCTCGAGCTGCTGCCACATCTGCCCAGGAGAGCCCAGTAAGGGGCCTAAGGAAACCCTCCCCTCCACAGTGGCCATGCTGCCCACTCTGGGGAGGGTGGCTGGGCGCTCCTGCTCCTCCTGTCAAAGACAAGAGCAACAAGGGTCACTGAAAAAGGACTCTATGAGCGGTAGGGAAACGGCTGTGCTTTCTAGTGAAAACTTCAGCAGGGTAGCCAGGACTAAAAACCAATTTCTTATGTCATCAAGGATAGACCTCCTTCACCGCTAATTAAAGCTTTCTCTCCAGTCTTCCCTCACCAAGGAGAGGAATCGCGCAGACAACAGCAACCACTGATGCTGGCTTGCTGAATGTTTGAGCATCTCTGGATGCCATAAACACCTTAGTGATTGCTAGTACAAAGCTGAGGGTATTTCTGCATCGTAGCAACTTTACCCAACTACAGCATATCCTGTTGGGGCGCAGGATGCTGCTGGAAATAGAAGGAGGATTCAGGAGAGGAAGTGGATTCCAAATACTTACAAATATAAAGAAATTGAAAAGAAACATCAGGTACTTCATGCAGCTCAGACAGTCTCCCTCCATGGTCTCCAGGCTGCTTGATCCAATTATTCCTGCAAAACATCAGCACTACCTTAGCACACTTGCTTTTTATCTGAGTGACACAGGCCTATTTCCATTTTATTTCCCCCAGGCCCTGTGGAGTTCATTATACAGAAGGCTCAATTCTTACCTGAACAAGGTAACATAGCACAGGCTGATGAGAGGTAATGATCACTGCTAATTCCCTTTGTGTTCTCCCTGGACAGCTACCTTCATACAAGCCTTTTCTACAGAACAAAGGCCACACAAACAAGGACCATATTTTCAGGGAGACTTTTAGACATTTAGAGGAGTTGGACTGGGAATGACTGCAGTGTGTGAATGGGGAAGGGCCTGAGGAAGGTGATAGCTCTGCAGAAGCAGCTGAGCAGTGTCCCTGTGTCTACTGACATCCCTCCCACAGCCAGGTTACTCAGACTGCGGCAGAAGACCTGCTTGTCACATAATATGAAATGTTACAGGCCTTTTGCAGGCAGGGCAATCAAAGTTGGTAAGTCTTCCATCCCAGGAAAAAAAGCTCAGGAATCTGAACTGGTTTTGAACCCCATAGGTCTGAATTAGACTGCAAATTTCTTAGGACAATATTTACATTGGAAGAGCAGCTAGAAATCCTGACCAGATGAGGCTATAAGGGAAGAAAGTTTCTGCCCTCAAAAGCTTACTGCTTAATGAAGTGACTGTGCTTCCCAATATGTAATTATATCACCAAGCACCTTGGAGGGACAGACGAACAAATACATAAAACAGTAAAAGTTTCACCAAAAGAAGAGACATTACAGTCGCTGCACCTCGCATAGGTGGATACATACAGATGCAACCAAAGAGGCACATATCTTTGCTTTGCTCTCTAGAGAATCACTCCTGAAGCCCACATGCTTCTTAACCCATCTCTTCCCCCTTCTCCACTGTGATTGCCATCCTCAAAACAGAATTGCATCCAATTATATGCTATGTTGGCAAAGTACATTTGATCCATTTGAAAGAAAAAAAAAACAACAGAAATTACCCAAGGTTTTTACCAGGCCAGAAATAAAACCCTGTCTTTCACTCCCTCATTGTTTTTATTAATCCACAAAACTTGGGAGAGCTGTACAGTCTCACCACGGTCCTTCCCTCTGTGACCATGGTAACTGCTCTGCTTTAGCAAAACGGCTGAGAAAACACATGGCAGGCAGCTCTCCCAGCAAGGGGCTGCCTGAGGTAAACAACCAGATTCATACGGTGTGTTTGTTTGCCATACTTCTTCAACATGGTTTAAAAATCAGATCAGTCCCTTCCTAGTGGCAAAACAGGCATAGACACATGAATGGCACAACATAAACGCTCATGAGAACTACGGTACACAAATGCAGCTGCTTTCCTTTTGGATTGCTGCTTGCCTGGGGCAGGATGGCAGTGTGCCTCTGCTGGCTGGGTACCACCTAGGGAATCCCCTTTGCTGGAAGAATCCTGAGCATATCCAAAAACCCAGTTTAACAGTCCACCTACACTTCTAGAGAAACACAAACCTGGACCCAAACCTGAGAATGAGGGCAGTATTTTTCTTTACAAAGTTTATTTTCTTATACCTCTGATGCACAAATGTTCCACCTAAGGAGATTCAAAGCCAAGACTGTGAGTGTAGGAGATGGAGTGGGACACCAAGCTCTGATGCGGGCCTGGAGGAGATGCACACAGCTCAAGCGGCAAAGAGGAGGCTGACAGTTCCCTGAGGGGGTTTAAACCATGATTGCAAATCTCACAGAGAAAGGAGTTCTTGAAGTACAGAAAGGTAGAGAGCTGGGAAGGAAATTTTTTGGATTATCTGGAGGGAAGATGAACCTCCAGTTCTACTAACCCATGAGTTTAGACACTGTGGTAGAGAGGAATACGGAAATACAAACAAATCAATAGGATATTGGTACTTCAAAAGCCCCAGAATCAGCAGCACCAAGATGTTCCCATCGCAACCCACAAAAAACTAAATCTCAGTATATTAGTCAAAGCCTGAAAGTTATTAGAGTGACCTTTAAGTCCTGCTGCCTTGAGTGACCTCCCAAATGATCTACATTGTAGTCTTAGGTGAAAAAGGCATAAAAAAGGAAAACAGTTTAACTGCATTCTGCCACTTCACATCATTCACACCCATCTCACTGCAGAGGCATCCACATTAAAAACATTGTCTGTGGTCTAAGAAGCAGCAACTCCTGAACCTAACCCTGTCATGATGCCACATTACTTTGTAGAGCTGATAAACCACATTCCCTCTTTACCTTACTTTCCATATCTGGGTCTACTTCCTGAGCAGGAAGAGCTGGTTTCTTTGGAACTGCTTGGATTTCCATGAGCTGAATCTATGGCTTCCTTTTCTTTATACACACAAACCTAAGCTAAGATTCCTTGCATTACTCCCTCCCATGCATCCACTCAGTATGTTAAATGTTTCCTAGGTGTGAGCAGGGAAGGCAGTCCCTCAAACCGTTGAGTGCTCAGGTCTTGCAAACATCACTGACAGGGCTGGCCAGGCCATGCAGTCAAAATAGGGTAACCTGGGAGCAACAAAAACACTTATTAAGTGAGCTTTGACAAGAGAAAACTCCCTTGGTTTGCCTGGACCAGAAATCATCCCCAGTGGTGGTGCTGGGCTTGTATCTGTAATTTCTAAAAACACCACGCCTCACACAGAGCAAAGCAACAAATAAATGCAATGCAGCAAGAAAGGAACACAGCTAGTGGAATTTACAAATCCTGGAAGTTCTTCATCGCAGGATGGAAGTGAACCACCAGTGACAGTGAAAGGTCTTGGCTGGCAAACCCAAGAGTGCAGCATCAAAGCTTTCATGTCATAAGAGCTCAATGCAAAGTTTCAAAAAATGCCAACCCATTGGTCTGATGCAAGAAATGTTAGTGCTGAGCAGTTAGCTGCTCAGTACTGAAACCTGCAACTTGGAGACACTCTCACATGCCAGCATAACTCACCCTTTCCAATTTCTGTTAGATACATAGATCTCAAAACAGTACATGGAAGCTCACCATTTGGATCTCTGATTGCACTGATTAAAACAGGGCAAATCAACCAAAAGCATGATCTGACCCACTGCACAGCACTTATAACTATTTCATGTCAGAGCCCAAGCACTCTAGCATATCGGAAATACATTACCATCTAGTTCATTTATGCAGTTTCAGTCTAGACTTTGAAGAGTATATAAGTAATGCTATTTACAAATGACATAAGCAAAATACAAATAATGTTACTTACAAATAATGTAATTATTATACCATCTGTGGCAACTATTGCCTTATTAATTAGCTGAGGGTATCCAAACTCACTGATCACAAGCTGCAAGAAGGAAATAACTGACATGAAAGGACAATTCTGACCCACAGTGCTGCTTTTTCCTTCCACGTTACTTTTAAGTCATACACACAAAACGTAAAGCTTTATAAGTCACTCCTGCTACACACTGATGCAAGTGAGATACAATCTGGACTCATATATCTTACCCTACTCTTTAAAAATATCTTTTCTGCCCTTCTCTAGGCCCCAAATTTGTGACAGATTAAGTTCTCTGCAGAAGACATTTAATGCTAAGCAAACATTAACAGTCAGAACTGCACAAGACAGCAGCTGACAGATGCTTTCCCTGGCTTGTCCCATCTCAGATCTGTGAGATATACGAAATGCATTTGTTTTTGTCTGAAATGTGGCTATAACTGTTCCACTTTTTCTTAGGCAGCTTATTCTACATTTTCCCCCTAATATGAATATTATCTTGCAGAGTAATGGGGAGTCCAAAAAACCCCAGCAGCATAGCCAAAAAACATACCCCAGCTGCTGTAATCAGTTAGGAATAAAGTCTAGCTTTTCAAGGCAAAACATTCTTTTCTTCTCCAAATACCATTTATTTCCTTCCTTCTCACATTTGTTTTTGCATGTCCTGAAACTACCTTGAACTTCACATATCTAAAGGAAACTGCTTAACCGCTCCCCTGAAAACTGCTTCCACATTTCTCTCTGCTATCACTGACATTTCCCTCTGCCTACATCCCCCTTTCACAGCGGACTAAAACCTAGGGTTTCACTTGGATTGCGCCTTCATCTTTGCTGTGGAGATGGAATCACAGAAAATTCAGTTTAGATGGGACTTCTGCATGTCATCTAGTCCAAATGCCCCACTCCAAGCAGAGCCAATTTTAAAGTTTGATCAGGTTGCTCTGGCTCATATCTAGTCAAGTTTTGAGCATCTCCAAGGACTGAGGTTCCACAGTCTCTCTGGGCACCTGTTCCAACATTTGACTCCAACATTTGATTTGGTGTGTCCAAATTAGCTTCTCGCAAAAGGAGCAACAGCACCCCTCAGATCTGCCAGTCTATCAGAACTCTCAGGGAGCACTTTATCATCACCAATCTCAAACCTTTCATCTTCCATATCATACCATTCCTACCCTCCACTGAAAACGACTGTGTGAACCATTCTCCTTGCCTATCATTCCAGCCACACAATCCTCACCTTTAACACACCTCTGTCAACTATTCCTATTCCACTGCACAAAATTCAGACACTGTGTTCTCAGTGTATGGCTCAGAGTCTCCCATCTCTGATACTTCATAAAAATGACAGTATAACTAAAACTGGAAAAGACCTCTAGAGGTTATCTGGTCCAATCCTCACTCAAACCACTTCTTCTGTCACTTATCTTCTATCACATCGTCCACATTAATCTCTTCTTACATAAAAATTCTTTGCCTTCATCATCTGTGAAGACCTTGTCCACCTAACTGACCCACTGCTTTCTTTAAAACCTGAGAGCCAGTTCTGCTGCATCTCCCACAAATATTAGCCAATGGCTTGAGGAGCAAATCAGACTAACTCACACTTGCTTTCAGATCACATACAATGCAGCCAGGTAACAGCAGGAACCATGTTCTAAGCTCTCCAGAACCACTACCAGCCAGATGTTAAAGGAAATTAAAAAATATGGATTGGGTTCTCTTCAGAGCCACTCCTTCAATTCTCATGGGCTGTCCCAGCTGAGATATCACTAGCAACACATCCATGCAGCTCTAAGCCACACCACTGGTGGAGGACTGTCACAACCTAGAATCAAGCCATTGTGTCCTCTCCCCAACACCACGGTGGCACACTCTTTGGCTTCAAGGTAATGGAGACTTGATTCAGCATGCTTGCCTTCCTTCAGGGAGTACCCCTTCTCCCAGGGGAATTTCTCTGCTCAGTGTCTGCAAGCAGTATCCAACTCTTTTAAACCAAAGTAGCAGAATCTGGTAAGAGAACGTATTCTAACAGATGGTACCTTCCAGAAAATCCTCTCAGAGGACTACTTCCACACAGCCTGCTCCTCTAGGTAGCACAAAAGCAGGGGCAGATGTAATTAGGAGACTGAAGGGGAAAGGCCTCCCTTCATTCGCATGACTTGCTGCAGCACACCTTCCAGGTCACACAACAGCAGCTGAGCTCCTGCACACCATAGCTACATCCAACCAGCCCTCACAGAGATACAGAGAAAGCCTTTGAGATGCAGAAAGAAAGACCTGTAAGCAAGATTCACCTTTGCAAGTCCAGGACTCGAAGTGCAGTATCTTTTCTAGTCTTTAATGGTCTGTGTCTCCCATGAATCTCTTTGTAGCCAAGCTTGTTCTGTAAGAGAAAAATAAGCAATTACTGCAGAAGTCAATAAAATACAATCATGTTAAATACACAGTTTATTAAAAAACACGATCCTGGTGAATATGCTCCATCTAATTGCCACCTTAATTTAGTGTACATTAGCACTAATGAAGAGCTTTTAATACCCAGTGATGGATCCAGTTCCTCAGAATCTCTTCAGCAACCTTTGGGGTGTTTCAAATGCCCACAGACCACATGTAAATCTAAAGTTCCATTACATATGCACGTCATACCACAACAGTACTAGATTAATAACAGCTGCACCTTCAATATTTTATAGGAGGTTTAGACAAGCTTTAATCTGCTGTGACTTTACAGCCCATTTACTGGGAAAATGAAAAAGGCAGAGGAACAGAGATGGAATGTGTGTTTGGGAAGCAGAGCCCAGTCAATAAGAGCGACAGCCTGAGAACACCGGTCTCTATTCCTCATCCTTCCAGCCACTTCTCATGCAAAGCTGAGCAAACTATTTCCTCTCCCTGTACCTCATTTTCACCGTCTGTGAAACAGGGGCACAGAGGAACAGCAAAGCTACAGTACTGCCTGCTCTCAGATTCGCAAACAAAAGGCATTAGATACACCAGTGAAGATGAGGGCACAGACTGACACTACAATGATTTTCTCAGTAAATATATCCTTTTAATTTCTGCTTGCACAATGAATGACCATCTTCTGCTAGGCAAAAGTAAGGTGAAACTACAGATTAACATGGAAAGCATGCTTGTTTGGCTGTTGCTTTGTCCTGGCACCTTCTTGGTTGTTTTTTTTTCACCTGTCTGATACAGTCAAAAGCCTACATTTTGAGGCCTGTGGGGAAGGGGTAGCCTTTAACTATTCAAACAGCACCTCACGCCATAAGGGTCCAATATTCAAACAGGGTTGCTAGGCACCATAAGTAAATAATTCATCCTTCCCAAATTATTTTGGAATACTCAAAGCTATTCTGAACCCATTGCTTAGCTGTGAGTGATCAGATAAGTCACCTGGGTCTATTCCTGCTCCCTCACTGAATGAGTGTGCCAAAATTTCAGCATGATTTCTGGAGCGGGTGTATTTAACATCTGTTTCCCACAAACATTTGTGAACGTGCCTTTGAAAATTGCCTCCCATTAAGACTTCTGTGAATAAGTCTATCGTTTGTTGTTGGCAGGAAGCGAACAAAGAGTTTCAAGGTGGCTGAAAATAGTACAATATAAAATATTTAATGAATATTCATAGACTTTTTGTTTTGCATTAATCCTTCAAATATAATGTCCTTCCTCTGTCACTGGGTACCTTTTGCACCTAGATCTCTGAATGATGAGCAGGGAGGCTTCACTTTTGCAGTTTGGAGAGTGCAAACTTCTACAGGTTGTCCCATCTCTGCTGCAAAGGTACCTGCAGAGCAGCTGCTGAACTGCTCCATTTTACAGCCCTGTATGAAGGCAGTCCCAAATCAGCACAGCTTTATCATCACATTCAGGGCGGTAAGCACCAAAGTTCAGAAGCTGCTACATGAACAGCCAAGACACTGCTGCAGCAGGCGGAGGCCCCTCCAGGAGAGTGGCTTGGAGCGGCCCCAGCTGGGACAAGAATCAGTGTGACAACCCCACAGCAAAGAGCCCCTTCCAGCCAGGCAGAATCTGGTGCCCATCCTTATGCTTTTTTCTTTTTCTTTTTTTGTGGGGGTGGAAGTGGGAGAAGGAACACTTCATCCTGTGTTTTGCTCATGCAACTGAGAGCTGAATTATTTCGTCACTTGTCTTATCCTGTGACACCTTTATCCTGGGATAGCGGCTGCCTGGAGAAGAAGATGGCTCTAACTTTTAGAGCGGAGATGACACTTTGCTGTATAAACCTATCATTAGGAAAATAACCAGAATGACAGGATTCCTGCTCCTATTGTGTGTGCATATAATTACATCCCGACAAGCCCTCAAAGGTCTGTGTGGGAGAGGAATTTTATTTTTTTATTCCTCTAAAGTCACAATATTTTAAAGAAATTACAGCACCAAAGAGAGGAAAAACTTAAATGCTTCAGTAGGTACCAGCAGGTGCTGTATCAGAAGGGATGAAAGAGCGTGTTCAGTGCCAAACAATAGCAATACTCCATCTTACTCTATGGCCCTGAAGGGGAGGAAGTCCCTGCCAAACAGACTCTCTTTGGTTAATAGCTACGATTTTGTCATTAGGGAGAATTGCAGAAAGTGCAAAACCACCATGCCTAATTGTGACTTGAGCAAGCTGATGCCTTTAATTACAGTCGCTGGGGAAACACAGGGGAAGCTGGAGTTACGGCTGAGGCCAAGGCTCCTTCCTCAGGGCTGAGCGTGTGCAAGTCCTGCTGCCTCAGCTGGCTGAGCAGCTGCACTTGGCATGCTGGCCTGCCTCCTCTCTCTTCTCACATCACTGCATTAGATCTGCATTGAGCACCAGCTTCTCTTCACATTCACTGCTTTTCAATCAGCCCTTTGCAGGGAGTGGACTTTGATGGAGCAAAAGCAGTTAAACTTGTGACTTCTGCTAGTCTCGCGCAGCAAGGAAGACTCTTGGAGAGTTAAGGCAAAGAGGGGGGGGAGGGAGAAGAGAGGCTGATCTATTCGACAGGTAGCAAGTGAAACAAGAAGTGAATGGAAGGAGAAAGATGGAGAAAACAGGCCTGCCTTTGGGAGGCGCATTAACTAGAGCAGGAAGACCACCAGCTGAATGGCTTATGGGCCTCCTGCTTCAGAAGCGCCACTAGCTGCTGCCAGTCCCCTTTGCTCACCACATCTGCCGCCTTTGCAGGTTCTAGAGAAACGGAAACACATGCCAAGCCCAGATGGTCAGCCAAGGGAGAAGCTGAAGACAGGGGTCACGTGCCTGCTGGATCTCTGCAAGAGGCCTGTGTTTTGGTGGTGAAGGGTGAGGAGAAATGTCTCTGTGGAAGCAGGTCAAGTTTAATCTCATTCCCTTGCAAAGGTTTCAGAAAAAGGTAAACTATTTGCTATTCCTGAACAGGAGCTCAGCATCATTTCTTAGTCCCATGCGTTATCCTGTAACTATACCTTCTATATAAATAACTAATTGCACTGGAATTTCACAGTGCTTACATTGCAGAGTCATTACTGTGATATGACTACATTACTGCATGTAAATCCAATTAGATTCCAAAATGCACTGTGCAACTATAATCGGCCCCTGTGGAGCAGCAATGAGGGAACCTGCACAAGGCCATGGAACTAGATACTAAATTACAGTCAATCTACCTCCTCTTTAGTTGCATTAAAATGCTAATGTCACTGTAATATAGGCCCATTTACCAGCGATGACTGCCTTGCCTTGCAACACTGGAGTGAACGAGCTTGTTGCACTGCTTGAGAGCATTTAATTCCTCAGCACAGTTGAACCAGCAAAGCCCTTAGGGGCATCTAACACCTTAAAGCAGTAACTTGATTGGCTTTTATAATACTAAAATCATACAAGGTTTGGGGATGGTGTTTAAATGAATCTGAGCTGCTGCTAAAACTATCCCAAGTTTCCTATCCAAGCAGGGCACTCTGGACAACCAGGATGTCCCCTTCTGACTCAGCTTTGAGACTTTGGTCTTCCTACTTTTAATGAAGTCACATTTTTGCCACACAGAGGCTGTGCAATGCCTTGCCTTGCAAACTCCTGTCATAAGAGCACATCAATTGCACACAGTAGGAAAAACAGGACTGTACTGAACTTCTTAAAGCTTCATATAAATAACACCAGCTTTGTAACAAAGAACAATAATACAACATTTAACATTTATGTTTCATATTTGCAGTTTTGCATGTGCATGCACAGACTACATGAAATCATATGGAAGTAAAATCTCGCACACATACACAAACATTCAAAATGGAAATGTAAAAGTTCCAAGGCAGAAGCTACTCTCCCAAATGTTGTAACATTTCCAAAAATGCTAGTGTACATGTTTGAAGTGCTGGTATAGCATGAGGACACAAATCACTCCTTTTCAACTAGCGTGAATGTGAATACAGCACTATATGAAACATGAACTGCTCACTTTGGCTCCATCACAAGCAAAGTTTAACAGATAATCATATCTGGCTCTTTCACACAGCTTTTCACATACAGATATCAGCCACCTCAGAAAACAAAAGATACCAACACATCTGATAGCATGTAACTCTTAAATTCTGTTCCTTAAAATAAGTCCTCAGATAACTCACAGGTAAATTTTCTCTTGTATTAATGACAGTACAGTGGAACTATATGGTACTGATTATCTTTCTTTTTAAATAGATAACATAAACAGAGTTAATTTTATTTATTATATTTTCAGTGCATATAATCTTTAACAGATAGAAAAGTAAGGCTAAAGGGGGAATGGATATGCCACAGAGATGATGATTATCCCTCCTCAGCAGCCCCAAAGCAGCTGGGCAGGGGCAGGGGCAAGGGCAAGGGTAGGGAATCTGGAATCCCCTGCTTTTATCACCTGCTTTAATGCAGGACAGAGATCCAGATCAGGGGGTTAACTTCCTTTTCTTGTTGTTTTTAGTGTTCTTCATAAGGAGGAGGTGGAAACCTCCCCTCCCCCAACATCTCTTAACACCATTTAATTGGTGGACTAATAATCTTAATAGTTTTTAATAAAGAAATCCCAAACAGAACTCTAGATACATTAACTATTTTACAAAAAAAAGAAAAATAAACTCTGTCTGTTCTAGATGGCTGCCTGCACAGAAGCAAAATCAGAACAGTCAGTTCAGAAAAGCAAAGGTTAGGAAAAATCCTGTAAGAACAGCACATCTTAAATTGAGGATCTCAGTAAATCTAAACATAAAAGTACATTGCTGGAAATCTGAGAAGTGGCATTGTTTATCTGATTCTAGTTATCTTTTATATCTTATTAACAAGAAGAATAATACAACCCAAAGTGCCCTGGATGCCATTTGCAATAGGAAATTCCTTAGCTCACAGAGCTCACAATTCAGAGGTAAGGCAAGACATGATAAATGTGAAGCAAACAAACACAGCAGGTAACAGAAAGCATCTAAAGTACCTTTGTGGGCAAACAAAGAGAAGGAAAGTATACATATGTAGGATAAGCAATTACAGAATTTTACAGCAATGTAGGTCAAGAAACAGATTTTTCAGTGATTTACTCATCTAGGAAATAAATACATGTCACCAGCTATAGGTGTGATATTTTAGGGAAGACTTGAATGTAACTAGTAAATAAGCTTGAAAAACAACATAGGGAAAAGAGGCAGGCATGGAGTCTAAGTTACCCTGCCTATAGCCAAACTAATAAATGTGCTGTAAATTCCATACACAAATATAAACTTAGTTTCTCTGTAACCAGCACCTCTAAGTTAATCCAGGATAACAGTGCAGCTGATGTAGTTTTAAAGGTAAATGTGGCTGACCTTAACCATACCTGTCCTGAATAAGGTATAAACACCCAGCCATCCAATGTCTTTTGCTATGGATATTTTTGATTCTGATTATGAAAGAGAAGAAGAGAGAACCATGACCAAAGCCTACAACAAAGTTTCAAATGCTCTCTAGGAAAATAAACAAGAGTTAATAAATTCCATTATCTTGGAATAGGTGTTTCTAAATGCTCTCTCCTGCTTTAAAAGACTATAACCACTCCTGAAATGATCAGGTTTCAGGCGCACAAAGGCCCCTCAGCACAATTCATACATAGATGACAAGAGTTAAGGGACTAAGTGAGATATGAACCAAGACTCGCAGGCTGGCTCCCAGCTGCTTTTGCTTTCCCAGTGGATAACAGATACTGCACCAAGACATACAATGTCATGCTAGTGAGTTTGCTGCTCTCTGAATGCCTCATTTTTCTCTCCATCTGAACTTATTCTGAAAGCACCCAGTTCACTGTCCCCTCTCCTCCTTCCTCCTTTGTCCTTATTCATGGCAAGGGAAACATGAAAGTAAGCACGGCTGGTTATTGTTAATGCATCTGAAAGTGCAGACATTAAAAAGAGAGGTTATTCTGGAATGTGTCATGGTTTTTCTTGCTTTTTGCACAGGCAGCTAATGATCACCCTAATAGCTTCTCTCTCTGAAGTCGTAATAAGCTTACAAATGAACCCATTCAGCACATATTAAAAAGCAAGGGATGCTCCTTTGATTATAGCTTTTATGGAAATCTCTGAGTATTTGTTTTGTTGCTGCACAACCGCAATTAGGGCATGCTGCTGGGAGCCCATTCAGCTGACAGGAGCTGTGTGGTTTGGAGACACCTCAGAGTGCCATGGCAACACAGTCACCTGCACTTCTCCAAGCGTAAATCACGGGGATGCTAGCTGCCATCAAGGCCAGGCAAGCACACTTCAGCACTTCGAGGAATTAAGAAATAAAAGGGGCCTAATTAAACTTCCTCTGCTGATGCCTCGACCGTGTTTATGAAGTGACATGGCAAACCACATGCTGCAGCTCTCGTAAATCAGGCTGCTGGCGTCAGAGGGAAGAGAGCTGCCTTTGCCGTGCTGCCGCCGCGCTGCATCCGCGGGGTTCAGAGGCCTCCGCGCTAGCTGCAGAGCGGGGCCCAGCGCCCTGCAGCAGCACGGCACCTCTTCGCAGGGGCACACGCACTCCCCTGAGAAAGAGCTGCTTGGGTGGCTCTCTGGGTGGGGGCATCTGTTTCACACTGCAGGAAAACTAGGCAAGAAGGGGTACTTTGGAGATTCTTGAGAAGGCCATAGATTTACTTGAGGCGAGAATAATTCCTTTGGCACCTCAAACACTTTCTCTACAATAGCATTATCTCTGCCTGGGATAAGGGAAGCTGAGTAACCTTATGGAAATCTTACCATTTAAGTGCTCAGAGGTTGATCCAAGTCCCACTTACATTGCTGACAGATTTAAAACTTCTTAAGGGAAGAAAAAAAAAAATCATGGATCTAGTCTTTGTTAAGGTTTTTTGGGGGGTCAAATGTTTCATGTTAGCTAACAATTTAAAAGAGCATATCTTTTTTCTCCTTAGTGAAGAAAACATCATATATGATGTATACATTTTACCCAAATATCCTTATTACCTAAGCATAGTGTACCTGCAGGGAACTTAAGAGGAGAGACTTGGGGAGCTATTTATTTCAGTACACAAAGACGGCCACTTAAGTGCTGATGAGGAGGATGCAAAGGTTTTCTGATAGCCTTCCACATGGGGGTGAATTTCACCCACAAAAAGCGTAACATCTCCTCTTTGAAAGCTAGTACTCTAAATACACCATTTTGCTTTGCTTAAAAGAAAAGACGAGACCTTTGTGTTGAATAGAGATATTTCCTACATTTCCAGGAGACTGGATGGGGTTAAAGCAGGTCAAACCACGTAATACAGATAGCTTTGTGCTGATACTACCCATGGTGCCTATTAGGAAGACAGTAATTGTAAGAAACCATTTCTCAGCAAGGATATTTAATACAGCGCCAAGGAATCTCCCCAGGCAGGCTTTGTTTTAAGGTTTGTGAGCTTTTGGGGAAAAGGATTGTATCTCTTGTTGCAAAGTGGTTCAGGGCCAGCACATTTTTACCTCTGTTGTAATCTAAATAACACATAAGGGCAGCAGTAGAAACTTCACTACCAGAATCACTTGCAAGCAGACTGGGAATAGCCTGGGGCGAAACCTGAACCTCCATCAATCATACAAATACATAAGAATTGGCATGCACTGACAGGGTGTCACAGAGACTCTTTCAAAAACAAAACAGCAAATTTAACCATGGAAATACTCTGGATGCTGATGAATTCTCTTTTTCTTAGGCTTCACTGATAGTTTACCTGCTAGGAGTCAGGCATTAGAAACTGATGATGTAAAACATTCTCTAAATTAAATGGGCCGGGGGTAGCAGAGCAGGTGGAATAATTTCAATGCACAAGTGAATGGTGAAGGCATGATCTGAAACACTAGCCATGAGGCAACTCACACAGCTTTAAAGCGGTACAAAAAACACCTTGTGGCAGGGTGGCAGAGCACCTTGCTTTTTGCACCCAACAAAAGCAAGAACACAGTCTGGTCTGATCTGCTCTGCCAATTCCTATTTTTTGTGTCTTCTACAAACACTGGGTAATCTTTTTATGGAAAAGCACAACAAACAGAATTGTTGATAAAACTGGATCTCCTGCAAGAGGCAGGATTCCACGGGTGTGTAAATCAGGCCCGGTCTGAGCCCTCATTGCAAAATCACACCAGTTATCAATGGCTGAAGTTTACTACACCTCCAGTTCAGCTACGTCTCTTGTTTTGAAAGCAGCTCTGCCTTTCAGCTAAAAAACATGTATTCTTTGAAAGTATAAAGACCAGATTTGTAGGGTAAATGGCCAAAGCAGCCCAGGTTTAGGCTGAGACACAAGGGGAGCAGCAGGATGTTCAAGCCATTCCTAACATGGAGGGACAGCCCTTTTGAGGCATTCTCCCAGTTAGACTGCAGAGCAGCTCTCAGCTCTGCACTGAGGACATGAGAAGTTGGCTTGAGTGATGTAGCATTTAACAGCCTGTTCTCCCATCACTGCTGCCAGCATGGGAAGAAAAATCTTTCTGAAAATATTGTGCAGTCTTTCTGTACAAATGCATTTGAAGATAAATTATATGACAAGTCTCAAAACAAGATTTGTGGTCACCATTCTGCATGTCTGATGATACCCAAACCACCATGCATTTGCTTCAGAATGTTAACGCCGCTTCATTCCTAGAGTGCTTTCCACAACCCAGTCCGAAAGCCCTTTATGAAGCTCAGTGTTTTTGTCTCCCTCTTACATATAGGCAAATTCACGCCCAGAAAGCTGATGTGGCTTTGCCCCAGGCTACCCAGTAGAAGAGTGGTTTTGCAGGGAGGAGAACGCAAGACTTTCTTGTCCCAGCAAATGTCCTGGGCAGCTTCTGTGGCCTCCTGGCTCTAGCGCTCAGACAATTTAATAATCCCAGTTCTGCTAACAGCTCTAGCAGCAACTCACAGATTTGGCAAGTCATTTCAAGTTCTTTTT
>NW_020447442.1:1643543-1725444 GCF_003343035.1 Apteryx rowi | reverse complement strand
GCCACCCATGGAGTCCAAGAGATTTAATTCAGTGTACTGCAAGAGTGCCAGGCTCCCTGTACTGAAAGCAGAGGAAAAAAGAACAAGCCAGAAAGACGAATTCAAAATATGGTCATTTTTAGATCAAAACAAGCTTTTTGAGTGACTGTCAATATTAGTTAAAACTCTTCAGGTACAAAACCCCTGCTGGGGGTCCTTCATACCAAATGCACACCTCTGAACTCAAGATGACTGGCCAGAGAAAGATGAGATGGCTTGTACTCTGCCTTTGCCACATTGCCAACGATGGGCTCAGGACTCCTCATGTATCCATTTAGAGCTGGCGTCTCCTGGAGGGGAGGCATGAGCTTCTCAGTGAGATCAGGGGAAGGCAGCTGCTGGTGACTTCATGTGACCCCTGTGGGAGGGCCATGTGTATACCAGATGTAACAGACCTGTTACACATCATCCCATGACAGCAGCGAAGGGGATCACCACAGCAGTCCACAACACTTCCTGCTGCTCCCCACTGACAGCAGTGTGAACTAGCTCCTCGAGGAGGTCAGCAAAGGCATGAGAGTCTTCAGGGCATCAGGGATCAAGGATCAGCATCCCAGCTGCTGGTAAAATCTAGGGGTGGATGTGGGGAGTGCTTTTGGAAAACACAGGGTGTCCAGGTGCTCTCTCCCAAGTAGCTAAGGAGTAAGTTTTCCTATCAGCACAGCTCGCATTAGGAATCCTAGGCAGGCACCCCAATTAACTGACATGCAAAACTGAGAAGTGTCAGAGCAAAAGTCCACACAGTCAGGGACTGTCTATTTCAAGCCCTTGGAAAACAGCTTTGCTTCTGCATCTTTTGGATGAAGCATTTTAACCCGGCCATCAGTCGCACTTGCGTAAATTAGCCCTCCAATACTTCTGCTCTGCTCCTGTTTTCTGACATCAGCCTCCTTGCACTCAGGATCCCTATTTGACCTCTGTCCTTTCAAGCTGTGCACCCAGGTGCCCTGGAGATGGGTGCAGCTCCTCTCTGATGAGAGAGGAGACTATGTACAGGAGACGCACAGAGAAGTATGAGGGGAGCAGATGTACTTAGGGACCCGTTGTTTTGATAGGCAACTCTCCTTTTTTGAGCCTGCACACTCCTTATGGGTCAAGCAGAAAGCACGTGATGACCCTGGCCCGCCCTGTAAAACTCTGCTTACGTTTGACTCCTAGGTTGTCCTTTGCCAGTCTTGCTGCCTGAATGCTTCTACTCAATGGAGCTGAGCACACATAATCAACAGAGCCAATTTTCCCTCTTTCAGCCTTTTGAGCCCCATAAGGGCGAGAGAACTGAGATGTGCAGGGCTTCCCAAGAGTTTTACAGCTGGTGAAACGAGCATAGGCTCACTGTGCCCTGACTGACCAAACCACCACAATTCCCAAGCTGGACCTGCTGGTATCTCTCTTCCTCATCAATTCCACTGCTTCAAATTTTGATTGAGAGGCTTTATTTCATCTTTTATTTCTTAACTTCCCACCTCTTTTGCATTTTGCACTGTCTTGACATTGTTATCTGCACCACATACTCCGCACCGTATTTTTTTTTCAACCGATTTTTACATATGATTTCTCACTTAACAAACCTGATTTTGCTCAGAAGTATCCAAAAAATCTCTTAGTCAAAAAGAATGAATGAAAGAATAAAAGTGAAAGCCAAGCAAGCTCTCAGCTAAAGCTCCCATTTAAGCCCTTTACATATCCTGTTTGGAAATATCTGCTCCTCAAAGTCATTTTTTTGGTGAGATTGCATCTCCTCATGCAATACATTATCTTTGCATTATCCCAGGGCAAAACCATTCAGGTTTCTCAGCTAACATTTATCTGCTGCTTCCCTTGCCATTCCTGGAGGATTACAAATGGGTTCAGTGACTCCAAAGCATTTTGGGGTAGTAGCCAAGATATCCTTGTGGTAAAGAAGGCAAGTCAGAGGTGACCAAATAATAACCGAATCTATCAGTATAGACTGGGGGATTCATTTCTGTAGAATCAGTGTAATACTGCTAAGCCTATACCAAGCACCCAGAATAATGGACTTTCCCCTACTTAAATCTTTCCTATTGGTTCAGTGATTCTGAAATCGGTCCCTTCAACTGGACTATTATTTGGCCTAAAGATTAAAAAATATAATTTCCATCTGGGGGCAGGATATTTTTTTTAATGTCGGCTTTTATTCAGCCATTTAGCAGGAAAAAAGTGACTACAGTGGTGGATATCAGATCAGCAGGTAACCTACAAAGCAACCCGATTTTAACAAGAGCGTCAATGTGCAAGGGCTGAAGAATGGCTGAAGATTTAGAATATCTGCTTCAAGAAGCATTATACTTTTATATGAGTCATAGGTGAGATGGGGAGGCACTTGCTTCATACATTCCCTATTTCTATTAAAGACAGAAAAGGCAGGATTTAATAAATGAAGGCATTTTTAAGTTACCACCTGTGGTTATTAGCTTTGCTTGGGGATCTCCGTTTTGTAGTGACTTATAAAAACAAGGGAATTACCTGGGACAAGGGGTGCTTAACAACAGTGGGTCTGACAATATCTTCCCTCAGACTGTTTCACTTTCCCAACCTCACAATCTGAGCATGGCCTCATCAGAGTCAGCTTCTGTTCCAAGTGAGGCCACATTTTGCTAGATGAAATAAAAAGATATGCCATGACTATGCTCCCTTTATAGAATCAGTTTCTTTCCTACTGTATCAGAAGGTTTAGCGAGCATTTTAAGTGAAACGTATAGGAACTTTAAAATTCTGGGGCTTTTTCCTTTCTGAAGATGATGTAGCATTTTTATAATTGGATCTGAATGCATTTACACCAGAATAATATATGCTGATCCATAAACTATAGTAAGGCATACCATGGTGGGGAATTCTTCCACTTTAACTATGCAAGTAGAGCTAAATTAGCAATTCTGCATAGTGCAGAAGAAGGTTTCTTAGCATTTGTCTGCTTTAAAAAATGTCCAACAAGAGCTCTCAAGTCATCACAGCTTATTCCATACCCCAGAGCAAAATACCATCAAAAGCCTTTTTTCCCCCAACAGTTTAAATACAGCCACTGTAAGCTTTACAGTNAAAAAAAAAAAAAAAAAAAAAAAAAAAAAAAAAGGAAAAAGGAAAAAATGTCCAAGCAGATCTGGCATCTGAAGGCATTACTTTACATTTTAAATAAAGGAAGTACTATTAATTACAAAGCTCAACAGATTCTGTGAACAACACCAGAAAACATAATATGCACTTGTAATAACACAATTGGAAAAATAAATAAAACATCAACAGAATAAACTGCAACTGGCTAAAGCAAACTCTACCAACCTTTCCTCAACTCATTCTCCAGTTAAAATGTGAGCAGACTGGCTTTCACACCAAGCCCCAAAGGTCCAGTGCTCTGTCAGGTCCCAGAACTCCCTTCGCCTGGCATCCTTCTGCTACACACTTTTCAATATTAGCTGCACACCTCAGACAGCAATGGGCTGTTGCGAGGTTTCTGGAAAGAGGCATGTCTGGGAGATGAGCCAAGCACAGATCAGTTCTTATACTTGGAATTGCTTCATGGAAAGAAGAGAAAACCAGCCCATTTGGAAAACTGGGGTGACATGGTTCCTGTGGCGATGCCCAACAAGCATGGAGGAGCTACAGGTTGCATAATAGTATTGTTGTCACTAAGCAGTACTCAGAGGGGCTCTGCAGCAATTTATCTAGCTATATGTGCCATAATACAAACAGACAATCAAAGAGAACCACAGGCTGCCCCATAGCTATCTGATAGATCACCTGAGGGGGGGGGGGAAGGGCACTTTTTGTCCAATTCACCACCTGAGGTCACAGTGCGTGTCCTTGATAAAGGAAATGGATCACAAGTAAATGCACCCAGCTCTCTGAGGAGGGTGTAAAACCACTGGAGGCAGGCTCAGGGCTCCTAGGGACAGCTGCAAGACTCCAAGTTAGTTCTGAAACAACACTTTCCACTAGGACACTGACCTGCTGAGCAGAGGTTAACGGCAGGTTCAGGCCATCATACACAACAGCAAGATAATGAGACAACCTGCAAAACTGCAGCCTCAGATTTTCATTCACAGTGGTTTTCAAAATACCAAAGATTGGCTAATGAGTGCAGACAGGAGGAAGGTCTTTCTGTTCTTACAATGTCAAATAATACCACTGTGCTAGTAACTGTATAAACCTTGGATATTACATGACCTACTCATGAGCTCAGGTCCTGAGCTGTTTATCATAATGTTCAGAACAAAGCAGAAGCCCTTCCAGCTCCCCTAAGTGACCCTACTACTATTCATTAAAAGGACAGCAAGTGGTTTGCTGATAAAGTCTAATTCTGAGGTATAATATGAGTGGATGAGAGCTATGATAATTACATTAGTAAGGGTAACTGAAGTCACTGCCATATCCTTGTTCGCTCTTTAATTTAACCCCAAATAGTGCAAGTTGGGCTGTAACTGAAAAAAAAAGGAAGGAGAAACTGTTCTTCTGTTGTGTGAATCTGAGTGCATGATTATGATGTTGAAGATGTCTAAGAGGGAGTTACTGAATATTTAACCTTGGAAATGGAAGCTTGGTTGTCTCATCCTGTTAACATCCACACATATCTACCATTAACTCTAATTAGGGCTAACAGGGAGTTCACATAAGTATCTCCATAATTAATGTTAATAGTAGTTACGGGCAAACGTTCATGGAAGATGAAATGCCAAGTTTCTTCTCCAGGGTTAAACATTCAACAGCCTGCATGTCTCTCATTTCCATTTCCTACCTTAAAAGCTCTCTAATCAATTGCACATATCACAGACAGACTTAAGTGCTAAGTCTTAAAACTAGAGACACATACAGTCATAAGTAACAGCACATGCTACTATTTATAGTAATATAAACACAGACACACAATACCTGATACAGGATACACTGATTCACTGCTCTACACTTACTGTTATACAGCTACCACAACGACATAAAAACAACACAGAAAGACACATTCCTTTTTCCTTCAAGACAGATGAACAATATTTTTTCTCTATCTATATATTAAGATAAGTCATTTTCAATTAACAAACCAAAGTGCAAACAGGATTATAGCAACAACCTCAATTAGCCTTATTCATGCCATTATGCCACCCCTAGCTGATAGGCTCTATACTATATTCCCAAATCAGGCATTATTAACAAACCATTAAATCTGTAAATGAGAACAGCAAAATTATCTGGCATAATCAGAACAGTAATAATAATGCACCTTCTATTTTGATTCTGGCTCCCACCCTGAGCTCCACAGCAGTAGTTCATTTAAAAGCATTAAGAGAGTGCTTCCAGCCAGGGGTCATTTACTAGCACAAAGTCTTGCTCTCTGCTCTCTCATCCCATCACAAGCAGAGAATTTCCATCAAACTTGTGCGATTCTGGAGTCAAGTAGATTTATAAACTGCCTTCAGTTGAGAAAGTATTTATAAAGCCTTGGGGAACCTGACAAATACTCTGCTGTTTCCCTCACGAGTTGTAGATATTATTTGAAGGAACCTTATGATGCTGAAGCCTATGCCAGGGACTTCATGAAGGGGCATAACGCAGAAGAACAGGAGCGATGGGGAGAGGCAGTGCGGTAACCCAGACAGAAAGCAAAAAGTTGGACAAAGTCCCTGTGGGTGTACTCTAGTAGAGCCAGAAGAGGAGCTGTGCTTGTGGAAAATGTGACTCACACAGCTAAGCCCTCCCTGCGCCCTAATGCTAACAGTCACTGATCTTCGTATGCTTGGGGGTAGCTCCAATCACAAAATGCATGCGGGCATGAGTCCCACTGAAATTAACAGGTGCCTTGTCTAAAGGAAGAAAAAAATATATTTGTATATTTGTCAACTCACCTTTACTGGCCATAAGTTACATTAAAGGCACTTGTCTCCCAGGACTCATCTTAAATCTTATCTGGCTGCGTTTTGGCTTTGCTATGTGAAAACAAACTTTTTTTCTTGCTTTGTTTTCTGCTTTAGGGAATTAGTGACTCAAACAGGATGCTGAAGACTCAGTGGGATTTATTTTCCATCATCCTGAAGTTTTTTTTATTAGGCATGCTGGCTTATTAATGCACTTTAAACATCCATTCAGAGCAAAGTTTTCAATAAATAATTCTTGCCTCCCCATTGTTTCCTCATAATTTTATGTTTTTTTGGTTTTTGTTTTTTACTGTTCAGGAAAGCAAGGGTTTGAAAGCACAGAGGGCACCGATCTGAGGTGCAGTGGCTGTCTGTAATGGTGACAGACACAGCCCTGCTTCTAAAGCACAAACCCCTTTGCCATTCCTTCACAGCCTCCTTTCTCAAAGGCAAGGATCACATTCAGCTCCCTGGATGTGCCCTGCTCTGGGTACCCAAGCATTGCCTTTTTTGAGGCACTTAGTCCCCACACTACGTCCTCTCCTCTTCTGGTTCCACACTCCATCCAGGCTCCACTGAAGATACAGCCACATCTTGCTTTGATGCACCCACCCCATTGCTGAATTCTGGAACCTCACAACTTTGTGAAAGACAAGTGTCTATAGGAAAATATCCCTTCCCTTTACTTGGTCAGGTTTGGTTTGCCAGAGGTATGATTCTATATCCAAGAAGCTTTTCTTGGAAGAGGAAAATTGAATATTGTTTCCTGGAGATATAAGATCAGCACATATTTTAGCTACAGTCAATCTGGCTGAACAGAGAAAATTTCTTTGCAAATAAAGGATAGCATTTTAAAATACATTTTGCATATTCATCATACACTATTTTTACAAGTACTTGTAGCAATGGAAATATTATTAAACAGCAGCAGAACCAAAAATGACTAGAACTTTCTATTACCTGTTAGAAAATTGGTCCCCTCCGTACCCTGCTCATACTCCTGGCACTTAAAAATGTGCAGTGAAAAATAAAATAAAGTCAGTAAAAGTCACACTTGTAAAATTACATTTTAAAATAACAACATTGTAAAGTGGCAGCTACAGAATGAGGTGAAATGCTAAGCAACGAGTTGCCCAGACATTTTTATAGGAATTGGAACGAATGTCCAGTAAGTGTCCAAGGAAATCGGAGTTGATTGAAACTTCTGGCTACTCTGTATTTTAACTGGATGGCTTGTGCTGCTTCAGCCTCTTGCCAACAGGCTGACAAGGATATTAAAACAGGGAGCAGGAGGGGATCAGCCAAGTAAAGTGAGCAGTCATTTGTAAGAAGATAGTTCACCTTCTCTTCATTTTCAGTCAACCCAGCAAGCATGTTCTATGTTTATGCTGGATATCCAGTTAATTTTCTCCCAGACTGTGCAAAACACAAACATATATTGGCAACATGGATGGCATAAAGAGATGGATCTTAGCCAAAGGAAACTGCTTTCACCAGCTTTTTTTCTTTTTCCTCAGCACAGACAGGAACATTAGAAAAAGGCTGTAACCGCACACTATGATAAGGTAGCTCAGCTGGAAGCTGAGAACGTGGGTTCCAAGGGCTATTTTGTAACTCTTTCAAATTTCTTCCTCTTATTGTAGTTCTGCTGCTCAATTCACCTGTACAGCCTTTCTTTTCAGTCTAACTCACAACAGACTGCCTTCCAGTACAAAGATCTTGCAAGTGTGATTTTGCACAGCGATATCCTATGCTTAGCTAGAGAACTACTGAAATACAAACAGATGACTGGGTTCTGATACCATGCTTTGAAAATAAAACTCTGACCTTTTACAAACGCAACTATCTGGACAGCATTTCTAGTGGTAGTGAGCTTGGGAAGATTTCTCATCTATTTCCTATAATTTTGCACGATGGAATATCACAGGCTTCCAGAGAGTTTCTTGCATCTTCCAGATGAAGCCTGAATCTGCCAGCTGAGAATTTCTTTCAGCAGAGAGTTGTTGTTGCTTTTTCTCCCCCACCTTTTTAAGGCTTGAAAACAGAATTTTGACATTTTTGTCAGTCCAGCGTGGAATTTCTGATCAAAGCAAGAGAAAATGTTTTAACTAGACAAAGGTGTAGCAGATGGGGAATTATCCTGGGATACAAAAGATTCAGGCTGATGTTCCTGATCTACCCAGTTCTCGCCAAGGAATTGCATTTACATTTCCCTGGATCCAGACAAGTACCCTAATCACTAGGCTATTGAGTCAAGAACTTCACGAGGCCAAACTAAGGTGGTCCTAGGAGAAGGGATCTTGTAGTGATATAGACCTATGTCTTTTTTCTTTTATTATTACTTTTTACATTAAACTATTGAAGGGTCTAGATTTTTGAGCTATACCAGAAAAGATGAGAACCTCCGCAAAATTTCAAAACCCAACATATCTTAGCAGCTTCCACAGAGCATGCCAACTGGATGTTGGGAGATACCCTCCAGTTAAAATGCACTGAGACATCTGTATTTTTAAGAGGCAGAACCAGAAACAGCTGCAGACTGACTGATATACCAGAAACAGCAGAAAACTTCTATAAGGAGCATGGCTCTTAACCCTACCCTCTCAGAAATTCACACCACGACAACAATATAACTTTTTGCCTCATCAGGCCTACTCGGCTGCTCCTGGCAAAGCACTGTTGTGATGCTGTTCTCCTGCTGTTTCCCTGCAGAGCCTCCAGCACTGCCCATTGCCTGGAATAAATGCTGGAGTGCCGCAAAGGGTTACTCCTTCCACTGACCCGCCTTAGCCCAGTTTTCAGGGCAAGTGTAAATGACATGGAGCAGCCCAGGCTGTCACTGGTGAAAACCAAAGCAACCACAGAAGTTATCTACATTCAGAAGCCACAAAAAAGTATTTATTTTCTTTCTCCCTCTAAAATAAAATAAAATCCAGTTATAATTATTCTAACTATAACAGATACTTCAACTTGCAAACATTCTCAAAGCTGCAGTGGGGAATAAGCCAGCTGTGTCACTTGCAGCAACTCATCTCTGGAGCTGGTTGCTGCATGACCAAAATATATAAAGAGGCTTTTTCCTGGTGATTCTCAAAGCCAAGAGTCCTTGTTTAGTCTCTTCTTTAAAACAAGCATTCCTGTAAAGTACAGTTAAATCTAAACTTAGCACTCAGTTCCTAATTGCTTTCCTCTAATTGGAGATTCGAGGGTGTTTTCAGTCAGATAGGCTGATGCACTGTCTTTTAATGAAGAAGTAGCCAACTCCAATTACATGTATATGATGTCTACACTACATTAATTCATCATCACTACAGAAATCACTCTGATGGAAGCCAAGACCTTCTGTTTTTCAGGTAAATTTTCTCAACAGAACAACAACAAAAAAAATCAGTCATGGGTAAAAGAAGATCCTGCAATGTCATGAAAGACCAGCAAAATGCTCTGAGGCCATGCCCAAGCACAGCTGTAACATCCCATTCCTTCCACATCACTCCGAAGGATAAGAGAGCATTTTCAGCACAGTCATAGGGGATGAAGGCTTATACAACTTTGATGCCCCACAGTTGGAGGGAAAGACAGCAGTTAAAAGACTACTAATCTTGTATCATTTCCCTTTCATTACTTTCAGTTTTGATTTTGGGTAGTGCTGAATAAAGAAAAGGACATTAATTATTTAACCTTACAAAAATAATCATGCCTCTTTGGGGGCTCCCTTTTTGCTTATGTTTCCTATTCAGTCCCCAAAAGATTTGAGCTCAATACACACTGATAAATTCAAGTGAATACTGTACCCGTGGACTCACTAAATACAAATCCAAGACAAGACTTCAAGCTTCTTGCAACTTTGTATCTACCTTTTTTAAGTGCGGTAAAACAAACAAACAAACACCCCCCCCCCCCAAACTAACCCATTTCTTTGAAACAAAACTTGAAATCAGGGTCATTTTTTTTTAACTTGGTGTTTCAATATTACACATGTGCTATTACATGATATTACACATGTACTATCGTACCACTTATTACCGTAAGTTGGCTAGAAGAGGAATCATGCTTGTGTGGACTAGCTAATGCTGGTTTTAAACTCTTTCAGGCAGTTTTTCAAACAGAATTTGTTGCAGTTTCATCACTATTTATCCACTTCTGTATTGTGAGCTTTTTTTTTTTTCCAGTAAAGTAGTAGTTTAGTAGTGATAATTCCTTGTTTTCTCAATAAAGCAGCTGTTCAGTCCAGCCTTGCCCTCACACTGGAGATAAGAATTTCATCCTCATTCTGGTCAATGGATTTTAAGAGTTCCTTCTAACACAGTTCCCAAAAATGCTACTCCACTCTTCATTTCAGCAGAAACCAGAATGAAGACTAACACTTCTCATCCATTTATTCATTTGAGAAATTATGCAGTCTTTTGCCAAGTTTCTATATCAGCAAAAAAAATTCAAGGACAAGAAAAAGGTGTGCTTGTAAACAGGACAACTTCTACAGTGTAAGCTGCTTATTCTTATGGGTCAGAGGGATATTAATACTAAAATCTGATTAAAATCTTAACATTTTACTGATGCCCTTAATTAGGGTGCATTTGTTTTACCTGAACAGATGAACTGATGAAATACCTAACAAATTTATTTATGAAGAAAGGAAAAGAAGAGGAAGAAACAACCTCAATGACAAAAAACCCGCACCAGTCCAAAGCATTTTTGTATCTAACTTCGCCTACAGGCATGCTCTTAGATCATATAGTACTTCTGTCACACAAATTTACAGTGCTTAGCATAAAGGAACACCAATTCACTATTAGAGATCTCGCATGCCATCACAATATAAAGATTAATTTTCATTACTTTAATAATGCTCATTGTCACAGTTCCCAAGTGCTGTTTGAAGCACAGCGTTCTACAGACATACGCAGTAAAAACACTTACGTTACAATATGAACTAGCCCCATTTAAGGTAACTAAGCTTAAAATAATTTTTCACTGATCCGATCCCAATTATTAAAGTTCATAGACATTTACATACATGCTATATGGCAGGGGATCCTGTTAATCATCAGCTTTGCATGTACTCAGCCAAAGAGAGAGGAATCCTTCTTGCAATGCAGTTGGCATAGTCCTGTCTGAACACAGGAATAATGCATGAATTGGCCAATTGCTGTCACTGAGCAGTAATGTCTATGGAGTGCAAAGAGCACTTTCATGTTTAAGAGGAAACACTATTTTAAATATTCAACAGCCACTGTCTTCTTCATATTGTTCTCCCACAAACTCAGCTAGCACAAAGCAAGCTCACAGTCTCTGGTGCCATATTGCCAGGAAGGCTGCTTGTCAGCAGTTGTAGTGGCAGGCAACAGCAGGAGGCTCAGAACAAGCTCTGAAATAAAATGCTTATTCAAGAGATAGCACAAAGGCTGGTTTTCTAAGTGGCATGAAGCGCTTCACCCTGCGGGAACCCTCAGATCTCTGCACTGAGCAGCTGGGTTGCACTTTTCTCCTATCAATAATAATGATAAATAATAATAATGATAGCAAAGTAAAAGGAAACTCTTAGCCTACAAGCTGCATCAGGTGGACTTAATGCTCCTGCCTGCAGGTGCATGGGGCTTAATTCCACCACCTCTCACTCCCCTGCAGCCTCCCAGCTTTCGCATACATATATGAGTGGCTGGAGAAGCAAGGCTGCCCTGTATCCAGGCAACGGGCAGTGCTGAAGGCTCTGCAAACCGCTTCAATTCACATCAGGACTAGCTGGGGCAGGTAACCCCACAGATTTTACAGAGCACAGGAGAGAAGCATCATTTTCAATTTTAAAGAATAAAGGCAGAGAATAAAGCAAGGTCTCTAACTGTCTTCTGAAAAAGAAAGCACCTTCTCAGGTCTTCCTGGGGCTACCTGCTTTCCCAGCACTGCTCACTGGGGAGATGTTAAGGACAGTCATCAAAACATAATGTGTCTGGCTTTTTTATTTCTCAGTGATGCTTAAGTTCTCATTTAGGTTCACCTCCTTCTACTTCAGGAATTTTCTAAGTTTACTTGCCACCTTGGAAACAGTTTCAGTTCCCGGCCCTGGGTTTTGGCCAGGCAAAGCCTACCAATGTCACGATTAACAGATGAGACAATGAACGTGCACACACATCGCCAGCTTTCAAAGACAGTCTAGGGGAGAAAAAGTCAGTTGAGAACAAACAATCTATCAATCCTCATATTTACAAAGGGAAAAACGTCTTCATGAGTATGTGGGTTAAAATTCTAATGCCAGTGAGGTCAATGGGAGTATTTCCATTAACTTCCGTGACAACAAGATTTCAACCATGGTGTTTTGGGCAGGTTTCCTCTGGATGCTGCTCTCCCCATCCCACTTTCTTTCCCTATACTGCTGATGCTGACAGAGATTTGGATGGTCTTCCTGTGACAGAGGTACAGTATTTGAGGAAAGACCAAAGAACACCAGGCAGTAAGGAAGTCACAGACAAGAGCTAAAACACACACAAACCTTGTCCCTGAACATCTTCAGTTCCCTTAACAGATGATCTACAGGCCACTGGCATTCAAATCACCAAACTGCAGAGGATGGAGTTATTTGAAAGAAAACTGGAAGTATATTCATATAGCTTTTGTAGCATTCATCTGTTTCCCAAATAATTGTTAAAGCTGCCATATGGACATTATATAATTGCAAATATACAGGGAAGAATGATCATGAACAGAGGAAAGACATCTATGACAAACTGCTCCATTAAGATGCTCCGATTCAAACCAGACATAATTCAAAGAAACTCTATGTCCAGTATGATAAAAGATGGCACAACAGTCCTTTCCTGACTTACTCAATGCTACACCAGCATTTGAGAATCTTAGCCATAGACATCATTCACGATATAACCCCATCCAGCAAACATAACATACAGTCTAAAAACCTTTCTAGTCATCCCAGTACTGATATACAATCCACTTGGGATTTTTGCTTTCATTCATCATGACTGAAAATGTTAAACAAATACTACACAGGGGTACATGAAATGCCAAAATCAGGAGCACTCTTTGGAGCCTGGGAATTCTCATGGCTCTTGCACTAATCTTAGTTCTCTGTCCGAGCCTTGCCTCCTCTCTTAACAATTTATACAGCCTCACTGACTTGTCAAAAAGCTTCTTTTCCTTCTAGTAGCAGCAGCTGTTATTGTAGGAGACAGCACAGTATAAAGTTACTCATTAAGAGAGGTAAGGAACTACGTCCCTGGAATACAGCGTCACCTTGAGTTGAACTCTGGGGAAAAGTAAGTACAGTCCTCCTTTGCTCCTTTGTGAGCAATAATACAGAATATCAGAAGGGACTGGCCAAAGTGCATGCTATGCATGTGTCCTCAAGATGATTGATTCATAGTATACAATTCCCATTACTGCTCTGAAGCAGAGGCTCTAGTGCCAGGAGGCCAGATCCTTTGCAATACGGTGTCCCCTCCCCATTCACCTGCACCAGCTTTACAACAGTTTGCTTAAGTTGGCCCACTGACTCACTGGGAGGGAAGGCAAATCTCTCTAGCTTTTACACCAAATGAGCTTTCCCCCTCCAAATTCCTACACATACATAGACTGTCTTGAGTCACTTCTTCATAAGTCTTCTTTACAGCTTTTCCCTCCCCTGCCTTTTTTGCAAAGGGCCCTTTGCACCATCACCTCAGCGAAGGTGAGCAGAGCTGAGCTGCATCAAAGACCCTGGAGGCAGAGGAAAGAGAGAGGACAGAACAAAGGTGGGGAAGGCGGCCGCTCAGTGACACAGCACCCCTCACAGCTAAGGTGGGGAGGTCCTGTCTGAGGCAAGGAGGGCTCCAGAGCAGAGCTGGCTGCAGAGATACCAGGGGACAACTTTATCTAGATCGAGGAAACCATTGGGACATTCTGAGCACACTTCAACAAAGCCCAAATGCCACTGGCTTCTTCAGGATCTACAGCTTTAAATACCTGTTTAAATGCTTTAGAGAAGCAGGATCAGACGGCTTAGCCCTTTGCAAGATCAAACTCTTCTGCCTGGTGCTAGTCAGTGCAAATCGATCCCTTGATCACAAATTAAAAACAAAATGAGCAGCACTGAAAAGAACAAGACAGAGCAGCTCAGAGAAGAAACCCAGAGAGACTGATTGATTATTCCCAGAATGCCTTTCCCAGAAGCATTAATGAAGAACGTGCCTGGCACAGCAGCCTTCAGCAGCGCATGGAAACATTTGAAAAGCTCACCCGGCCCCCCCTTGCACCCACAGACCTCCCTGCCTGATGAGCATATTTGAAACAGTCCTGTAAAGCACTAAGGCCTGGATCCCCACTAAAAACAACATTCCCTTCCTGCATCTCCTCCCTTTTAAATCAAGCTCAAAACCCAAACCGGGGGCACCTCCAGTATGTGTACAATGGTATCTGTCCAACATTCCTCAGTAATAGCATCAACTTGGGATGGGGAGGAGAGATTTGTTCACTGGGGAAGGCACCATACGAGGGATACAGGCAAGAGAGGCAAAATATAAACAATATCCTTCAGATGTCTCAAACACAGCCTGCTGCTGGTGTTGAGGGCAGTCATTTTAATCCTCAGCTGCATTCACTGGGACACGTTAAAAGAAATGAAAAATTTGCAAAGATGACATTTAATCATAACCATGAGTACTCATGCTTTATTCCTTGACTTGAAACAGAGTACTCTGTAACTCAATAAAACTGACTGGAAAAGCAGAAACAAGAAAGGCTACAGGAAATGGATTTACTGGCAACCAGGAGTAATAAAAGCACCTCATATCAGTAAGACAACTAAAACGCTAGGGTCATTCTCCTGCCACACAAGTGCCAAACTCTTCCAGCAAGGAGTCACAACAAATGTTTTACTAGCAAAAAAACAAGTAAAATTACTCTCTCTCTGTATCATCCAGAAGAGCATACCAAGATGATTAACAGATTTTGTAGTTTGGATGACTAAACCAAAAAACAGAGGGGAAGAATTGCTTCGGTTGAATTGGAAGGTTTTTTTTTTGCCGAAACAAAACAATATGAAAGATATTTCTTCACATCAACTCCCAAAAGGCTTTTTCAACCTGAAATAAAACATCTACTATATTTGCAGAGTTTTTAAAATAAAAAACCCTCTTTTATAAAAATGTTGGCTCATATTTTAAAAGGAGAATGTGATTTTATTTTTTAAATGTTTAAAGGAGCTCCTTCAGCATTTCTAAAACAAAAATATGCTGCTTAGAAAAATCTAGAATTAAATGTTTTGATGTTTAAAAATATACATACAACCCTTTTTTGACTGAAACTATTTGCTTCATTTCAACTTGTTTTCATAAAGATTTATGGTCTCCATAAAGCTTTTGGAAAAAAAGTTGTGTAATTTATCTCTTTTGTAAAAATGATGTAGTACAGAGGAGTGATTCCCAGATTTGATACACACAGCTGATCTTCTCTTCAGAGGAGAAGAAACATCAGGTTGCTGCAATTTCAATTAATTACCACTATTCCTGACCAACAGAAAAAACACATAGTAAAAGACTAAGATTTCAAGCAGAAGACTAAGGCAGTGCTTTCAAGTTTGTACACCTAATGCTCAGGACTGTTAGGTACAATAGGGATTTATATTGCTAGTTCTAAACATCTGAATTCTAGTTTATACTTATATCTGTCTAGTTTGAAGTTTTCCAAATGAGTCATTTCTGACTACAGCAAAAAAAAAAAAAAAAAGACGAAAAGAAGAGAAAAGAAAGAAATTATGGAGCATTTCATTACTCCTTTTTAAAAGTCGTCATCACTTATTCCCCTTCCTGGGATGGAGACATATTGAATATACTGCATGTTATCCAGAGATAATATGGACATACCAAATCACTACGGGAATCAGAGCTTTGATTTACTCATCTCCAGGTATTTTAACTCACCACAGATTTTACTCATGTAAATAGTGTGAATGTATAGTCTTTATTTTGTATACTTTTGGCAAAAGGAGACAGAATAGTAGAATGCCAACTCCTGGTTCTAATCAATTCAGTTATAGTTTGGCCTTCACTGCAGCTACCAGATAACACACAAAATTGGGAGATGGAAAGGGAAATGGAAAAGCAAAGGCAGTTCTGGCAAGTGATCCCACTTTCCAGTAACATAATCCGTACACTAAGCCAACTCAACTAAACAGGCCAATAACTTGTGATAAACTACAGCTCTGTTCTGAAAGCTGAACACTTAAGCATGGGAAAAAGAATAAACTGATTCCTTTTCTTCTTGTTGGGTATACATTTATGGGAGATTTCATGTTTTTGTGAACAGTTTTAAAACTGAGGATATTATTTTTAGCCTCTTAGAAATGTATTCTTGGATGTACTTTCCAGCCACAAAGGTTATAGGTGGTATAGGTCAATCTGAGGAGTTAGTGACAGATTCTGCCCTGACAAACATGTCAACTGTATAGCAACGTGTGTGTGTCTGTCTGTCCCTAGCATCAGCCAGACTCACCTTGACGGTAAGCAGGAATGCACATTACCTAGCCTCACAATCACCACTGCAGCAGAACATGGGAAAATGAGTGGGGTCAGGTAGCTATAAACTCTAATATCCTGTCATCAACAGTGGCCAGGGAAAGGTGCCTGAAACAGTTCAAGATGGCAATTATCAAACAGCCAGTTCCCAAGAAAAGGCTTCCTCCTACCCTTCCATGCTCGGTGGTTGGCTCATGCCAAACAGCAGGGAAGGAGAGGGCCTGTTAAAGCTTTTATTTACTTCAGACTTTCAAACCAGTGCTACAGCCAGTCTGAAGATTAGCACCTGGTGAGAGCTTGGGTTGGGGGATTTGAAAATATCCCCCTGTAAATAATTAAAAAAGGAGCATGCATAAACATACTTCTTCAGAATTAATTTATTTTTGTGCATGCTACTGGGGGGTTGGTCCACTTATAAATGTGCTGTGTTCTGCTTTTTTAGAAAAGTGACAGCTGCAGACACTTCTCTGTTCAGCTGAACACCTCCATATGCTGGGCACTGAAGCTAAAACACAGGCAGAGCACTACCATTATATCCCATGTCACCCAGCCACAAAGTGCCTGCATGTCATCTCCACCTTACAGCTGCTGCCACATGCTAGCAAGGAGAACAACCCTGAACGTCCAGCATGTGTCCAGGGCTGTTCAGGTCCTGGTTTCTTATCTGCCAGTACTGTCAACAAACGTAATGTGTGCCAAGGATGCAGCTCACATCCATTAGAAGCTAGCTGGAGAATGAGTCATTTTACAAAGGACGAAACAGCCATTAGATTATCATTATCTTTACTATGCACAGTTCTGTCCAGTGGCTGACCTATCTTTAGGCTCCTTTTGCAGAAGAGCTCTCAAGAGTTTGCACTAAATAGACACAGCAATGCAAGCAAGAAACCTCTGCTTTACAACAGGTCAGGGCATTCTGGAGTAATAATAATCTCTTCATATTCTGCAAGTTGAAAAATCAACTGTTTTTCAATTTTTTAATGTAAGATGTAAAGACATGTTTTGATGAGGAGTTTTTCTTGTGGGGAGAGGCAATTTCTGGATTACCTCTCTCTCTGTTTTTATTTCCCTTTCCAATTCCTACTTTCTCACAAAAAGAAGAAAAAACAGAAAAAGAAATGAAGAAGATAAACTCTCAAGAATCAAAACGTTTTCATCTTCAGGAGAGAACAAATGCAAAGTTTCACAAAGCCAGTTTTTGCACCAAATATAATGCTTCTATGGCTGTTCTCTGCAACAGAAAACTTAACAGCTCTATTACTGCTCTTTTACAGATGGGAAATAAAGGCAGAGAGAAATTAAGCTACTTCCCACTGTCAGAATGCAAGCTGGAAACAGAGCTAGCAACTGAATGCAAAACTCCCAAGTTCCACTTCGCTACTTATAGCATAATATTATCCTCATTACTGATTTTAATAGCTATCACTTTTTACTGATCTCAGCTCTTATTTATAAGTCCAAGAAAAAAAGCTTCAAATACACACGCATATACCCTTCTTACATATCTGCTTCCTGAGAAATCTCTGCAGTAAGGGAATAATTTCTAACAGCTGTTAAACTAAGTGCCCAACTTTACTCAATGTTTTTCAAAATTCACAAATTCACTTCTGTAGATCTCAAAATAAGAAATGCAAAGCGTTTATTACTGTTCTGAGTGACACTGTCTCAGCAGTTCTCCCCCAGGATTCAGCACAGTGATGAAAGGCAGCTTTGCTTTTCTTGCACTGTCACATTGGGTAAACCCCATCTTCCCTTAAATTGCCACTCTAACTCTGAAACTAAGTGATAGTAACTGATGGAGATATATTTCTAGTGACAATTTATTTCCTCCTTCTTCATTGTCAGTGACATGTCACACAGCCCCCAGCTCCACAAGCAAACATGCACAGCCAAAACAATCCATGCATGCACTGCTGGTAACGCCAGAAGCCCTGACTCCAAGTCTCTAGGGCAACATCTCTCAGAAGTTACGTCTGTCTCTGGCAGATCAAGCTGCAGCAGGCAGCTGGAGATGTTTTGAGTTTTCCAGCTGTTTGTGTCACCTCTGGATCTGGAAGAGACAGTAGAAACAAACCGGCCTCACCTCTTCAGTAGCCACTTAGGGCCAGATGAATTAGCTCATACCACCTTCAACAGTAGCATGGCAAGGGCAGACAGTTGGAAGAAATTAGTAGCTTCAGCCTCCCTGCTAGCCCAGCAGAGCTCCTGATTTGGACCCCCCAGTGGCAGGAGCCCACATATTCCTGCTGCCCATCATAGGGAACACTCGGAGCAGGATTTGAACCTGTGGTAACACACACTGTGCGCCATGCGGGCATGTTGCTGACCCAACTCCCACCCTTCAGGCTCATCTTTCACTTATAAAAGTGCACACAATAAACGTACCATCTTTGGCTGAAAGAGCCTTATAAACGCATAAAGAGAGCCTTATAAATGCAAGTGGACTGTAACCAAAACAGGAGGCCTGAGAGTCTGCAGAGAGCTTGAAACAACAGCTCTCGAGTGAGAAGTGCCCCATTTATCTCAATGGATGCTAACGCAAACGTCCAATGACAATCATTTAAGTGCCAAAAATCATTAGCCATTTCATTCTCAATGTGAGAAGGGAGCACAAGGAGCATGGTTCCACACCATTCGCTATGAGGGATGTCTCATTTTGAAACCACAGTAGACAGTATTTGGGAGGCATCAAACTTATCCTTTGTATAGAAAAAACTAGATGAGGACATGCCACTGCCATATCCATATCAAGCATCTTAGTAAAGCTCAGAAGTTTCCACAATTGTAGCCTTAGTAAAAGCACAATTTATCATAAGGGAAGATTCTTTTGACGACTTATTTTGCAGAGATATGAGAGTAGTGCTGCTTCCCCAAACAATTCAATTCATAGTCTAAAGAGAAATTAAAGAAAATTAGAACTCCCTCAGTGTAATCATCATCTGCTTCCTCTGGCCAATGCAGCCTCAATTTCCAGGCTTTTATAAAAAACACCGAATCTTTTAAAAAGTCCTTACTCCATTTTCACAAAATTGCAGTTTCTTTAAAGGCTGCTCAGTTATTCCACATTTAAAAAAGGAAAAAAAATCATTTCCAAAAATATACACAGTTCTTAATAATATCAAACAATTCATTTTCTGCAAAAAAGTGTTAATAGAAAGTATTTTCCTCCTTTTCCACTGCTGTAATCATACCTCAGCATAACACAGACTGAGTATCGCAACATGATTGCCATGTATGAACCCCCAAACTTTGCTGCTGCTATTTCTAAGAGGGCAGCATTTTTTGTCTGTTTTTTTTAAGAAGTCTGCAACATATCAGTACCTGAACAGATTTTTATAGGGAGAACCAATTGGGAGGGCATCACAGGAAGTCAGAAGTGGTGGCAAGCATAGGGAGCAGTGTTAAAGTCTGCATCCCAATTAAAAGGGGAAGCATCCCCAACTTTTCTGCACACACATGCATACATGCACACTCCTCTCCAAGAACTGGCTGTGTTCCCAGCTCCTAGACCTATACAGTACTTTTCCCACTTCAAGCTCAGCTTCTGCTTCCCAGAGTCAGGGGGTTCAGCCTTATTTATGCTGATGTTGCTCTGATGGTCATTTTGCACAAGCCACTAAGTGGCTTTGTTTGGAGTTAGGACTTGTTTCCTCAGAGTGGGGAGTTTTTGTTCATTAACAAGTGAGTCCTGCCCCCAGGAAACAAAAACCAAACCTCAGAGATGTTTTCAGGTCGTCTTTCCAAGACCAGGCATGTTCTGATCCACCCCTGCTAACTGCGGAAACACCCAAAACCCCTTTCAGATTTGTTCTTCGTAGACAAGACAAGCCTTAGCCTCTAAAATAGTGCTGCACATAATGATTCTACCTGTGTGCTCAAATGCTTTAGCTGCCTTTGGGGAGAACTGGACTATGGTAGTCCCCGGCAGTGGACTCTGTCATTAGGCAGAGCAGAGGAAGTCCAGTTTGGGTGGCCCAAACTGGTGCAGGCCAGTGCCGCAGCACATCCGTGGAAATGAGCAAAGCACAGCTTGGGAGTCAGAGGTGCCCGTCTCCGCAGCCCCACGTCCCCAGCTAATAACCTGCAACAAGAATTTGCGCATTTCATAAACTGTGTTTTCAAGCAAAGGGGAGGCAAGGAAGCAGCAGTTCAGCTGCACTTTTTTTTTGTCCCAGCTCTGGACCACAAATCATAGAAATACTGGTGGAAAGAGACCTCTCAATTTGAAGTTCCGAAATAGGGCCAGTTCTGGGGGGAACATGCTAGGAGCAAAAGGCAGGATGGAGCTTTAAGAGTCCAGGTACACTTGCATCAGGACTGGAAACACCAACTTAATAATAAATGTAGATTGTGAATGAAGAGGGGTGCAGAGGGGCACTACACACCTCTGTCCCATTGCCTGATCATATTCTTAAGCAAGAAAAATCAAAAGGTAAGGAGGATTATTACTGAGCACAAGATGCAGGAAAATTCACAGCAACATCCTTTGCTCCTAGCATAATAGCCGAACCTCACTTGCTGCTGCCGCTGCTTAGCCTAATCACCTGAACTATGATAAATAGCCAAAGTGAAATCTTTTGAGCAGACCAAGACTGTACACACGCATTTTGGAGGCTGCTGCTTTCCTCATGTCCAGATCTCACACAAAACCAGAACAACTTTCAGCAAGAAAAAAGGCAACTGTAGAAAATCAATTTTTAGAAAGAATGTAGCACAATGCCATTTTCCTTATATGGCAACTGGTATCCCGTGTGGAGTCTCAAACAATAGCCAGCCTGGCAGGGGGTGGAGTAAGACCACGACTTGGGGGAAAAAAAATTATGTATATATATTCCCTGCTGGCCCTCACCCTCCATTTCCTCTTGGTTTTCTTTGTGACTGCACTGAAAGGGGTCAATAGCTCCCAGCTTGAGAAATGCAGCTTTTGAAAGGACTATCACCAGCATCTGTATTTAAAGCATGCCTTTTATTTCACAGCACCCCAGCCAGTGCACTGCTTTTAAGTAGTCAGCAGCAAGATGAACTTTCAGGGGAAAGAAAAAGGGAAGAGTGCAGGAGAAACCATACCTTTCTGCCTTGGGTTTACTGACACTGACACTGGAATAAAGCCTGCCAGGCAAAGCAAGGAAGGGGAACACAAGCTGCAGATGATCTAAGCTCTACAGATCATTACCCCTTGCTTCAGTCACCACTTCCACATCCTTTAAAGTATGCTAAAAACCCATGTGAACCAGCAAAGCAGCAAGCTGGAAAAGAATTTCAGCTGATTAAAAATAATGGGTAAATTAGCACTGGATTCATCTAACACATCAAAGCTTTGCAACTTGATCTTCAGGGGTTAGGAAATACTCATCTGATAAAACAGGCAATCTAGACAAATTTTAATGGGCTTAATTAACTTACCTTGATAATGAATCACAGAACTAGTGGCTAAGTTCATATTTAGGCTTTCTATTTGAGGAAATACTCCAGAAGAGCTATGGCACATTAGAGTCAGGGATTTATTTGCAAACTTCACAGCCTATGTGGAAGGTGGCACTTGAGGAGTTGTTCAGGCCCAGCCTGCCCCTGCCTCATTCTGCAGCTTCATCCAGACACCCAACAGCAATTGTTTTGCAATAGCTTCTTGTATTAGGATGGGGTTTTTTAACTCGTTTTTGGAAATGGATCAATTCAAGTGTTAGTTAGTAGAATCAGAGTTTGTAAAATCAGCTGTTACAATAGCCTCCACGTTTAAACAGGTCCTAACTCCACCCATGTGCTTTAGAAACTGAATGACAGCTCTCACTACTAAAACTTCCCCAGATTTATGAAGCAATATGGGTGAAATGTCTCAGAAGGAAATTCAGCTCTGTCATTTACTTTTCCTGCACAGCTGGAGAAGAGGAGAAGGTGCAAGAACTAGGAATAGGAAACTGAAAATAAATACTAACCATCAGTCTGCTAGGACTGACATAATGAGGCAATGAAAAATTTCCAGAAGGCAATACTCAGAGCCCCTTTCTCTGCTGGATGAGCAAGAACTAGACTGGACCCAGCACCAGGGAAGACTGTTTCACTGGTCAGCAAGGATAGAGGACAGAGGTCAGGACAGATGTGGAGACACAGACCAAATAAGACCAGCTATGATTTTCCAGCTCCTGTTTGACTTTACATTCATCTACTTATTTGACTAGAGCCTCTCAGTAAATATCAGCAGAAGCCCAAACCATTCATCTAAAAGTCCTGAAATCCACAGATGGAGAGGTGCAGTGGTACCTCCAGCCACACGATATGTATGAGCGAAAAACTATTATTTCATACAGTTCCCACCAGCTTGTCGATGAGAGAAGCCAAAAATGAGGCCAGGGAATATTCCTGAAACAGAGAACCAAATTGCCTCAAGAGAGTCTCTGGCAAAAGCAGCATATGACTTTGCATTCTGCTTTAGTTTTCAATCATACTATCTTTCTCACAGGCATTCAAATACATTATTCTGTGCCTTATCAGATCCTGAATTAAGATTGCAAAAAAGCTCCTGCGAGTCTGAGAACCTGTAGTTCAGAGACATTTATGGGGCTGTAATGAGCACTGACAGATAAGTTACACTCATGCATACAAGCTTGCAACTGATGTCTGGTTTAACACAACACAGCCCTAAGCTTTCATAATACAGCATAGGAAACAGAATCCGCCCGTCGCCTACTACTAATTGCATCTGCAGTGGTCAGGGGTTGAAAGAGAAGCAAGCAGATTAATTCTATTAGGCTGTGGAACAGTATCCCAAGGGGATGACGGAAAATCCCATCATTTAAAACAGGACTGGTACACACTGCAGGGAACAATGTCACATACTAGTAGGGGATTAAGGGTTTGGACTAAGGGCCTCATCTTTTCTAGATCTGGTTTCCATGAGTCATTGCAATTAGAGCTACAAGGCTTTTCTGTTTGTTTTTGTTCACTTTTGGTTGACCTGAAAGATCTTGTCCAATCAAAACCTGAATGTTTTCTTTCACTCCTTTCCCCCATATATACTTCTTTCTTCCTTTTCTTAATAAGCTTTCTCTCAAAATTAAGATAATTTTCAAAATGAAATTATTTCAGAATGTCTAAGTATTTCTTTACTAATATCTTATATGTAACATTTTCCTTTTTCATCATACCCTCCCACACTATTTGCCTATATTTGACTCAACCGTGTGAGCAGTCTGCAGCAAGACATAGCAAGGCCATAGCCCAGCATCAGCAGTCTGGAGCATTAGCTGTGCTGTCTGCCTTACCTCTGTGCCACTTTGAGGGGACAGGTCTTCAGAGAAATACTTGCTCTTCTCTAGAAGTCAGGATGTACTAAATGTGCATCAGTCAGGATCCTTGGTTCTGGTCCCTGACACAGTGGTCCTGTCTGGTCAACCTGTCAGAAACGACAAAGACAAATACATAAGACAAAACATGCAAATATGCATACCTGAACACTGGGCCTGAGAAGCTTGTGACCTGGCTTTAGTCACTTCTGCTTGCACAGGTGAAGACCAGCTGTTTCTTGCACACCTGAATGAGGTTGGGGAAGTAGCTGGCAGAAGCCCTGAAGACTCTAGCCAGGCCTGGACTGAAGGCAAAATCTTCCTCTTCACTTTCCAGTCTATTTAGACTGGCCAGAAAAGCAACTTGACCAGAAGGCAGAAGGAGGAACAGGAAGATTTCTAGAAGAACAACAGAGGAGCAACAGAGTTGCTCTGCATCTTCTCCTACCGCTCTAGCTGTATAGCAACCTCCATGCACGTGGCAGAGCATTATTAGGCTAGTAAATCTGTGGACAAGGGTTCCCTGACTCCCCAGCAGGTTGGGGTACCCAGAAAGGAAAAGGTTTCAATCCCGGGTAGAGGCATTGAAACAGAAAGGACCGGATTTTCAATACATAGTAAGGAAGAGGCACAATTTGGTGCAAAATACGTCAGACTGCAAAACTGGGATTGCCGAGGCCTGCTGTCCTCTGGGAAAATGGGGTGGGAGAAGACCAAAAACATAGTGGGAGCTTTGGAGGACTGATAAAGAGTTCCTTTCTAGCCACAGTACAACTTGAATTGTCAGTGTCAGGCGTCGAACAGTCCAAAAGGAGGGAGGGAGACCGTACAGGAAAAGAAAGGTGAACCCCCTAAGTAAATGAGTCACTTAGGCACTAGCTACAGAACAGAAAGAAAAAGACTTTAAGAAAAGAGTCCTGAGGAAAAACAGGAGAGGAAAGGAACACTAGAAGGAGATTCTGAGTCCCTCAAAGGTAAGTTCTAGACCAGAAAAGGATGGAGAAGTGGATAAAAAAACAGAGGTAGTTAAATATTTAAAACATATATGTACACATATCCTGTATTGTATGCAGCAAATATGCACACGTGTTCGTTACTGTGTAGATGTTGCAGCACGTCTGTATGCTGAGTGAAGGGAGCCAAAAAGGCTGAGGATGGAAAACAGGGCAAGGTGATGGAGCTGAGGGGCAGGTAAAGGTGGGATAAAGATACTGAAATAGGCAGGGAGCAGAAGGGAGAAGCTCACGTGGTGAAAGCAGTGAGCAAGCAAAAGAACATAAATCAGAGCCTGGAGAAAGGCAGGAAAGGCCAGTGGGAAGGGAAGATGGATCATGGCAGATCTGGTCAGTTCCTCCCTTGCAGAAGTCAGCCAGACCCTGGGCAGAGAGAGGAGGAGCCAGCACTTAACAGAACAATATCTCCGTAACTGCTCCTCTCCAGAGAGCAGCACCGAGTCTGGATCTCATTCCCTCTGACAGCTCCAATTCAGATATGAAGCTGGCGCCACACAAATTATTTCATAGCATTGCTTCTCTCCTATCCTTCCCAGTTTACCTTGCTTCTTTTCTCTCTTTTTAAAAATAAATAACTGAAAACCTCCCCCATGCCCAGCCCCTCCAGCATCCTGAATCCAAAGCCAACTGTCCACATGCATATCTGGAGTATCACTCCCTTCTCTGCATCACAGAGCTGAATTAACTCCTCCAGGGTCAAAAAGAAAAGCTGGGGGACAAGGGTCTTTCAGCAACTCCATCCAGCAGTCCTGTAAGACACCAAGGCAGGGCAGCAACCAAACACCTCAAGCCTCCCTTCCCTTCCCTGCTTTCTGGAGGAGCCAGTCATACGAAGCTGGTCTAGTGTTTACTTGGCTATCCAGCAGAATACACCACCGCTAACAGGCTGGGCAGTGCTAGTGTCACAGAAGGCCACATGAGAGGAAATCGCTGGCACGTATGCTGGCGTTAGCCCCCTGCCAGCAGCTCCCTGCTCTCGTCCAGAGAAGTGCTATTTCACACATCCCCAGGGAAAGAAAGGGGCTCAGTCTGACACAGGGGCACTGTATACTGAATCCAGTCTGACACACACACAGCCTAGTAGCACCCTGCAACATTCACTTTACATGCACTGGAGGAGCAGTGTCGTCTAGTGAGCAGAACAGGAGCCCTCCAAACACGTACTCAAGCAGAGGTTCTCCTTGCCTGTGTCCCCAGTGGATTCACACATTTTCAGCTGAGCTTCTCCTGCTGCCTGTGTTGGTTTGCAAGCTTCTTCTCTGCTCTACCCAATACAGCATGTTTCAAACACATGCATACCGGACACATTCTGGTTTCTTTAAAGGGGAAGGGCAAGCATTTGGGAGGTGCAAAGGCTTGCATGTAGAAAACACACATGTCCATACTTTTGCACAGATAGAAGTGTCTGCTGCCTAATAGAAATCTAACCCATTGAACTCAGTCATAGCCCTTCAGAGGTGCAGTACTGGACAGAAATTCCCAGTCTTTGGGTGGGGGATGAGGGGTGGGCAGGAGATTAATTTATTCAGATTTGTAAAGTGCTCTGAAACCATGAGATGGAAGGTAACACAGGCAGGTGCACAAATTGCCATGAGTCATCAAAATTTTGATTCAATGGCATTTTTAGTACCAATTTTCCTTTTCCATTACAGAAGAGTGCTGCCCTTGTAAGCAAAATGCATCCATTCCCTGTTACTATTTCAGCTGATGTACCACTCTAATCAGAAGCGGAGAGCTCTAATATATTTAGGGTCACTAATATTATATTTTGTCTTGTGTGTATATGTGCTCAGATAAGAGATTTCAATCACGTGTATTCAAGGAACATTAAGAAACAGAAGATATCTTAGGTCATCTAAATCCTCCTCTCCAGTGGAGGATCATGCCTTTCCTTCCCCCCCCCCCCCTTAGTTATGTCTAATCCAATTCAGACAGTCTCAAGCACCAGGAATATCCTTCTTTCTCTCAGCAGACCTCAGAAAAGCCTGACACAGAGCTGTCTTCAAGACTTGTCACCTGTGTAAACAACCTGATTTTTTTTTTAATTAACCTGATTCCTTTATGTCTGACTGGAAGAAAAGCAGCAGCATGTGTGAAAAGCAAATAAGGAAAGTAACAAACAGGGAGCTTCTCCAAGACTAATGCAGAAGGACAGATGGGGTGGTAGGGTCATGAGACCCAACCAAAGAGGGGAGAAAGGAGCAGCTTTCTCTTCTCTTCATACTCCCACTCCTTTAACCCCCACAGGTAAATTTTCAAGAGAATAGGAGACCAAGTGGACTGTGGGTCATCTGAGCTCAATACATTTTTAATATGAAAACAAAAACAAACAAAAGCTTAAAGCAGAAATTCTCCCGATTAGTTGCCCTGGTTTTATATTTTCTCTAATTGCTACTGGCTACTGTTGGAGATAAGACCCTGGTTTAGAGAAGATCTGACCCAGCACAGCAGTTCTTGGGTGTCTACAACACTGCTCTAAAATACACTCCTGAGGCTTTAGCTTCTGTGGCTCCTGATTTGGGTTTGATTTAGCAAATACAACACTCATCTGAAATAAGGGTTTTATTTTCTTTTAATACAACTCTGACCAAAGCTTCCTCCCCGCTTCAGTATCTGTTCACTGCGGGGCACCAATGGTGGTATTTTTTGCAAAGGACTTATTTTTTTTCCATCCCTGTATACTTCTACAATCATACACATGCTTGTATAAAGCCACTTAATCAAGCATAAGGAACACTATATACTGCACTATATACTGACACAGAGATGGGGAGGAACACAGAAGTGTTCACATTTAACATTTTATAAATCACAAGTAACACCAAAATAGATGTAAAACAAGCCAATTCCTCATTATATTTTACACTTACCACAACACAAATCTTTGTACATTAAACACAACTGAAAGGGAGCTGTGGAGTTGGCATTAACTTGACAGATGCTGAGATGAGTTGCACCAGAAAGGAATATCGTAGCTGAAACGGTGCATGTTAAGGCATCTGCTTATTGTTTGATATGTGTATTTATCTACACAGACAGCTCACTGACATGCTGAAAGGTTGGAGAGGGTGGTGTAGGCTGGCATCCTTAACCCTCAGCAGGCATTTGGCATGCAGCTTGGCACCCTTTGGTCATGTCACCAGTTTTTGTTTTATTGCTGAGGGATGGCAAAAGGGGGGAGCCAGGAAGGGAAGAAGGGTGCCCTCAGATGCGTAGACTTGGCTCCCTGCCAGGAGTTCACCATCAGCACACAAAGCAAAGCTTCCAAGTTTAGCCTCCACAGTCACGCTGCCCCTAGGGCTCACACTCCAGCTTCTGGGGCCTCGATGCCTTTGATATAGACATGAGAAGAGTCCCTCAAAAGCAAGTCAAGCACAGCTCCTTGTGCATAAAAAGAGGTCTTCTTTAACAAGAAAGAAAATTAATTAAGTGGATAAAAATCCCACAGGTTGGAACAGCAGCTGAGGAATTATCTTTCTATCAGGTTGGTAATGAGGAATAAAAAAACTTCACGCAGACTTTAACAGCTTTATATGGGCTCATTGTCATTCCACATCAGATGCAAGGCTTGGCATTCCCAGGAGCACCAGATGCAGCTCCAGTTACAGGCCAGACCCTGGGCAAACCGCAGCTTGCCCTGCTGAAAACAATATTGACAAGATGCCTGAAAATGAAAGGTACATACCTATCTAGCAGAATAACTCTTTCCCACAGAAATTATGCCCAGGGAGACTGTAGGTCATAACGTCCAACGCCCCAGGTTGATTTGGCGCATCTCTGAAACCTGTGTTAGGAAGTGTCTGTGGGGAAATCTTTATTCAACATTCAACAGCCAGCTCGTGTCCAGGTGCACATCAAATGACATGGTCAGATACTGACCAAATTCCCTTCCTTTACCCTACTGCCTCTCCACCAACACTACTGGCTGTTTACCATTAACACTTACAATTATTATTCAGTTCTACCAAAATAATGCAGATTACTTCCTATCCCATGCAATGGAAAAACAACATGATTTGGGTTCAATGACAAGAATGGCAAGCAGTGACACATTAGTGGTAGCCACTGCAATAGGGAATTGCTACAAATGAGAGTCATCTTCTGAGCTGTGTCAAGCTACTAAAAGCTACATTTCAGAAATACATTAGCTTCCCCTGGCTACTAAAGTAAAGGAGTTCCTAAAAAAAAAAAAAAAAAGTAAACTGCTGGCAACCTTCCAAAAAGGTGCCCACAGACATCTTCCTCTCTTCTTGTTACTATCTGTACCACAACTGTCTCACGAGGCCCACAGAATAAAGCTTTTTACTGTGCACAGTATGAAAGAGCTCCCTGCCCACAGAGCTTGCTGCCCAAGCTGACAAAAAGCAGGAAAAAGGAAATACTAATATTTCCCTTGTTACAGATGGGAAACAGAAATCCAAAGAGATATAGGAAAAATCAGACAGGAAACCAGCGACATAACTGGGAAGAGAATGTCTTCAGGCTGAAACCTATTCCACTAGTTTTGAGATCATTCCTTCTTCAGTTTTCATTCTCATGTCTTTCCCTGAAAGCTATTTCCTTTACAGCTTGTAAAGTTCATCCTCAAAAGTCAAGTCCACAACCTATTCTGGTTTCCCTCGTCAAATAAAGCAATGGTCAGAAGATCACTTCTCACTAAGACAGCTCTGAATTTCCTTCTCCTGTAAGATATAACTAACTTTACGAGAAATCACCAGAAGCTGACCTGGGATGGCTCCACACACAGCCAACGGCCAGCACACAAACCTTCACCAGGGATCCAAAATCACAATCGTCGCCTGCATACTTGACTACACCATTTGGGACCAGAAGGTGGCATGCCTTTTTTGCTTTTTCATTTAATTTTTGTTTTTTTTTTTTTTTTAACTCCAGCCTTTAGCTGGAACAACAGGGCACTTAAACCTGACAGTAGGCTAAGATGTGCTTCTCATTTCCAGTGGGAGGCTTAGGGATTCAGTCACATCTGAGTACAAAGAATTCTCAGCTGCCAACTAAAAACTGCCCCAAAGAGGCCAATTTCTCCTCTTCAAAATGAACAGCAAATGCTGATATTTGCTCTGCTTCATGTGGGGTTTTAATATAACTAATTGGGGGGCATTCCACTAACCAGCTCAATTAGACCCATGCTAGTACATGCACTTTTAAAGTACAGGTTTCATATATTACCTGTGCGTTATCAATCAACACAGTTAATATCCCTACCAGATGAGATAATTATTTCGCAATTACACTGAAATGAAAGATACTTCTTGCAAAGGTTTCACTAATTACCCAGGCTTACCAAAGGGTAAGGATAACAGAATATTTTCCCACCATCTCTGCCTTTCATTAATCCAAATGCCCTCCATGCCCTAAATATATCGGAAAAAGAAACTGATGGCACTTCCTGAGCCATAGGATTAAATTACCTACTCTGAGGGAGCAGGTTGCCTAACAAAAGCATTTACATTATTAATAGCACACTGACACCTTTGGGCAGGATGTTCCCAGAATTCAAAAACATCCAATGGTGGAAAGAAAACAGATGTTCAAGGCAGCATGCACCGTATACGCAGCAAAGATGGGGGTATATTGCTAGCAACTCAAGTATCTATTGGTAGAGAGGTTATTTTAGAAAAGGCTTTGATTCCTACCTACAGAACTAGTGCCATTTGCTTGCTCCATGAGAGGTCCATAGGCTTCTTCGTGTAGTTTTGATCTAAATATCCTCTTAGATATTACATGTTTATATATAATATATATGCATGAGATTTCGGTGCTTCAAAAGATTTCTAAGTGAAAAAAGCTAATATAAAATGGAGCATTCTACAGACTTGTATAGCTCTTCAACTCTCTTTTGGAATGCATCATTAGCTCTGCATAGCTGATATCTCTGGTTTGTATCTTCTTCAGATCCCTTTTCTTTAAACAAACTCCAGATTTTTTTCCTCCCAAAACAAACCACACCTCTTAAAACCTGATTGTTTTTCTTTAAAGACATAATAATTTTAAAGGACATAGCAATAATATTTCAAGTGGGAAAAGCACACAAAAACCAATAATCAAATGGTAAAGGCCAGGGAGAAAGCCATAGCTAGCCATTAATGGAAAAGGATATGCAATGCTGCTCCATTATCCTCTTGAAATGAAGAGTAAAAGCTTGTGAAATTCCATTCCAGTGCCTGCAACTCAGTCTAAATCCTTCTGACCACAGTAACAAAGCTATTACATACTGAGTGTCTTGGCCTTTTTATTATGTTCCAAACATCTTGCACATGCCTCAAAGGTTTCACCACAATTTTTTTACCCCTTCAGACTAACAAATCTTGAGCCAGCACATGAAATGAGATTGTAAAGCACAAAGGGAAAAGAAAGATGATTTTTCAAGGCACAGGGGCACATGAAGGTATAAGGAACACAGGAGCCAGGGAAGACACTTAGCACATGGAAGTCTAATTTAACTGACTTGATCAGGAGTTAACACTATCACTGTGCAGAAGGCCTGCTCATGGGAGTAAACTGTAATAGATGAAGAGTTGAGTCCTACAGAAATAGCTACTGCATTTTCAAGTACCAAGAATCAGAAGCAAGAATGTAAATATTCCTACCAACATAAATCTGAAAGGCCTTAAAAGGGTTTGCTCTGTCTGCCCAACAGATACGCACCTATTCATCACAGACAGCCATTTGAGAAAGTCAATAAGCAGAAGGGATGAAGAATGTACAGAGTTAGCCAAACAAACAGTAGCAGAAGATAAGGAAGCCCCCTATGTTAACAAGAGGCACAGCGGTACATCCATTCTTTTTTCTTCTCCCATTAAATAAAAATAGAAATTTATGATACTTTAAGGGCTATGGGTTTTTTTTCTCCCCTTTTTACTCCCTTGTTTGCTTAAAAAAATGAAATAACTTCTGATCATCAATCCTTCAGGAAAGAGCAAATCTAAAAAACATTGAGACTTTTCATTGGTCCAGATGAGACACAACTACTAGTAAATGTATTAGCAAAGTAACTTTTTCCTGAGCTAAGGCTCAGTTGTACAAGCACCTTAAAGCAGTTTTGGGCTGCGTGGATTCAGTAAAATTACAGTACATCAGAAAGGATTGACCGGGGAGAAGAAGGCTATTTATTTCTTGCTGGATATTTTCTCATGATGGTGCTCTTGAGAACTCGTGCCAGCTTTCATTATTAGAGCACATTCCCTATTTGCAATCGTTTTTTGTCAGCCCCTTTTTTCCCCAATTCATCCCACTAGTTTTCTGTTCTGTCCCTCTCATTCAACAGCTTTAAACAACTAGTAATCGAAAGCAGGACAGTGTAATGGAAGTCCCAAGCATGGAACTAGTTGGGCAGTTTAGTTTAAGAACTGTTGTTATTACAGGGTGTAGGCAGAACAAAACACTCCAGAGGTTCTGCACCAATGCTGGACAAAGCCAGTTCCCAAAGGACTTCCCAAAACCTGAGAAATAGGACGCTGCCCCACTGGAGGCTTCAGAAAGCAAGTTCTCTGTCTCACTGTCACAGCACATCAGCAAAGGAGCATTGCTTCCTCTCTTTTTCATACAGTTATTAAAATGTGAAAAGATGTTTTCAATGGTAAAAGCACTAAACTGTCAGAGAATATTTTTGGAGGATTCTGTTAGCCAGTTAGGGAAGGAGCACTTCTGAGTCTGCTGAACACAACAGGAGGATGGACAATCAAGGGAAATGACTATTCCTTTGAAATTGAGAACAAAACTCCCTTGGGCTGCAACAGAAGTCCAAAACGGATGCATGTTGAAAAGCTTCACTGTGAAGGACAGTGTTTTCAGAAGCAGTCAGTGTTCTGAGGATCCATCTATAAAAATATCTCAGGCCAGGCATCCAAAACTATGCTTTAGCACTTTCTGAAAACCTGGCCCCGTGAAGTATTTCAAGTGAAGTGCAAAAACCTCAAGCAATCCCCCAAACTTCAGATATCCTGAAAAAGTGGCACTTTTGTCTTCCTAATTTACCTGACAATTTTTAAAAGGTTTCCAAAATAAAACACATGCCTGATTTTACTGTCTACATCGCTCTCAGTGTCTGGGCATGTAATAGGCTGTGGAAGCCAAAATGCAACTTTACATAAGGCTGTGCAATAGCGAGAGTTTCTAATTCTCAGGTTTGCTCCCGACAACGGGACTGCACATGCTCTTTGCTATTGTAGGGGCTACTCCTGACAGTCAAGGCTGTGCATTCTGTTTTGCTATTACAGAGCAGCCGGCAAGGATATTTCTGGAAAATGAGCATGGCCTTACCTTTGCCTGACCTTTCCCTCTTTTATTTTTTATTTCAACTTCAACTTTTTTTCAGCATTTCAATAAATGGCACACCTGCACTTGAGCATTTTGCATCAGGCTAGAAAAAGTGAGACTGGAAAAAAAAAAAAAAAGGAGACCAACATTAGCTATAAAAGACTTTGACTAAGAAAGGGCGTGAACTAAAATGAGCCTGTTAGCCTTAAGATCAACCACAGGAGCTTTTATGAGCACTTAGCTTTAGACTGAACCATTCCACAAGGGCCTAGAGGAGGCAGAATCCAGGCTAATTAGGCAGGGATTGCACTCAGCAAACCAGACGAGAGAACTATCAGCTGCACAAAAACTCTGTTGAATTATTTGCTTTGGACTCTCAGGCACACAAACACATAAAAATGCTCCCAGCAGTATCAGCACAGTTATGGCATAGCCACTAAGAGAGAATTACCTACTTTATACGGCTATATCCCATCCTGGATAGAGCTAGGTGTTGGAAAGGCCTTCAGAAAGTGTCTCCTCGATGCAGTAAGCCAAAAAGAGCTCCTCTAGGGGGGCAACCGTTGTCCCCTCTGGCTCACCTGGTGAAAGCTGCTGCTTATAACCCATGATTACTTAAGTTGGCTCTAATGTCTGGCTACCAGTTGGCAAGATGTGGCAGTCTGCGGACAGTTCAAGCTGGGATCATAAAGAAATAATTTCCACCAGCTGAAAAATATTTTCTGGCACATAGGAAGTCAGCCCAGCAACTGAGAGAAAGGCTGAAGCCTTCGCAAACCTTGCTCTTTTGCACACATGTAGCCCAAGTGGTACTGAATGGTTTAACCCTTTGAGAGGTTTCTTAGCACTAATTCAGCTTCAGTCCACCCAGGCAAAGTGTCAAATGCTCCTTCTAAAGCACAACAACTCAGTCTCAAGACTGAGAGGTGTAGTGTGCATATCCCCCACCTAAGCATGCCTCACAGTGAATTTGCCAGAGCTTCAGGGATACAATACATGTTGCTAAAGCATTCAGCCCAACCCTACATTCTGGCTACAACGTCAAACAGTTGCATTTAAATGAAAGGCGGGTGAAAAGGACAGACAAGATCCAGGAACCAGCTATCATAGCAGAAAAAAACGAGAAGAGCAATGTTATGGGACAAGGGTCTAGACCCAGTGGCCTCCTTCCCACATTCGCACTCATCCACTGTCTAGCCTCAAGACCAAGACTGGTGGAGAAATATTTTGGTCCATCATTAGCTTTTCTTCCTCAATACCTCCTTTGAATGGCTGGCATAGTGTCCTGCTATTATCTAGGGACAGGTGAGTCAGATCTCCTTCAGCCTTTCTGCCCCCGCAGCTCATGGTCAGTCAGCAGAGGTTCTGTACCAGGAGTTAACTGAAAAAGAAGAAAGTCTAACAAAACAATTGGTGTTATCTCCTCACCTGGCTTTTGTTTTCCAAATGAACTGTCAACCAATACAACAAGAAAGCCCTCGCTAAAAACAGCCACAAGATGCAAGAGCTCCTCTGAGTACTCAGATAATACTCAGTAGGGCCCTTCTCCACATATGGCTATTTCCAAAGTACTGCAACCAGAAGATTCAAGCCAGACAAGTAGTTCTTCAAGGCAGATATTAAACATTCATCTGTAACACACACAATCCTGGGCCCCAGGGACCAATGAAAGCTGTAGGGCAACACAACAAACATAATCCAGAGAGGCTAGATTCACAATGCCTTGCAGTATGATTATTTGAATATGCAAAGAAAACAGAGCAGCGTTTTCAAAAGGATCCACGTGCCAAGAAACAGAAAGGAAATTTTGTGTTTTGGACACTTCAGTTCTTCAAGGGCATTTTTCCTTTATCTCTAAACAGCAAGAGAACATTTTTCTCACTGTTGTTTTAGAAATGTATAAGAGAATTTCCAAGATGTCCTCTGCAAGAGATCCTCAGCTTTCCAATGCAATCCTTGGACTGAAATGTCTCCAAACACACTAGCATCTTACCCTTTCTGGAGTAGGGGTAGGGACACTGGGGGAGGGCAAGGGAGAAAGGGAAATGTAAAACAACATACCAAAGATTAGTATGTAGGAGAGGGACTAGCTACTGTTCATTTGGTGGCTCTGGCTTGTCCAGTTAAAAGTGTGCTGGATTTTATTTATCTATTGATCTTCTATTCACAGGATTGCAATTTTGAAGAGAACAGTGGGGTTCTAAGAACACATCACACGAGAAATCTCTTAAAATCAGATAGAAGAACACAAGTAAGGCAGAGGGCAGCCAGAACTGACAACGGAGGTCACTAAATGCAGCTTTCACAGGAAATGCTTATATCTACTGACAATACACATGTAGATCTTTTTCATATAATTGCTTATTTTCACTGTGAAAATAAGCACTGGGAAAATAACAGGGGAAAAATAAGTATGATAAAGATTAATATTTTAATAACATAGTAAGAAGAAGGGCAAATACAGTTAAATTAAAAAAAGCACCTGAGTGAATAACTGAAGCTTTAGAGCAAATTTATGGTAATGTCCACTGTGTATTAATATTTCCATAAATATTCTTGTAAATGAGATTACCAGCAGGAACTGAAACAATTTTTTTTTAAACAAATACGGAGGAGAGGCTACAGAATAAGAATTTTGTAATTCAATGCAAATATTCGTGCAAGAAGCTAGATCCTATGAACTATACACATTTAGTCAAGGAGCAGAAATACTGTTGTGTGACCTGTATGTCAAAATCTAAACTGAATTGTGCAGCTGGAAGCTGAACACTTGAATACCAGCTATTGAATACTAACAAGGAATTGCTTGTAAACAATCATCAAACCAAGAAACAATCTATGTATAATTTCAAATAACTCATGCAATTGAGAAGTCGATAAGCTATTTAGAGACAATTTGTCAACAGAAGAACTTACATAGAAAATTATATTTTAAAATTGTTACAAATTATTCATGTGGCTATCACAAGAACATTTATGATTCATCATGTTGAGACAAAAATAATTATATCAGGAGTTGAAGAGACATTTTCTTTCATGTATTATATTCTGTAACTGATCAGGTGTATTAGGCTAATATTTTTAGTTACATTTCTGCTGATCCCAAAGGCATCAGCCATTATTAAGTGATGGAGGCAAAATGATGAAACTTAATGGCCAAGTAGTCTGATTTGCTCTCACCAAGTTTGAGCAAAACTGGACATCAGTGAATCTGTACTTTAATGTAGTAATGCCATTACTCAATCTCATTCACATGGATGGTCACACCAAGTCATAATTTCATTCGTTTGTTTTGTAGAAGAGCAATGACACCTTCAATTCTACACACCAGAACTCTCTTTTATGCTTTAAAAATTCAAAGCTGCCTGATTTGCAACTATTTCCAGACTGAAAAGAAACCTTCATAGGACTGGATTCTCCAAGAAGCCTCTAAGAGTTGCAGGACTGGGATCCCAACCTGGACATGATGATCAGGAGAAGAAGGTAAGTGACCCTACTCCCCTTCCACACAGCGAAGTTAGGTCAATTATTTGCTGCATTTCCCACAATACTGCATGTAGAGGCAGCAAGCAGCTGCCAGGAACCCTCAGTCCCCCAGGTCCACAGAAGCAATTACTGATGGAAACTGCACTCCCCGAGCCTCCCAGTTCATGAGGAAAACAGCAGGTTATGGGACATGAGTACAGCTGGCCCTGTGCAAATGCGACAAGATCTAATCCGGGAGCAACAGGAAACCCATTTTTAGAAGGTCTTATTCTGGAGAAGAGAATTGCTGGACCCACACATCTTGTAAAAGCATCAGGTTTTCTTGACCTCAGTAATAAAATGCAAGGAGCCAATGTTACTGTTTTGCAACATCTGAGAACAATTTTAGGGCTCTCTTACTCTCATTGCTTTGAGTTTCATTTGCTTTACCATTTCTTCCACTGGCATAACACTGGAGAGAGGTAAGTCACATGCTTTGTTTCATGCAGAAACCTTTATTCCCTTTCTCTTGACCTAGAATTAGAGCCCTGGGGTGCATGGTTGGGGAAGCACTAATCAAATTGACTGAACGACCAACCTGGCTATATTTTGGAAACCAGAACAGCAGAAGGGAGGAACAACTGTTTGAGGTGTTTGTTATTCTTCAGAGTCATGTATCTTCATTCTTTCATGATTCCATCAGCTGCCCCCTCCTAAAAGGTTTACAACTCCCTCCTTGCTGCACCTCAGCAATGCAACATCTCATCTCTATAACCTTCCATAAATTACACTTTTGGGGAAATGTAGCAGCCATGAGACTTAGCATACTGCCTGTATACTTTACAAAAACTTCTACTGTTTGTTTCAGATCTGGCACAAGACCAGATTAAGAACTTGCTCTCAGGTGTAACTTGATAACTCCAGAAAAACAGCAGGACAGCCTAAGCAGACTGTCTTTGCTAAATACTGCTTTTGCTTTTAATTGTACCTCTCCTGGCCTGCATGAGATTCACTGGCAGTAAATGCTGCAACAAGGGTAGATTACACCCTGCATTAGCACATCTGTGTAGCATAATGAAGCATTCAAACAAGACTAATGTCTTTGGAATTGAGAGAGAGAGAGAGAAGGTACTGAAAAGGACAGGAGAGGGGTCACAAATATACTACACATTAAGTGTAGAGTCCAACAATTTGGAAATGGCTCTCCATGGTTGCCTAGTAAAGATTAATCACATTTCTGCTTGTACTCAGCCACACTCGTGTGACACACTTTCCCTGGACACTATCTTCCCCTGTTTGGGTCACCAATCAAAGGTGATCCCAGAACAACAAGTACCTCCTTTGGGGTTTTTTTAAACAAACAGACAGCTCCTTCTGAGGAAATGCTGGCGTATCACAATGACATTCAAATGATTTTCCAATGTTTCACAGCATGTTTAAAAAGGAAAGATGCAGCCAGGCTTGAATGCTTAGCCAGCTTGCCATGAGGAACTAGCCACACTTCTCAGATGACTTGCATTAACTCTATTCTTATTTCTTTCCCTGCTTCCCCACAAAAAGTTGCAGCATAACTGTCACACATCCCCCACCTGCAGAGACCTGGGAGAATCTGCCCTCAATACCTCTAACTCTCCCAGCTCAGAAAGCAGGAGCAGAAGAGAAAGCTCCCAGCCTCATCCTTCTGACATTCTGAGTAACTTGTTGTCTTGAGGATACTGAGCCGCTATGTCAGGTTTTGGGGGCCTTGCGGGACACATGTATCTTAAAAAATCTTTCATACTTTTAAAAAGGAACTGTAACACCACCATGAAAAACAAGCAGTGAAGAAACTCAGCTCCCTAAGAGTTTTAAAATCTTCACTTGACTCTGTCCTAAATAGACTAACAACTTTATTATCTCTCCTTCCCACTAATGTACCCCTAACCTGCTGCACAACTACATTTTCTCCAGCAAATGGTCTAAGTGATTAACATAACTCAGCTAAAATCAGGGAAAGTGTTCTCAACATGTATTTATTTAGTTTTGAAGGCTGATGTTTCTATTTCAGACATGAGAAATCACATTTGTATGTTTAAAAGGTTGCCTCCCCCAACAACATCGACAGGCCTAATAAAAGATAAAATTTACTTTCCCTGTAAACCTTGCCAAAGAAAATGCCATCGGATGCATTTCAGTACAGCTGTTCTCACTGAAACTGCTTATATTTCTCATTGCTGACCTGTGTTCGTATTTTAGTTGGTAAAGGATGAAACACTATAAGCAACAGTTTTCCCCTTGAAGCATACTAAAGCTTTTGCTTGCTGCAGCATTTGTATTTGCTACCAGTACATACAGGATCTTGTCATCCTTTTCATAGAGCGAGTGCTCAGGGAGTAAGTGATCAGCAGGAGCAGAGCTTGCACTTACAAGCAAGAGGACTTGCTTTCAAGTCCTTTGCACAGTATTTATAAAGTATCGATGGAAGCAGTAGGTGGCAGCTGGTTAACATCATGTAACACTACTGCAGAACGCTTCCGACCAGAAGTTAAAGAGAACCTCATAATTAATTGAGGCTGCAGGAGGAATGCAGGCAGACTAATACCTTGGATACCCTGGCTAAGGTCCTTGCTGTTGCAACGTGTGTTAGGGGATCTCTAGTGTTCAAAAGTGGTCAGAATCTCTGTTTTGTGTCTCCATTAAAGATGCATCTCTAAATATCTAACACAGTTCCCCCAGCCAGAGCCCTCACTTGGTGCTGTATTGTAACAGCTATCATTTTCCATTCCCTCACATGGCACAACCTTGCTCAGATCTGCCCCTCCACTCCTGATAGCCACAAGACTCTCCTGTTTGATAGGCAAGAAAAGAAAAACGTGAACACTGAGGTCAGCACAAAATAGTACTGGAATTGCCCCCCCTCCCACCCAAGCTGGACATTTACTCGGAAACAATCAGAAACATCATTCTTGTACTGAGAACCTTCTCAAGTACTACAAAAAGAGCAAGAGGCATGTGGAGCAGGCATATAAAAAACCTAATCTCTTCAGATGCTCAATGGAAGAAAAAAAATAGAATAACTTTAAAATAACTTTCATACAGTATTGGCCAAAATGCCTGCTAAGGATACTTGCACAATAAATCAGCTTCTGCTTTCTGCTTGACCTTAAGACCTTTTAAATCCGTAAGTGGTAAGCTTTTTGGTTGGAAATAAGCAAAAGGAGAGATCAAGTTAAAAAGTTCACCTAAGCAATATACAAGAGGCTTAGAAACTACCAGCCTCATTCCCCCAGATTAATCTGCAGTGCAAATTAGAAGAAGCTAATAATTTGTTTCTCACCTCTCTACCCACCAACTCCCTCTTGGTCTCTTTAAGACAGAAAAATGAATAATAAAAAAAAGTATGTGTCATTAATAACTCTGAACTCTCATTTCCAGCTTTGTATTAAAACATCAAAAACAAGTTCCCCAACCCCCATCACACAGGGTCATCAATGCTCCTTTACCGCTCTAGAGAAGATCTGAAGAGGCACCTAATACATTATATTATGTTGCAATCACCAGCACAAATTCTTTTCAAAATGTAATAATCCCCATCACATGATACTTAACTTCCCAGTAGGTTCTTTTGCATTCAGGTTAATAACATTTATATTAGGTAGGTAAAAGAAGGATTAACAGTGAATATGTTGAATCCAAGTTTATAGTACTGTACATCTTTCCTTTGTTTGCTTGCAGACCCTGCTGGCCTCTATCTAGGACTTGACAAATAAATCCCATTTGGCATTTCTGGCAAATGTTTCTCTATTAAGCATTTGGGATCAGAGGGTCTTCTCATTTCCTCCCATCACAGTTCTAGCAGTCAAATCTCAGTTTAATTTGTCTTTCTAGTCCAGCAGAAACAGTAGCAAACAAGGGAGGGAGAGTATAATTCACCTTCCCTTAAGAAATTTTGTTCTTACAAATTTATTTCCAAGTACTGCTTTTTATGCACATTTTCTTTAGGACAAAATAACCCTGAGTTCTCTCATATTTTCAGACTTCAACAGGGACCCAAACTCCTAAAACACAAGATGGGAAAGCAAGCTCTAAGTGTGACTTTGTATTTGTCAGAGAGGTGTCTTCTCTCTGCTGTTTTTCCTTTCTGAAAACACAGCGCCCAACAGATCTGCAAGCACAGCCTGTTCTGCCCAAGTTGGGAGACTCTCAGAGCAGCCTACCCCAGGAGTCAAAGCAGCAAAAAAGCCCTGATGTACCAGCTAAGCAGGGTGTAGAAAGCATCACCAGCAACTCCCCAAAGCAGAGCTACGTGAGCCAGGTTGGACAGTGAGCAAAACATCACTTCAGCTGGTTCCTACAGCTTGTTCTCCTCGAGGCTGCTGTACAGAGAAGCTGGTAACAGTTGCAACAACCAGGTGCAGGCAACAGCAACAGGGCTCATTCAGCACAGAGCAGAGATGATTAAACAGGAGGTGGCAGGGGAGAAAAAGAAATAAGGGAAACCAGAAAAAGGAGGCAGGCCTTGAAATTCTGAAGTGCTTTAACTTAATGAGAAGAGGATTTTACAAATAGCAGCCATGAACCTGTCCAAAATCACAAACATGAAAAAAACCCCTGCTGCCAGAAACCACCTGCCACCACATTGTAGTTACAAACCTCTCCTCCCCACTGGGCACAGCAGCCTTATATTTCTGGGATTCTGTCATGTTTCCAAAATGAAAGAGCTGATAAAGAAAACTCCAAATTACCATGAAACACTCAGAGCTGTTCAATTATCTAAGGTCAGACTTCCAGGTCTCTACTTGGTGGTAGTCACCAAGGACAAACCCTTGCTTTAAGTAGGGAGCAGGACTGCAGAAGTAGTCAGGGAATCATTTCTGTTGGGTACAATCAAGAGTTTCCAGCCACTTTAGGCAGAATCCCCAATCCTCTTCCTCTACCTGCTCCTGCCTGGTTCTGGGAATATAAACTGTAGCAGATACACTTCTCAAAGAAGTCTAAAACGAGATTGATCCGAGAGGCAGAAATTAGAACTTCCTTACCCTGGTCACTTCCTCTGAGATGAGCCACACTGGCACTGCTGTCTTATATAGACAAAACAGCAGGATTCAAACAGGCTGGGAAAAATCCAAGCATACTTAAGGCAGGGAAGGCGGCTTCACAAGGACCCTTCCTTTTCTGATTCTCAGAAGTTGAACAGTCAAAATCATGTCACACTTCCTCCTCTTCAAAACAAAGAAGATTTGGAATAAGGAGGAGAGCTTATTTGCTGGTTTTAGTGGAAAAAGTGCCCCCCTCAACACAAGCCTAGCTGAAATTTTTTGGCCAAAATTTGTTCTCAGGGAAAAAGGGGGAAAAAAAAGCACCCACATCTTAACATTGTACAGATTTTGGATGTAAAAATATCCATTTCACAGAAGTTCCACAGAAAACAGTGTATCTTCCTGGGCCTCAAAATAATTGGGAACAAAAGACTACGGAGTTTAGGCAAAATGTTTGGGTCACTGGCTCAAGCCGAGCTGGGTAATCATGACTGCTCCTAACCCAAGGCTGACTGGCAAGGTCTTGCTTCCCTCAGCATTGGCGCTAGCTACAGTCACTCATTATTATTCAGCATTTGCTCAGCACAGACAATATGCACATTTCTCTGTAAAAAAGCAAAGGAAGGCACTCTTCCTGCCTCACTGGATCTACATTCTAAGGCCATCAATCTCATCCTGACACTTGGTACACGCAGCAATCAGCAGACTGATCGCTGTCAAAGCACTGCATCCTTTTACTTTTCTTATACTGAAGAGAGCACATCTATATTTGGTGACTTTTTTCTGAAAGCAAAGCTGGTCAAAACATTTTGAATTGCAAACTTTTTCAACCAGAGAGAGAGAAGGTTCCATGGTAATTTTTCCTGTTTTTCAAGTCACTCCAGCTGAAAAGCAGCTTGAAAGAAAATACCGTTCAAAAAAAATATTTGGAGCTAACAGAGCACAGCTCACGAGGACCCAGAAGAGCTTGAAGCATTCTGATGACTCTTTGGTAAGGAGGCTCTATTTTTAATGAGATTGCCTCAAAAGTAGAGATAGGAACCCAACTGCAGTGCTGCCAGCAGGCACTCCACACCTGGGTTATTCTCGTTGAAAATTTATCCTGATTTGCCAGGAGAGGATCAGGTAAATGGAAAGAAACTCTGCACTGACACGGACAGTGTTGTGACGTTTGTGTGCCCACCCTGTGTCATGCAATATAGCAGCCCTGTATCTGATTGATAACCACCTGCTAGATTAATCCTGTATGATATATAATGATTGCAGCAACTTGCTCCAAATTGTTGGCCACAGTGGTGTCCAGCTACCCAGGAGCCAAGACCCTGCAAAAGCAAACTTCACACTTAGTGACAGACGAGAATGAGCTAAAGTCTTTGTCTAATAGCAGTACACATGAATGAATGGACCCTGTATTTAATTAAAGCTGTTAGACCTGTAATCACATGCCTCTCCCCCTGCACACCACAATGAAAGCAGAGGGGATATCTGCCCCCAGGGAAGCGCTCTAAGCATTTCTAGGAGAATTCTAGCTCAGTTCCAGCTGTGGAGATCCATACATCTGTACAGCCACAGCAGCTAAGTATGTTGATGCAGTTTTTTCCAAAGCCTTCCTGGGTCTAAGAGTCAGATCTGCCCTTTGTAAATGTAACTTTTGGATGACCAGGCCACAGCTACAAACATCCATCAATATTAGAGAAGGCAAAATGGAGACAACCTCCTGTGTGTCCTGAACACAAAGTCTCTTTCTTCAGCTCTGTCTCCCAGTCCTCTGGGGATCATCCAGATAGGTAGCTAACAAACAAGTTAACATGGCTCTATACCGCTGAATGTTTTAATTCTTCTGCTTATAAGACAAAACATCTAATGCCTTCATGTCATTAAGAAGAGAGCAGAAAGAGATAGAAGGGCATAACAGAAGGAGAGCATCCCGAGATGCATGGAGATCTCTATCACTGCTTGGTCCTCCTAATCCTCCTCCTTCCTTTGGCACCACATGTCTCATAGGATACCAGCATATTCCTACAGAGAGGGACACTAGCAATCAGATTCAATAGCTCTCTCTTCCTCCCCTTACATTGCATCCTTAGCTCCTTGCTAGCCAATCTGGAAGAGCATTTTTGCAAAACGGACTTTACCCAGCTCCTAAAAGCAGCAGTTCAGATACTAAAATGAAGAAGGGTCCAGACCAAAGGAAAGAGAGAGATGTAGGTCTGAATGCAGTGCACTGGAAAATCCTGAGTTTTTACTCTCCTGCAAAAATGCTGCGTTTACTCAATGGGTAGTTCCTCCTTGCTCTCATTCCTTTCATCCTATGAATTGCCACCAGGTTAGAAAGACTGCCTGATCCCTGCTGTAGTTTTATGCCACTTCGCTCTAGCTGACTTCAGTGGAACAACTTGTTACTCACCTTAAGGCTGCAAGATCTCCAAAAACCAGCATGAGACAGTGCTTGCTGCGTCCCTTCCAAACACAAGTGTCGTAAGTGCTGTTGGGCAGGTCCAGAAGGCTGGGGAGAACAGCTGCATTACCAAAGCGGATTCTGCCCTTTGGAGTCTCTGGGCAGCTCGCTATAGTTGGCAGCTGCATCAGAATTACGTAGTTCTAGTCTGGCCACCGCCAGCAAGACTTGTCAATTTAAAAACGTAAAAGGAGACATAGCGCAGTCCTGGGCATGCTCCACAGGGACAGTCAGCTTCCGAAGAGCAGCTGGATGGCAGCCAGACAGGCACATACTGGATTCACTATTCTGGCCTCCTTGAGGCAGCAAGAGAAGAGACTCTTGAGCCTCTCTCCCCTTCACATACCTCCACATAGGAAACACCTTTGGCTCTGCCTGAGCCCTGCCACAGCATGAGTAAGAAGGTTGTCATCAGCAAACTAGTAAGGCCCAGCACAGTGTTGTAATTTAAAGCCCTAAAGTCCTAAAGTTAAGGTTTAAAATGTGAGATTTAATTTTAAATTTGTGATTTAAAGTTTAAATTTGAGTATATATATTCTGGACTACATACATGCACATTCACTAGGCTGCTCAAGTATGTCTTGGAAAGCGGATGCCTAAGTACTTCACTGAGGGATGGAAGTGATGAGTGCCATTAGCGTAGGTCCCCAGGGCCTTGAGCTCCACCTCTGAGGCAGAGTCGCATTGTGAACAAGTGATATGAGGAGAAATAGTCACATCTTGGCAAACATCCCTTTTGAAAATCAAATAAATATACAAACCCTTGTCTCTTTAAGCAGACTGAAGCACATAAAAAGTTAAAGTTGCAACTGCCAGCATAGCAGATAAATCACTTATTGACCATTGTACCCAACACAAGGGAAGACATTCTTGAAAGGTCTCTGACACAAGAGTGCGTGCCTTAGCCTCCTTTCTGTCTGAGGGCAACAGAAAAACCTCTAACTCACTGAGCCGTGCTGAGCACACTGCAAGTCAGGGTGGCAAAAGAGGGTATGATGCATCAGAACATAAATTATGCAAAAAGGATGTAAAATTATGCATGCAGACACACAGCAGGGGGAGATTCAACTTCTCCCAATTGCAGATGACATTAGCTCTTCAGCATGTGCCTGCAAACTCTCTGAAATACCAACAGGAAGGGATACAGAAGGCCAGGGCGAAGGGAAAAAAATCCAACTATAAAATAGATGTAGCTCACTAGGAGAGATTTTCTCTCCACACTCTCCTTTTCAAGAAAACTTCTCATAGCAAAGATAGCCTTAATTCAGCATATGATATAGAGTACAGACTGAATTTTCTTCTTGTTGACTTTAGTTTCATGGCCCTGTGACTCCATTTGATTTGGTGCTGTCACTCTCAGTATACAATGGTGTAAGGGAGAGAAAAGTCAGGTCGCCAGGGTGCAACCCAGGCACCAAATTGTAAGTGTTTTCCTTTGAAGTGGTTCAGTCACACTCAGAAAATAACTAGAGCCAAGAGTGATTTTATAAGCTTAGAGGAAATGATGTCAAGCAAGATACCATGATATGAATTGTGCCAGGCACAATATAATAGATACCCTTTGCCTTTGCTTATTTTAGCAATCTCTGACTGCTAATATCTGTGAGCTTTAGTAGACCTTCTAATTCTGCTTTCAAAACAGCAAAATTCAAACACTGGTACCGGATAAAACTGAGTAAATGAGCAAATTCTCCTGACAAGAAAACCTAGTTTTCATCCCCATTAAATCTGAAGCCCTTTAAATCTTCTCCAGCAGCTGCAAGCACCCTTATGAAAGTTTCCGGGAGGTCTGTCAGCTATATGCACACCAAGTAACAGAAGCGTCTAATGATGCCTCTCTCTCTCCTTGCAGGAAAGACAGAGATCAAATTTGTCAAATGGGGATAAGAAGTTAACGGGGCTGATAAGGTTAGACATGTCAAGCAATTCAGCAAACAATTCTGGAAAGAACGATTAGATCTAGGCTAAGTATGATAAATGTTGACTTTAACCCAATTACTTACAATGATTTTAGCGGTCTGGGAAGAGCCGAGCACTACAGTATTGCAACCAATGAATGTTCTTGAAACTCAGGCTCTGTTCCTCACCCCACCTCCAAAAGAACCAGAAATTCAAGTTGAATGGATCTTGGAAAACAAAGGTCTTTTAATCCTGGACCCTGATGCAGAAAGGAGAGGGCAGATCATTTTTCCAAATTTCAAACCTTTGTCCTAGCTCTATGTTAGGTCCTAGTGGCAGAGAACTCAAAATACAATCCTGAAACTATTTTTTTTTTCCATTTCAAAAAAATAGCTTTCCTCAAAACTTTTATGGTCTTACATAAGTTAGAAGACAATGGAGATATCTGCTTGGTCTCAGCTCTTTCTGAAGAGAGCCTTCTCCCCCTACAAATAGCATCAACTAGAATAGTCAAAAGAAAATATTTGTCTTAGAGAAATGCTCCATTCCATATTCTTTAACTTACAAGCCCAGGACCCTGAGGTCATTTTCTACTCGAGCTGGTGCCTCCACTTTCTATGGCTCTGCACCTTTGCTCTGTAAGAGTGAAATTCACACCAGCCAGAGGTCCGCAAACCACTTAAGTCATGCAGGCTTAACGCAAAGATCAAGGGGTTTGCGAAGCCAAGACCATTTTCATCAGATTTATAAAACTCTACATTGGAAAAATAACCTGGTGTCTTAGCTACACAACACCACGTAACATTTAATAACAGCAAAGACAACAACTGTAGGTTAGGCCAGAGAGTTTCTCAGTCAACTTGGCTTTGATGTACGTGGCTTCAATACTAAACTCATTTGCTGTTCTCATCCGCATGCTGAGGCCTTATCCAGAAGAAATATTGGCTCCTTTTTCTGTTTTTTTCCAAAGCATCTTTCATTTTTGTAATGAAATATGTCAACCTAGCTTTTTTCATCTAATCTAATTTATGGTCCTAGCTCATGGTAACATCAAAAGATTCCTTTAGGATTTTGGTAGAGAGCACATGCACACGTGCTTTAACAAAAAAATTTTGGACAGGGAAGTTTCTGGGGAAATTGCTTGGAGAGATTTTAAAAAATTAATGCTCTTATTATTAAGACTTGTAGAACATAAATAAAACTCTGAGATTTTTTTTTTCCCAAGAATTTCTGCATGTTAGAAAAAGCCTCCAAGTTACTGCAAGCTGGCAACCTCCAAACCCAAGGATTATTTTGTGGAAAAGAGTATGAAAATAATTTTTATTACAAGCATCCACAGTTACAATGTTCTTTGAATTAAGCTGGATATTTAAAACAGAGCTGAATATAAACAGGATGCACCAGCACGGTCTGTGCTGAACCAGCAAATTAAATACGAAGATAAACAAAAGAATTTTGCTTTAAGATATGTACCCCCTTATAAAAGGGGCATGATGTCTTAAGCATGTTTTCTCCCTGCAAAGCTTCTATGAGCCAGGGAAATTCTAGGTGCTACAGAGAGCGAGCTGGAGCTCTCAGAAGCATCTCGCTGTCCAGACCACCACTTCCACTCCTGCTGGACACCGCTGGGTGTAACCAAGCTTGGAACACTCATGCCCTGTGTAACCAGGGTAGTGCATGCCTACAGCCCTGCTAACAAGCCGCTCAGGGGCAACTCTATTAGTAACAGTGCGGTTCCAAGTCTGTAAGACTAAATAACTTCCAGGCTGCCATACAACTGTAGTAGCAAGCAAAATTCCTCCAAATTAGTTGTGACAGACCCCAAGTAAGCACTATATTGCCTAATGTGCAGATGTACAGACGTATTTCAGAATTCACTGACGCCCAAGGAAGGAGAGCTTAAGAACCTAACGATCCGCATTTCTTCCCCAGTAAGTTTGTTTAAGGAAGATTGGCTGGCCACTGGAAGCAGAGTTTTGGATGGATTAAATTTGTCACCATTGATTTAGAAGACTTTGTATCTTGATAGCTGCATGATTAGAAATTCATCTAAAAGCTGGGGTTGGGCATGACTGATAAACTGGAAAAAAGAAGTAAGTGTGAAACAATGACTAAAAGTTAGAATTATCTAGGGATAAACTACTCAAATGCACGGGTAATTCATTACCTCCAGGATGGGGGTTGGGAAAGAAACCCTGTAAAATGACAACTTATCAAGTAAGCCAATAAAACATCCAGCTTTAGCACTGGCTCTCTGAAAATAATAATTGGAGCAGAGCCTAACACTCTCCAGCTGCTCCTTCCCACCCTAAGCTCAGGGGCACTGACTTAAACCAAACAGGCCAGGACCGACACAGGAGAGCTTCCCTCATCTTCCAGTGAGCAAGCAAAACAGTACCTCCTATATAAAAAGGCCAATTGAGGCATGCAGCTACTCCTGGGCTTTTTTTCATTCACCAATTCATCCTGTGACACGAACATCACTTGCTGGGAATCAGTGCGGCACCACAATTATTTTTTATTCCTTAAACAAAGTTTTGCTGGACTTTGGTGACTAGGTGCTTATAGCCAAGAAGCAGGTGGAATAATTTTGCTTGGCAGTACCTTGAGGCCTGAGTACCAGTACTCAGAACTGGCAGCACCTTGAGGCACAAAAAAGCCCAGCAACATGCAGAATTGTAATGAGACTCAGTCTGTGGCAAATTACTAAGACCCCAGAATGGCATGAATTGAGAAATCCATGTTAGGAAGTAGATGCGTGAAAGACTCTCTAGCGAGCCTGCTAGGACAAACTGAGGCAGCAGCAGCTCCCTGCTCGCAGGGTGAGGAGAAGCAGCAAAAGCTGTCCTGGCCAACTCTGCCCAAGACAGCAGAACCACAATCTGCCACTTCTCCAGCCAGCGCTGGCTGGCAGTAAAGTACAGCTCATCTCTGCTGTCAGAAGTAGCTTCTTTATTAACACAGGCAAAATCCCTCTTTGGGCACAGCAGCAGTTTAACTCAAAACTTTAGAGATTATCCCCACCAAAGTGGTGAATTCACCTATACATCCTGGAAAGAAGAGAACAGTCTCCAAAGAAATTAACCTGCCTCTCTAACTTTATTTTTAGTCAATAACCGCTTGTTGAGCAAACCAACAAATGCTGTAAAGTACCACATTGCTCCACCCCTGAATTCCCACATAAGGTGCAAGATTTGTTTGGCCTCTGACTTTTAAACTTTGGTAACGGCACATGACTGCTACATAAATTGTATCTGCAGAAGAAAACGATTTTCAGGAGGAAGTACTCAAAACATGAACAGTGCTTCTGAAGCTGTTTGGCCCTCTCCAATCTCTGGTTTCTTTTGCTGAACTTTTCTTCAAGAACTTGGACTCATTAAAAGAATTGGTAAATATAATAACCTCAAACAATAGGGGAGATAGCTCCGCAAGAGTCTACTTGCAGCACCATGCAATACTTCAGTACCAGAGGGTTTCCTTTTCCTGCAATAATAGTTCGCACTGATGTTGCATTAGTACATGATATTTATGTTAGTGCAGGGGAAGAGGCCAATGGTTTGTGGGGAAGATCAGATCTTGTGAGAGACCCTGGCTCAAGCCCAGCTTTACCACAGATTTCTCGAGTTCTTTCTGGGCTTCTCCTTGCCCTACTGCACAGGGATGCTGCAAGTAGGCTTGCAAGTCACACAGACAGTTGCATGGCTAAACTGAAAATTGGGGTGGACGAAAGAGGCTGGAACAGGATGGAGGCTCTTCAAATAGAACCAGATGTAAGAGTCCCCACATCCAGGAACACATGTTACAGTGGGTGGGGGGATTTATTTACTCCATGGTTGATCTGATTTTTTCCAGAATAACAGAATCACAGGTACTAAAGGCAAGTGAATGCCTAACTCCTACAGAGAAAGTACAAGCCCCAGACTTCCAGGCTGTAGGATATACTAGCACAAGTGCTGTCTTACTCCAGCTGATACTGTTGACTTTCAAACCCTCCTACTGATGCTCTTCCACTTGTAAAACACTTGAGATGATTAAAAACGTTCTTCATGAAATATCAGTATTTAGCTAAGAAACTTATCTCCTGGCTTAGCCAATATACTGACACCTGCTTTGTCATGAACGAAGGAGGAGAGTGCAACAATGGAGAAAACTGCAGGGAAGAGGAAACCCCAGCACCTCCATGTACCAGATAAAAAATAGCAAGTCTGTGCTATCTGCTGGGCTCATAAATTGTGAAATCCATGGAAAAGTTAATGATTGAGTGGAGTATGAGAAAAGAGATAAGAACAAACAAATGAATTTGAGGGGTGAGGGGCTAGAGGGTGAAATGGACACAGATATCCCCTTCCCCCTCCCCATTTAAAAAATAAATCACACCCAGTCATAGTAACAAAGTCATTCTCCTCAAGTCATATGCTGGGGAAAAAATTCAAGCTGGGCAAGGAGCAAACACCTGCTACTGCATTCGGACTTTGCACGCCAATTTGGGGGAAAATTGTATAGACACACCTAGGTGGAAGGGTATTGAAGATTACATTGACAGGAAAGTAAGAGGAAATACATGTATCATAATTCCCTGTTAGCTCTTGACCCTAAAAATTAGGCTAGGATATTGCTGCCCATAGGAAAATAGTCCAGAGTGCCTTCAGTATATTCCTTTCTCTAAGGATCAGAATCATTTTCTTTTCATTCCAAATGGAGATTTACAGTGCGCTTTAATTCCCTGAAAAGGGGAAGGCTGTACTCTGTAAAGGATGGACATGGAAGCTATGCAGACAAGACTGCTATTGGGATAACATTTACTTTAACTCTAATTTTCTGGTGACACATAGAAGTGTTTGAAAATAATAAAGGTTGTCAAAATATTTTTCATAATAGACTCCTACACACAGAGCATTTACAAGACCGGCACAGTTTCCTATCCAGCTGGTGCACTAGCTGCTACCAAAAGATCCTCCGATTGCTAAGATGCCATCCCAGCTTCAGTGTGAATTTGCCTTCTTACTCCAGGCCAAAATATTCTGTCCCTTTATTGTTACGTAGTCAACTGTTTGTTAGCTGGCACACTGTCCTACATTCTCAGAAGTGGATGCATTTGGTTAGTGGAGTGGCTCTCGCATAAGGGGCAATTACTGACCCCAAAAGTCTCAACTACTCCAGAGCAATGGCAGGGGAAAGCATTATAGCTGTATAACATATAATGCCTCTCTGATTAGGCTGGGGAGGACAAAATGAGATGCAATGCCCTTGCTTTACATCTCATTGCCATGGATGTGTAGAAAGCAGGGGTACGGGGGATTTCCATTTTTGCTATACATCAACAGCAAGATGGACAAAATAAATTTAAGATGCACTCTCAATTTGAGAATGCCAGGTTCATTCCAAACAGATAAGCTACAGTTCCCATTCCTGACTTGGGATACAAGCTCTGAAACAGAGTTTGTGAGGTTCTTTATTTCAGACCTTCATTCAATGCCTTTTTTTTTTGTAATTAAATCACGGATGTAAAAAGGGAAACAAACAAAAAACCCTCAAAAACCCACAACAGGGTGAGGCACCCATGCTCTCTGCCATAATAATGTTCGCTAATTAAAACACAAAGCAGCTAGGGCTGCAGGATTAATGGACACGGCTTCCTCTTTTCAAGTCTCGCCTGCTGACAGATCACCTCATTCCTTCCTTGCTCTTGAACCTTTCAGGAAAAAAAAAAATCCAGTTTGCTTATCTTACAGTGTGGAGTTGCCGTGGAAACCGCATCCCCCTGTGAGATGCTCTGTCATAACATTTCAGCACTGTATAGGGGGCTTAAAGACACAGCATCCTCTGCTCTGAGGGCTTCTGAATCAGCCAGAGTCTTCGCAGATGAGCAGCTGTCAAACCTGGTGAAAGTTTGAAATTGGGGGAAACAGAAAAAATAGCAGAAAGATTCAGCTGCCTGGTTATTTGCAAAAGTCTGCTTCTTACATTGGTGGTGAATATTGATCAACAAATACTTTGATTTGGTGTAAGATGCATTTTGCTTTTTGGAGAACCTGCCTCTGAACCGCCTGTTGAAAGAAAGAATGCTGGCACCAAGACATAACCTTATCACTCTAACATGGGTTAAGCACAAAGCACCTCTTTACTCAGGGTTTTATGTCAGTTTAGTCTTTGAGTCCTATTTTCTCAGTCCTTTTGCAAGAAAGCAGAGGCAGAAGTAGCAAGCACAATAATTACCCATAATAGGAACAGGCCTCCTACAGCCTGCTCCTTAATTACAGGGATGGCTTCCAGGCTGTAATCACTAGGGGTCCAGATGGAAGTTCTCCAAGCTCTCTGAGGGACAGAATGTGTCAGTTATTAATTAAACATATGAGGCAATTAGCCTCAAAACTTTGTAGTAAATCACTACAGCTATGTTACTTTCACTTTTTCCTTTGGTGAGTGTAAGTCAAATGCACAGCACATTTCCCAGGGGGGTCACAAGGACTGCAGCCAAAAAGCATTCCCAAACAAGACCTTTGTTGTTGGGTGGGAAAAAGTATCTGCAGAAAGCTTGTTTTCAGAAGTCAGCTACTTCACAGTCACATCCCCCATGAGAGACGATGAATTCTGTGTACGACAGCTACTCAATGCTCAAGTCATTCGGTGTGCAAAACAGTTGAATTCTCTCTACCACCCCAAAGAGCAGCCTGGAGTTGTTCTGGCACACCAGAAGAAACCACTCCTCTGGTTAACACTGCCCGTATTCTATCATCAGCTACTGACTTGGACTCACTGTGCTAGAGCTTTGACAAGACTTCTAGCTCTGTAGACTCCAACACATATAGGACCCTGTTGCTGGTTGGTCATATATTTGAAAACAAGATGCTGTGATAGCATGCTTTGTCTATCACCAAGATCAGAATCCAGGTCAAAAATCACCATGTCTGTTAAAACCTGATTAGTGATTTATACCAGTACTTGTATTCAGACACCAAAACTCTCCTCAGTAACATCAAGATAACCTGAGGTCACTGTGTTACTACTCTGCATTTACTCTAGCTGTGCCTCAGTACCACAGTTGGAGATTCTATAACCTACAAAAAACTCAGTTTATTTCCCTGCACTTTTCTCATGCGTAGCTGACAAATGCTGCAACAACTCATTACTGACAACAGTAAAAACTGGGTGGTGACCTTAGTTTGGTTTTACACTAATGCATAAAGCACTTTGACCCCTTCCTCACGCATTTTAGCATGCCTGAAGAACACACTTTGAGCAAGCACATAGGATGAGCAGAGAAGTACAACACGTGCATTCTGTATTCAACTGCTGTAAGCTCCCACTGGTACTTCTTAAGGAATCAGGTATGTTCGGTCTCCCAGCAGTAAGTGATGATTGCTTGCGCAGTTCAGAGAGCACGACAGTCTAAAGGAGGACCAAGCCCACTGAAGGTCATTAAATTTGGAGAGGAGAATGTACTTATCCTCTTGATAAGCAAGAGAATAGAACAGAGCAGATAGCATGCCAGGTGGCCATTCACCTCTAGGACAGTTGAATTTAACAGGGCAACAAATGATTCATGTGCAAGATAGTACTACTTTGTGTGCTGGCACTATTCTTTCCTTTAGAAATATCTTCCCTTTCTGCTCAAATGGCCAAATCTAAACAAAGTAACCTTTTATGGCAAACCATATTGCTATGCTAAGCTTTTTTATGATCAAAAACTGGATATAGTTTGCCATGTTCAACCCACCCCTGTCCCTGTGATGGTAGCTCAGGTTTGACCCTCTGAATGCCATGTAAGCAAAAAGAAACAACAGACATTTAAATGTGAAATTTTTGCACAGGTCTTTGAATTCTACCAAATTCAGACTGAAATACTGAATAGCAAGAACTTTAGAATGTATTTCCAATAAATTAAAAGCTTTGTTCTCAGAAGCAGGTGGATTAAATACATGCAGCTGCACACATCATATTTAATGGGACTTAATAGAATTCTCCTATCCTTCATTAGGCTGGAGCAAACTTTTTACCTCTCTGCATAGCCTTTGCCATTCTCAACACAGACTTGACATTTGTTCTGCAGCTCAAAGAAAGGCGGTGTGCAGGGAGGAAGAGAAAGCTTATCTTCAATAAGAATAGAAATGCACCTTAGTTTCATATATTTTTAAGGTTCTTTCCAGAATAAAACAGAAACTAAGTCATTTGCTGTCATTTCTTCCCAGGTAGGGCATGAAAATACTTTCAGCAGACTGCCAGTTTTAAGCTGGGCTAGAAAGTTGCTGTGTAGGTCAGTCATCCTATGGCCCTGCCTAGAGTAGTCACAATGTTGCAACAGAGGTAGTATTTCTATTTTCCATAATAGAAAAGAAAATACTAAAGACAACTTAAAAAAAATGAAAGTAATTTAACAACATCAGTACATTTAAACCTTGAGGGTCCTTCACATTCATGAAAGCAGGGAAGTTGTTCAGTATACAGAAGGTTACCCAAGAGTAACCTGATGCAAACAAGCATCAAAATCAACTAAAACATCAAACAAATAATCCCTAATTAAATATGCTGGGGATTTTGTCAGCCTATTACTAGGCTATTGCTGATTTCTTTCTGGTTTCCCAGGGCTCAGGCAGAAATAACAGCATTAAATATTCCATGTGTACTCAGAAGAAGAGAAATGAGGGAGGACTGACAGAAGTAACTTCAAATAATTCCTAAGATCCTACAGTGTACTTACAAAAAGGTGGAACTTCATCTCAGCCAATTGAGAACATATTGTTACTGCCAAACAAGTCCCAAGAACATTGTGCTTAAGAAGATTCTGCTGTTTGGATGCAACTGGCAGGAAGCTATGCTACTTTGTGATGCACAGGCAGACTGCTTTTGTCCTTTCAGAGCTTTTTTTGGATCAGTTATGGACCTCTCTGTCTAATTGCACCCACTTCATCTGTGAAGTGAGATTTATAATGGAACATAATTTTGAGGGATTAACTTTGATGCTGACACAAGGCCCATCCAGAAGCGACAGCAAAAAATTTGTATTAGCTGCTGTTCCTGCCAAAGAGTAACAGAGAAGCATATTACACAGGCAGTCAAGCTCCCAATTGAGTGCTGATTTTCACCCCATGCCACTTTACTGCTGTTAACGATGGGAAGCAGCAGCAAATACGAAGCAAAAAGCCATCAGGCTTTCAAATTCTATTTTTGGAAGGGGTGAGCAAAGTCCCTGTTTGGGTACAAACCTCAAAGGCAATGAGATCTGAAGACAGACCGCAACAAAACTGGAGGAATGATCTATTGACTAGGGTCCTTACTGAAAGCTCTCGGGAAACTTTTAGTCCAGACAGAGTGCCTAATTCACAGGGCTGGACAAGCATCAGGCTTCTCCTCTCCAGCCTACCAAAGGGCTCTCCATGCTGTGCCCGAGGCAAGGCTGAACCGTCCTGGGAGCTGCAGCCACATTCATTTGGCACTACAATCTCCAGGGAGGTACTCAGCTGCAGGACAAGCAGGACTCCCTAACCCATGAGACAGGGATACTCCTGTTCCCCTGTAACATCCTCAGCGATGTGGGAGCCCTTGCTGCAATTTGGGATTGCCTGTGGGGACTGTCCCAGCCCTAGCCAGAGCTTAGCCTGAGATACTTAAATTTGTGTTTTACTCCATGGAGGCCCCCAGTACTAATTGTAACAGTAGCCATCATGCTTTCATTTGCAAAAGGAGACAGGTAGGAGGACAGGCCTGAGTCTAGACTTTCTCTGCTACAAATCTCTTGGTATAGAGCAGAAGCAGATAAGATTTTCACTGTGAGCATGTACGTATGCATTTACTATGGTGCTATTGGCATCACTGTGCTTCACTATGAGCGTGATACTAGTGCCAGACCTGAACCACTGGAAGCAAGAGAAAAGAAAAACCTGGGAAAACAAGAGAAACTGGGCCCTTCCCTTTCAACACAGGCAAGAAGGGTTCTTTGTGATCTCTCACCTGAGAAACATCCAAAGATGCAATCCAGCATTAAAAATACACACTGTGATATGCTTAACAGAAAACAAACCTAGAAACAAGCCCTCTACCCTAGAAAGCCTGTGACAGATCATAGTCATTGTAACTAGAAAGTTCACAGTGATCCCATTTGGCTTCACTTCAAAGAGGTCCTGGCTCCCCAGATCTCTTGAGCAGTTCCCTATCTACTGCCCTCTCTCATGTACTGCTAATGCCTCCCTGAAGTCAGTTAAGAAGTTTTCCTTTCTTACACCTTGTAGGTAAGGGGCATCCTTTATGATTGGCATTTGAGTCCTGCATGACACTTCCAGCTACACAGATTTGTTTCTATTTAGGAGGTTTTCTTTCACAAGTAGGCTAACGCCTTGCTGAGCTCTCACTGAAATCAACTGGATTTCCTCTACCAAGTTCCAAGCTGGAGCAATTTTAATTAAAATGGTATATGCATGTATATAAGTTTATCCATAGTTTGCACAGAGCCTCTGTGGGTTAATTCAACAAAGATCATTGTCACCGATAACTGAAGGCCCATAGAGAGGCAAATCTTCCTGCCATGTGCCTAAGAGGTTAAAACTAAAATATACCTTCCTGTTTTTATTTTCTGCTTTTTACCAGTGTGCTTCCACATGGCTTAAGTGTTAGCCTCAACTATAAACATCTCTACATAGTCTCTTTTAAAACTATTACTTAGCAACACTGGATACCTCTGTTCCCAGTGTACATGGCCACTCTTATTGCTGAGTGGAACTAGTTTACAGAAAATACCCGATTATCCCAACACCCCCAGCTGTTACTGAAAGAAGGCACTGCAGTCAGGAGGCAAGCAAGACACTTATTCTCAGATCAACTCTGATACAGAAATGCCTCAGTCATGTCATATACTCCTGAGCGTAGTGAGACCAGGCTGACAGTTTGGGCCTGACAGCTCTGTGACATCCTTTCTGTTCACTCGCTAATCGAGTCTAGAAAAAGCTTTTTATGGTAGCTGGCAGAAGCAATAACAGTAACTTGAGATATGCTCATGCTACACTCACTTTGCTAGAGTTTAGATTAATGGCTTACTTCATAAATTTTCAAAGTAGGCCCCTCCACCAGGGAACGCTCAAGCTACAGGATCTTGCTCTCATCCCACTCTTCTGAAGTACGAGCTCCTTTCTCACAGAGATCCCCTGCAAAGCCCTGCATCTATTCAGTTAGAGGAAAGCACAGAAGGGAGATTAGGCCAGGACAGCTACCTTTAAGGACCTCAAAAGACCTACTCAGTAGTTTTGCTAAGGAGTAACTGTGACTCAGCCCACTCTGCAAACTGGTGGGTCAGTCCATGGTAAGAATTTTTAGGGTATAGCTTCTGAAAAGTTATTGTGCACTAACTAGCCTTTAAGATAAGCAGTTCCATGGGTGACAGCCTGAAGGTAACATTAGACAGGGACAGATGCAGCCATGAGCTAAACAAGGAAGGGAACAGACGCACGGCTGTATCGTGTGCCGCAGGCACTGCACCGTGCTGGGCTAACATGGGGGAGGGAGAGCAGGCAGGGACAGCAGCTTGTTATCCCCTCCAGGAAATCGGCTCCCAACCCCCAATAACACGCTTTTCATAAATCAGCCAGCAGCTCCTTAATGTGCAACCTCACCATCAATGCTGCAACACGGGGAGCAATGCGTCCAGTCAGGGAGGGCTCCGAAGTGCTACACCAGCGGGAGTAGCAAAGTAAATTACAAGATTGTCCTTAGCGCCATTACAGAAAAACAACAGCTGGAGACAAGATTTTGATACATGAAATGCTCACACAGAAAGAGCAAGCACCATACTTTAATCGAGATAACAAAGCACATTTAACATACATATTGCTGTAGTGTCTGATAGCATGAGAGCCCATTAAAGGGCCAAAGGCTGCCAAAAATATCCTTCAAGTGAAAAACAAAACAAAACACAATGGCAACAAAAAGCTACATGAAGCCACACACAGTGGAGGGAAAAACAACAACAACCACCAAACACCATTCTGCACAAGAGGCCACAAACCATACAAGGGGCCTTCAGGACCCCAGGCTCTACTGCTGGACACATCTGTGGAACGTGCAGCAGTACCAAATCAAACTCACCACAACTAACTGAACGAGACAATATGCTTATATGACACGGTAGTGCTGTGCGGAGACACAAGCTGAGGCCCCAGCAGCAATGTGAATGCTGCATCCTACCTATTTAAGGCTTTGTTTACTCAGTCATATTGATGCAGCTATACTGCTTCCAGTTCCAGAAGCAGCTTGCTAAACACCATCTCTGGCATCACCTCAGTGTGGTATAAACAGGGGTAAAACTAGCTTTTACATCTCTTTATATTTCTCTTACCTTCTCTGTACTTCTGTTTCCCTCCTTGTAAAATGAGGGGCAACATGAGTCAGGTCACCCAGCAAATGTAAAGTGGTTATGGTTCCTTCTAAAAGGGGCACTACAGCCATGAAGCTACCACCATAGTTAGTGATTTCAAGTCTACTGGAGCAGGAAGCTGCAAACTGTGCAACAGAAGTTTTACAGAATACCCACACCAAGCATGCCAAGTGCACATTAGGCTAGAAGCAGCTACAGCCATACCAATTTCAAGGTCCTCAAGATGACTTTTACATGTGTCTGAAGGAACCTGATGCAACAGCCCCTTCATTTAACACCTCTTGAGTTTGATTGAATCAGACTGCCTCAGCAGCTCTCACATACTAGGCATGCAAGTTCAGAAACTACGAGAGCTCCCTTCAGGGAGATATTCATGCCCTTTCAGCTTGCTTTAGACATCACACTCAAAAGTCACAGAGCTTCAGAAAGCTATCCAGGAATACAGGGTTGACTGAGCCAGACATCATCTCTAGAACTGCAGCACCACTAAGAGCATGATCGTGTTTTGCCTTTCCTACTGAACAGGCTGTTGGAGCTGGGAGAGGGCAACCCAGACTAGGAATTCAGGAGCTGCCACTCGTATTGCTGGCTCTGGCACAGACTTCCTTATCCAGCTGCATGCAACTCTGTGCCTTGGCAACTCCCATAGCAGCCCATGGTGCCTCTGTGTCTCAGCTTTCTCATCCACATAACAGGGTGAACACAAAGCATTTCTGTACCTCACTGAAGGGCTGTATTACCTGCGGTTTCACACCACTAGAAAGAGACCAAATAGTACGCTTCCTTGGGTAGAGACATCAAGGGACACAAGCTCTAGTCCTAACTTGAAAGATATAAGAAAAGTTAATATCTTTGAGCTTCCTTTATCCCCATGAGCAAAATCCACCCACACCTGTAATTTGCTTTGAAATCAGGCAAAAAGCACTAATTGTTCAGAATAACCTGATGCTGCCTGGACCATCCACATCTAAGAGTATTTATTCTCTGCAGACATGAACTTGCTCTATCCCCAGGTTTGGGAAAGTACCAGTTCCACAGTAGCACAGCACTGTCTTTTGAAAGTCTCACTAAGGCCTGTATTACATGAACCTGCCTGCCTGAACTTAGATTTTAGACCAGAAAAAACTATATTACTGTGAAACGCATAAGACATGTCTGAGCAAGTTATTTCCAGACGATTTGCCTGGGAACATCTAACAAAACTGAAGTTTACATTAAATATACACTGAGGATTTTCTCTTCTTTCTTCTGAGGGTAATCAACGTCTGGGTTCCTCTGCCCCAGGACATACTGGGGCAATCCACTCTGATTAGACTCAGGAGAGGGAACAGATAAATAGTTACTCTAATAACAATCTTATCTGAGGAAAGAAATGAGATTAGCTGCCTATGTGCAGTGATTCTCCCTCAGATATACGGTGTTAAAAGGACTAACGCAGCATGGAATAGAGAAGGAATTTCCCCACAGAGCATGTTGGCAAGTAAAGTAAGGTGAAATTCTTCTCCTAATTCTTCCTGCTTGCAAGGGACCATTATCTGTTTGGATGAAGTGGCCACAAACAACACTGGCTCCTGACTAGATGCCTCCCTGAAAATTCAGTGGGGAAATTTGTTCTTCCTAGTTTTCTACTTTTATATAGAATCTCAGAAGTCGAAAGCAGTGAATAAGATTGGCTGGTACCTTCCCTGCCAATGGAGAACAACCCCCTCCAGCTATGACTTCTACTGTTTGTTTTATTTTTGTAGTCTACTCTCAAAATTCCCAAATGACAGAGCATGCGTTAGCTTTCCACGCACCTAATGAACAATACTGCCAGGAAGTTCCCCTGAAACAGTTTTGATTTTATTTCTATAACTTTATCCCATTCTTCTTAATTACTCCCTTTACAACACCCAAACTAATTCCTCTCCTCTGGGTGTTTACAGCCTTCATATCTCTGGAATGATCTCAAGTAACAGATAGGGCAACATCAAGGGATATTAACAGAACATCTGAGATAAGGATCCCAGATAAGTCTGTACTTAAAACAAATCCCCAAAAGAAAGGATAATTAATATAGTAGTAGGAGAGAAGCCAAACTGCTCAGGAGTTTGCGTATACCATACCTATACCAACAAGTTTACACTTGAGGCTTATAAATATTCTTGTGATAAACACAATAGACCAGGCTTCCAGAAATGCCAGCTTTATTGCTGATAATTCTGGATGTTGTAGGCTCTGCAACAACAGGGGGCAGGGGGAGAAGGGGCTTCAGCAACTGAGCTACAGAGCTACTACTGGAAACCAGCAGTTTCATAAACCCTTTACATTGCCCAGCTACAGGAAGGGAACAAAGACCTACAGAACACAAAAATCACCAGAAATGCCACATCCAAAAAGAATAAAGATTTCAATAAATTGAGTAAACCAAACTGATGGCAGTTTAAAAACTGATAAAAGAAGAGTTGCTAGCAAAAAGGCAGTGTTAAACTTTCTCCATGCAGTAATGTGACAGCACTGTTCTTCAATATTTGCAGTTTTCTTTACACATCTATTTAGACTAAGAAGAATATCCTTATAAAAACACATAAGTAAGCAGGCACAACAAGAGGGCCAACTGCCATACTTCTGCTTTGCTCATCTCAACTCACAGCATTTGTTTAGTTATAATCCTTCATATAGGAAGTTTATTTATGCAGACAGCGGATTTCTGCAGGATTAATCAATCTACAGCATTCTCAGCGCATGAATTTTAGCATCAGAATTACACTGCCTGGATATTCAAAGCCTAGGGTAAATGTTTGTGCTGAGGAAGGTTAAACAGATTAGCCAAGATGAAGCCAGGGTGCTCTGCTTATTTATGCAGAAGCTTTAATATTGCTCTTCATCATTTAAGAAACCTAGCTTAAAAGAAAAAAACACACACAACAACAAACCAAACATACTTACCCAAACTGAAGTGAGACAGCAGCAAGACTTCTGTCATCTTCAGCCCAGGTACACATGTGAAAGCCACACACTGAATCACAAATCTCACACTCCTTATTGTGGGAAACAGCTTTCATGCAAGCTTGCTGCTCTGAGTTTCAGCTGCACCAGGAAATGGTATAAACAAAATCTCTCTCCCCTCACCCCCCTCCAGTTTCTATTCAAAAGCAAGATGGAAATAATTGGTGTGAAAACCATTTGCAGTTCAGTAATACTTTTAAGATGTAAAGAGGCAGTTATGCACAAGCCTGTTTGAGACTAGATTGTCTACAGCTCTGTTTCCATCAAAATCAACAATAAATTCCCACCCATTACAGGCAGAGCATTGTGAGACTGGTTCCAATTCCTGATCCCACCTGGTATATCCTCCAAGCTTACAGTGCTGCTTTTCTACAGCATGCCAAGTGCCTGATCCAAAGCCCCTTCACTGCCAATAAGCTTTGGATCAGACTCTAAAGGAACAGTAGTTAAGCATTATAGACAGGAAGCTCAACTGTTTGATTTCACTGTTAGATACATGTAGATTAAGAGTAAAAGCAAAATAAGCAGTTTAATAATAAGAAGAGACTGCTTGTGTACCAGCAGTTACAAAATCAGCACAAGCTAAGAATTCAGGGAAGAACAGGAAGGCACTGAGAGTTTATATTTCAGTTCATTTGTTCAGTTTCAACTTCTGAATCAATCTTATTTAAAAACACAGACATTACAAAGTTTGCTATCAATGTACCAGGAAAATAAGACTTGTGTCTCAACTGAATGCCTCTGCAGGAAACCATTCCCACTCTGCCTTTCCACCCTCTGCTACTGTGTGCTGTCCATCCCCATTGAGTTTTGTGTGTCTTGTCTACTGCACTCTCAAGGAAACTCATGGAGAAATTTTGAACACTTTGGAAGAGGAAAAAGTGCCTCCTCCCAAACCGCATTTACTCTGAGCAGATGTAACATTCCTAAGAAGCTCTCAGCTGATTGCCTTTGAAGTCTGTAGAAAAARAAAAAAAAAAAAGCCTTGGGGGAAAAAAACAAAAAACAAAAAACCCTTGAAAGCTACATTTTTTACCTTAAAAAGTCTCCAGTGACTCTTGAGAAAAATAAAAAGCAAATTCTCCAGATCCTTATCTCATGCTATTTTTGAGGCTTTTGTTTTGTTTCTTTGCTCTTGTCATCTTTTGGATTAAAGAACCTTCACAGAGAGTGCACGCATGCAAGCAGATCATTCACCCTGCCAGATTTCTGACCCTCAGCACTAGGCAGGGGCAATCTTCCCATGGCAGACGTGCACGATTCAGTCATGGAGGTGTCCAGGGAAATCACAGCTCAACCACAACTGCAGAACCAAGTGTGGCAAAGATTTTACGGAAGACAACTTGAAAAAAGAAGTTTTGGAAACATAATGCAATCCAAAGTGAATTCCATCCACAAGCACTGCTACCACAAGTCCCCCTTGGGACAGGCTTTAGTCCTAAACAGCACCTAAATGGCAAACAGACTTATGCACCAACAGCCTTTGTTTCAACAGCCAGTTTGGAGTCACATTGTGGCCTCTGCCATGGTTGGAAATACTGTTATATTTCAGCAGACCCACCTTATGCTTATCCTGAAATTGTTGGTGATGACTAAGTTAACTTTAACATGATAAAAAGGAGAGTCTGCTTTTCCTGTTTGACCTCCCTCTGTCTGCTGCCACTTCCTCAACGTTCCTCTCCTCCTCTCCCAAGCTCAGCTCCTCCTCAGTTAGGCTGCCCTGTTAACCTTCTCCATATCCCACCCATCCAAATTTGCACATTATTAAGCATCCAAAGCCTTTTGTTCAAGGTCCTTAAACAAAATCATAGCTGCTGCATTTCCTGGCAAGAGGTGCCTTATAAAGCTGCCCTAAATGATTGCAGGGTAAGAGGCTCATTTCTCCAAGCACAAAAACAGGGCATGCCAGACGGACTAATTCAAGGACATGTCCTTTCCTGAATTCCACAGAGCAAGATAAGCCTGCGAGCCTCGTGCTTACTTTATCTCAACCAAGAGGTTTCCCCCACTTTCCCAGCCAGTGAAAAACTAATCATTTACCACTGAGGCATGGAACAGGTTAAAGTTTCTTCTGTCTTTTCTCAGCTCCCTTTGCAGATTAGGGGAAAACAATGAAGTCTCCGCACTTTGTGATATTGCTAATACTTCCTGTGGGGATAGCAGTGCCTGCTGCAAAGAGGATTATGATTACAGTTTAAGAGGAGCGTGCACTATACTGCCACAAGAGGCACAGACTTATCAAGAAAGAAACCAAGCTGCCCCCAAACTATGCACGTCGGACTCCTGCCTGCCTTCAGTTCTGGCTGATGGCTCTGCTTCAGATCACACACACGCTTATCAGGAGTGATAAAGCAGCAGTTGAGCTTGCAGGGGGTGTATGTGGGGAAATAAACGGGTAATGCTGTGCAAACAACTTGCATACATTCACTATCTGTAAACATTGCTGTGTGTTCTGATCATCCCACCACATTCATCTGTATCAGAAGACAGAGCTGGCCGGGGCACATCAGAGCGGAGGGATGCACAGTCCTGGCAGCAGTTGGGAAATCTTGAAGGAAAAACCATTGGTGGAGCTGCGTTAGCTGTGGTGACACTGGCTGGCCTAATGCATACAGGATCGCCAACACTTTAAAAACACACACCATCAGCTGGACCTGCTTTGAGCAGAGGCAGCTCCAAAGTGCAGCTTCAAGTGGTGGGTGAAGTGTCTCCATCAGACCTTTCAGTCTTACTGCTGAGCAGAGAGCCGACTCATTTGGGACAAAAGTAAGAAATGGCCTCTGAGTGTTCATAAGACATACTGCCCATCACTCTGGGCTCTCAAAGGTACTATCAGCAAGATAGCAGCTTACTCACACCCATACATTTCTACTAGCTATGACAAAACAGACACAGCACAATTTCTTTTTTGTAATACCAAGAGCTTCAGCCAAACCAGCCATCATATATTCCTTGACTTCAAGGAATGCTTGGCTTAAGTGGCAGGATGCACCCATCAGCTAATGCCCATGTCAACTTGACACTTCTTCCCCTAATGGTTTCATGATTCAGGACAAGAAAACTCAAGGTCTGATGCTGGCTGAAGTCTCACATTTGGGGCAGAAACATCCTGCTGATGTGACACACAGGATTTTTTACAGCATCACCATCATTATTTTTCTCCAAGTTATTTGTTAAACTGATGCAAATTGAAAGTTCACAAACATTCCCCTTACCCCAATTCTGGTCAGAGGGGTTTAATAGCTCCCTAGCTGCTTGTCAGTGGCTAGAACAGGGAACAGCATCATTAAGGCATGCTCCCCTGGATTTTTACAGGTGTAGAAATCACTGAGCTTCACTCACCACAGGCCCTTCCCCGAGTGACACTGTCTCATTACACAGTGTTGTTCCAAGCAGTCTTTACCGCCTCCCATCACACACCAGGAAAGCCACAGACCAAACCCTCCAACCAATCACAATACTGAACAGAGCAACATCATTAAGATGCTCACAAGGCTCTTCAATGAAACGTTGCATGCCTTAAACCAAGTTGTTTGGCTCCTGCAGAGGGCTAAGGTCTCTTAGAGACAGTGAAAGCTGGATGCTCTTAATTAGCCAAAACAAACCTCCTTGTGCTGGTACAGTTCACACAACTCTCTACTAACCTTCACTGCTGGGTGCCGGACTCTGATGGGTTCCCACTCTATCCACTTTTCCTTACTATTAATCTCTGTGGAAGTGAAGAAAAAGAAATAGAGCGGAAAGACAAAAGATTAAGCTGTTTTAAGGTCTCTAAAAACATTACACAAACTAAAACAGGAACTTTCCCATTAGCCTTCAGCAAACTAGTACTCTAGGGGACATACAGAGATCTGAATTTCAAATCACTGAATGCTTTTGACACTTTCCCATTCACTAGGAACAAAGGGGACAGAGATATTAGCAGTAATAAATGAAATAAAGCACTGTCTTTCAAATACTAATCAAATCATCACATGGGCTCTGAGCCTTGGGGAAGGCAAAACTTGTCTGTTTTTCTACTTCATATCCTGAGAGCAAGTTGATGTAGCAAACTTAAGCTATGCAAAGAAAGTTCACACCTCACCTCCTGCTTTATGGTAATAAGGGCCTAGCAGACAGTCACTGTAAATGCTTTGACGAATATCTGTCGTAAGAGGATTACTGTGATTATTTGATAACAGGTTCTGCGTAAGGTTGCCAAGAGAGGAAAAGCAACCTTAACAAAGAGGACCACACAAAAAACAGCAGCAGAAAAACAATCAAAGAGAAATTCATAAAGATGGAGGTTGAACGAGTAGGTTTAAGAACAAATTGATAAAGTGGATTTACATCTGGATAAAGGTGTCTCATCATCACCTCTGCAGACAAGTCTTCTGCATATTGACAACACGGATGCTGACTTCCTTCAGCAAAGTCAGGACAAGCTTTCCACACATAAAATCCAGTCAATATGCCTCTGCCCCTTCCAGCCTCAACAGCTCAGATAGAGTCCTTGACTGACAGGGGCATTCATCGTCATACTATAGAGACCTTTGATGTCCTCTGCAAAGCAGATCCATTCACAGGCTGGGCTGTTGATTTAAAACAAAGGAAAAGCAGAGAAAGCAAGCACATCACTTCAGCAGGCTACCATTAACAGTGATGGAGATGGAAGAACGTTTGGTAAAGGGCAGCTCTCAAAGTTCAGGTAGGACCAGTCAAAACTGCTATCCAAGAGGAGGCTGGAAGCAGGGGATCACAAGCAAATGTAAAAGTAAACTTTACACCTCCTTCCTGTTTGCAAAGGCAGGGCTAAGCCTGCCAGAACTCCACCTTACCCAACATTTAATTGTAGGTATAAATTATTTAGATGGCTAAATGTCTGACTTTCAGTCCAGACCAGGTCCACAAAAAATTAGCTTGCAGCCAAATTAATCGGGAGGTGCAAAAACAATTCACCTTAAAACATGGCATTTTCAAAATGTAGGCCTTACTGTCAAAGGCAGATTCATTTTACAACCTGCACGAACACTCACCAACTCACTTCTCATGGGTCATATCTAGCACGCCAACAATCAAATCAGACTGGACTGAACTGATCACATCACACTGAAGTGCTCCACACTTCTGTAGCCTCTTGAGCCTCCTTACCTGAAGGACATTTAACACACTGAACACTTAAAACTGAGGAGCATTTGCTGCTCATCTCTCTCTCTCTGCCTGCACGGATTTTGGTTTATCAGTTTTCAGAACGTAATTTACACATTTGTAAAACCGATCAGAAGCTCTAAACTCTTACAAAAGGAAATGAAAAATATTACCGTCAAACACCCATCAGACCTAGAGGCCTAGGTGAACATCATACATTAAAGAAATTATAATGCTGCATTTGAGATAGCAATGGGAAGAGCATATACTATTTTGAAAGGCTCTGGTTAAAGCGTTCTCAGTATCAAAATTCAGTTTCTTTCAGGTTTTACAAACAACAGCCTTGAGCTGAATGCTGCCAGTCAGCCTGCAGCCTTTGAAGGGATTAGGTTATTACCAGCCAACTATGAGAAATTTAAATCCAGTATTAATCTTAATTCCCATTTAACCAAGTCTTCATTGTGCAGGGAAAGCTGGCTGCGCATGAATTTGTCTGCACATGCATTCTGCCATGTGCAATGATCTGCGTCACAAACACCAGACACACACGTGTGTGAAAAATATATCCTGACCAAGTTTCCTGAAAGCCCCAGTAAAGGAGAAAAATTGGAGGTAGGGAAAATAATAGGCCAAGCTGGATTTGGGGGAGATGATGGGAATGTGACAAGTTCCAATTTAAAAGATTTTAGCAGCCAACAACCGGAGATTTCAGCTCTGGCCTGGAAGAAAGCAGCATGCATAGGCCAAACAACAAGGACGTACAAGCATCTGTGACTCCAGCCCCATAAGGCTGCAGTGATCCTGTCAGCATCAAATCATCAATACCGAACAGCTCAGGTCTTAACCATCAGGACTGCAGGAAGCACTGCCCATCACTACTGTTATTTTCACACTGCCAAGATGAGCTTTGGAGGGCAAAGGATTCAACATTTCCTCTGAGTGAGCCCTTGTTTCCTCACTCCTCCTACTGGCTCCAAGTCCTGGGGTCATCTTGGACTCAGGTGAGGTGCTGCCCAGAGGAGGAAAGGCACCTCCTGCAGCCACAGGCTTTCTACAGACACTTTCAGCAGCCAGCTAGCTCTTCCTATTGTAACGCAGGAGAGTCAGAGTGCCATCCCATGCCCCTTCCAACAACATTTTTACACCAATTTCCTTTCATAAACCCATAATAGCAAAATTTTACATGGCTCCAGGCTGCCAAGACTTCTTGAATTGTCTACAGGTGAGATCAGGTCACCCAATACCTTCTGGCACGCTTAGGAAAAGTCATAGTCCAGAAAAAGACTTGAAAGAACTCGAGGACAGACTGCTGCTTGGTCTGCAGTCAAATGGCAAAAATTTGACCCAGTTAAAAAACAAGCTCACACAGATATTGGGGGGGGGGGGTGAGGGAAGAACCCAACAACAAAGTAATGTTTCCTTTGTTTAAAGCACAAGAATTCACTGCAGATGAAAGGAACCTTCAGGAAAACACATTCCCAGGAGATCAAAGATGCTCTTGGCAACAGTACATGTTACAGGCAACAGGCCCTCCCTACTGGCAATGGATTCAATCTCTAGCAGGGCAGGTAAGCATTTTTTACGCAGGTAAAGTATTTGCTGAAAACTGCTATTTCCATCAACCCCAATCTTAGCAAACTGAACTCCCCAAAATAAAATGAGATTTAGGGACAATATTCACTAATTGCAGGCACAATTTGCACTTCCTTTTCCTTCCAATCAGCTACTACCTACCAGCTCAGTCACCAGGACACTCAGCTGGAGGCCCAGACAAAGTTGTGGTACACTGGAATGACAGTTGGTTGCACACCAGCCAACCTGTGGTCACTCTCTGTATGCATGCTCTTCCCCTGCAGCAGATATGAGGCAATTTGAAAGAGTTCAGCTAAATTGCATTACCTTGCATTTGCCACAGGCTAAGACCACACACATGGACAACAACCACAGCTCATCCAACAGCCGGTAATTTGACTGAGTGCCTGGCTTCTGCAATACTGCAAACTGGTTCAGATCCTCTTTTTGCTCAACTCCCAGCCAAGATTTGAATGAAGGACTTTTCCTTTCCCAGAAGGTATCCTATCCATCATGCTGGGGTGTATTCTGGGGCTAGATATCTTCGGTCTTAAAGCCTAGAAATATGAAGCTTCTTGGTGGAAAGAAAAAAATCAGGCTCCAACTCCTACTATAATAAATATTGAAATCTCTCAGAGCAGAATAGCTCTAATACACCAAACTCCTATTTCTGTAAGGGAAGAGCACAGACCTACCCAGTATGAGCAAAAGGAGAAGTTTTCCCTACTCCCTGTCCTAGGCTGAATCTCCTGCCAACCTTCCCACCTCAGAAGCAGACTAGTACATGCAAACACAAGGCCTATAGATGCAAGATGGCACAGCTAACTTGCAGGATTTGGATTGTGGTTACTGACAAGCAGCAGTGCAGCACCCCTTCTTCCCCCATCCATTCAAAAGAAAGGAGAACTGGGACTTTAAATTATGCAGGCAATTAAAAAAAAAAAAAAAAAAAAAGGCAGCCAGACACTTTACCATTCTGTTCTGCACAAGGACTACTCTCCCAAATAAACACACACCCGTACTGCTTTCTGTCAAAGAGAGTGACCCATTCACTTCACAGAGCATGTCTGCATATCCCCCTTCTTTGACCAGCCCAGGAACTTCTGCCTTTCATGCTCACCTGAGAGCCCAGTGCTAAAGGCAAGTTTCTTCAGAAATGGTAGAGGATTTTTGTTTTGCATTGGTGTTTAGCAAATCTGCAGAGATTAACTGTGTAGTTAATCACAGAAGCAAGGCTGATATGTCATGTACCTACATTCCTCTGTAAATCCTGCTTACCCCACTGCTCATAGCTTCTTTTTTTTTTGGTGCATTCCTCCACCACAACCCCTGCTCTCATGCTGCTCAGGATCCTTTCCCTTTACACACACACAGAGCCAAATGAAAACTGGAAGGTACTTGTAGGAATTCAGCAGTAGAAAAGCAAGAAGTTGCACAGTTTAAGATTTTTGTCTAAAGACAGCTATGGACACAATAAAAACGTCTAACCACATGCATGCAATCTTGCATTTTCAACATCAGTCAAACATTTTATGTTAAAAAAATGTTGGACTTAAAAAGAAGATGAGATTTTACCAGTGATCACAAACATTGCAGAGGGAATTATTTCTTGTTAAAAGTTCTCTCTTGCAATACCTAAAGCACCCACTGAGAAATAAAAGAAAGAAGGGTCCACTGAGCATGGCCTCGAAGCATATATGAGATTGACAAGCACAACATAACTAACCATGCTGGGAAAAATACAAAGCATTAGAAAATCTATTTCCTCTCCCAAAATGCGTGTGTGCCTGTCTATAGATATATATATAGACACACACACACAAACACACTCAAAATAATCGATTTGCTCAAAGCCACACAGGAAATCATTGTCAACAGAAGGACTAGATGTCATGAGTGCCCTGTTCTTAGTTCACTGTAGAGCGGCCACATCTTTATATCATTTAGAACAACCCAAGCCAAAGCAGTTTTCCCTGGAGCTGATTTCCCCAGTGTCCTATTCAGTCTAGTTTAGGATGCCCCAAGCAAAGCGATACCTCACCACATTTATGCTGAATGGGAAAGGAAATGCCTATTCCACAATCTTTCACTGCTCTCCAGTCCATTTGTCTTTGCCTTGCTTTGTCTGGTGTCCTCCCTTGTAGCAACCTCAAGACAGATCCCTGCAGTAATCCTTCCTTGCCCCCTTGCAGTAATCCTGCCTACTCTCGCTCCTGCCCCCAGGTAGTATGAGGTGGCAATCATAGTCTTCTGGATAACAGCAACAAGATGGAAAACATCACTGCTTTTAAGATCTGAAATAAACTGACAGACAGCTAATATTTAACAGTGAGTTTGCCATAAAGAAAAAAAACTCAGTGAAAGTTCAGTGAAATCTAAAAGCTATAATCCTAATGGAAAAGATAAACCCAAATTTCAGTGATTCAGACTTTCCTGGGGCCTGAAACTGGTATGATTAGAGATAAGCATGGACAGACCCATTGCTCTAAGATATTTAAAGACAGAATCTCATGGGTTTAATAATACTCAGTCTCAGTTATTCATATTTCCGGTTATCCAAGTATTTACCTGGCTCCAAAACATAACATTAACAGAATCTCTGTAGAGCTGAATGAGATATTCCTGACACATCAGAAACTCAGCCAAAACCCTAAATAAATAGAAGTTCTTAACAGATACAGATAATATTGCAAGATAGACATGCCAACCCTGCCTCACCCAGCTGCTTTTGGCATAAACCGCAGTGCAGCCACAGTAGCACAAAGATGGTGCAAATACAGTATCTACTCGGCATCTCGGACAAGCCTTGCTGCTAAGGTTGCAACTGTCAGGTAGCAAACATACACAACTCTCCAAGTTGTAAAGCTAGATCCTGAATCTTCCCTCACTACAACCTACAAGCCAGGTAGGATAACTTGTCCAGTGCCAGGGCCCCTTCAGTGCATCCCTGACTGGATTAACTGTTCTGACTGCAGCAGAGGTCCCCTTGCCCTGGGAGCCACGCGCATCTCTGGCACACCAGACACATCCACGATGTCATGGGGATAGGAGGCACGTTCCCAAAAGTGGGTGGGAAAGCACAGTCTATTGGCATTACCAATCCACCAAGCCTCCAGTCTGTTCCCCAAACCACCCTGGAAAGGGGCTGCAGAAATCATCCCAGCCACAGCAACCCGGTCTCAGCTTCCCCTTTGCTTGGGAGCTCCTATCCTAGGCCCTGGGCCGCACTCTCCTGTAGGATGCTGGATGCAGGGAGTACCTGACCTGCAGCACACCTGTGGATTGGCTCAACTGAGTATACAGAATTGGTCCATCCAAATGATGGATGCATCATTCTTCCTTATCACTGGGAGAAGTTACATGGCTAACAGATTAGAAGTTCCTTAAAATGTCATTTCTGGCTGGAATGCCCCTTTGCAGAGGAATAAAGTTACCTCCTCTCTTCCTTTAGAAACTACTCCATATGCTCAAAGGGTTAAAAGAAGCCTTCTGAAGGTAAGACAGCAGAACCATTAGCATTTTGATAGCTTTCCACACATGAATTTTAAAAGACTTTTTGCTATACATTGCGCTGAGATAATCCTTCAAGTATAGCATTTCCTCCTCAGCTTGAGGCAACCAACAAGTTTTTCGCCCCTTAATACCTTGATAAAAAGCTCCAAGGAGTTGTCAGGCTGGAAGTCTCAAATATGCTCAAGGAAAAGCAGAGTCCTGAAGTTCAAGAGAAGCGATGTACAGTATCTTGGGTTTAATTAAGAAACAACTACAGGGGCATCATCTTAAATATTGCAGATCCCCCAGAGATTCTGGCTTCTGTACATCACAGCTCACAACACGCTCACATTGCTTTCCTTTCAAAGTGCTGAGCACACACAGCCCCCATTAATTTCAATTGCCACAGAGGGTACTCAGAGCATCTCCGAAGAATGAACAAATTAAAAACATTGACCTTGATTCAATACGAGCTGGGGACTTCAGCTCCTCGTCAGGATCAAGGCTGAATTTTTTAAACACGATTATAATTTCAAGAAAAAAGCTGTATTTTTGAACTGCACAATTGGTATTAACACTCAGCAGCTCCATGCCTGCGCCTGGGAAGGTTCTACAACATGTGCCTTTTTAACAACTCCAAAGCACATAACTTTCTCAAGGAAGCACCCAGGATTGCCTCAGGTTGAAGAAAGCAGAAGGATACCATCTTGCATCATGGCTTTGACTGGGATTTCTGCAGTGAAAACGGATAAATGAGTCAGGACCACTGCATCTCTCCACTCTTCAGATATCACTAAATGGTAGGACTCAAGAAGTCACTAACTCATTAAGAACTACTAGGCCTGATTAGGAGATCCTCTCTGCAGACACTTTTTGGGGGTAAATTGTCTGAAAATGCCAATTTCTTCAAAGGAAAAAGCTTACTACAAACCTGGACACATTTCTAAGGAAGTTTAACAAGGAAACATTTCCTAGGTCCAAGATAGGAATTTGCAGTCTAAAGAAAGCAAGAGTGGCAGCAAGTGCACTGCAGTGGGATATGGAAAAATGAGGTTCATATCTCAGGGCCATGACCTATAGTCTCCCACATCGTAATACATATCCTGAACTATGAGATGCTGGCTACTTTGGCTGAGGTAGGAATCTCCTCAGTTCTCCCAAAATTTTAAGTCCTTTGCTTCTTTATTGGGAGGGGTGGGGGGAAATTTATTTACAGAGAAATGAGTGTTCTAACCAACTCTAGGAGGGAGAAAGGGAGGGAGAAAAAGACAACTCTAGTGACTGCACAGTTAACACTGAGCCAAAAGATACACAGGCCTCAACAACATATTACTGAGTTAAAATAATACTGAGTTAATACATATTACTGAGTAAATGACATTTGGCTTTAAGAGAGAAGTTGAAGCAAGCTATTCATTTCCCTGGAAGAACCTTCCTACACGACAGGAGATATTTCAGGTTTAAAATGTGGGGAGAAAATATATCTTTTCTAGGAGCAAAATTTGGACAGGTGCTGCTAAGGAAGAAAGAGTGACTGGCTCCTTTTTAAAAATAAGATTTCTTATTTTCTAGTCTGCCACAAGTTTCCTGAGGCACCCTTGGCCAGTCATTTAGATTTGACTTTCATCAGTAAAATGGGAACTGGTAGATAAGATTCTCTGCCTGAAAAAGGTGCTACAAGCATACAATCCATTTATAACTGAAATGTTCAGACAATGCGGGCCATACAGAAACTCATGATAAATAAGCAGCAAATAGTCACTGTAACACAAAATGGAGAGGGTACATCTGCCAGAAAAATTCTGAGCAACAGTCTCATTCTGGTGGGCTAGTACATGGATAGTTCAGATGCCCACCTAATCTGTTCACTCAGGCATGCTATACTATTTTATTATCTACCATTCAATCTCTGATTTATGCCCAGGAGTTTATACACAGTAACAAATGCTACTAATAAAGTAAAACCTCTTTAGAATGCATTTAGAGTTATTGGAGGGGTGAGAAAATTACTTTATCATCAATTTAGAATGATTGCATCCCTTTCACCTCCTCCTTGCTGGGTAACAGAGTGTCTGGACAGATCCATGCTTTACAAGGCAGCATTCGTCACAGAATAAAAGGCCAGAGATGGCAGAATAGTGGAGGAGGGAGGAAGTGTCAAGTCTTGTCCACGCAAAGGCATTTAGGAAGCTGCAAGATGGATACATTCAGGCACTCTCATTTAATAACATTCCCTTTAATATCGATGTTTAGTCCCACTCCATACTGTGGCACTTCATAAAGAATGGCTATTAAAGATCACAGCTGATGATTGCAACTTCATGTTAAAAGACATAGCCTACAGGTGTGATCTTGTAGGATGCAAAGAGAAACAGATCCACTACATGGTTTCGCTTGGGCCACTTCTGCTTCAAACGACCAGACTGCAATAATGAAGCCCACAGAAGTACAGCTCCAACCACAGAAAGGATTTTGCAGGTCGATCTCAGCAAACAGCTGGGGCATGCAGCACTGATGCGGGTTCTGCCAAATCCTCCACAATGCTGTCCTGATACAGTCTGTCCATATTTCAGCTGGACAAATTTGCAACTTAGGTCTATTCCTTTGAAACATGAATCTAATTTCTCTACTCACTGGAACTATTTTCTCATTAACCTGAAGGTTTTCAGTTCTCCATCCCCAACTAAGAAGAAAAAAAATGTCAAGACTTAAATCAATAGCTTGCTCTTCTCAATAATTTAAATATATTAAATAAATGTGCAGAATAGCCAACATGCAAAGGATGGAGAGCCTGGTCATTCATTGATTAGAAGATGCAAACTGCCTTTTATGGAAAAAACACTCTAGTCCTCAACAGGTCTTGTAGAATCCCCAATTATCAGCCACAGTTAATAGCACAGTCTATGCCTCTGAAGAAAAGCAGCAGCATACCTTCATCCTCCTGGGAAGCTAGGGAACCTTGGCAATCAGTCTTTGACCTTTGGAGGTTCCTTCAACAACAGTGTAACCAGAAGGAGCAAGAGGCAGAAATCTGGTATCTCTTCAAAGATAAAAGACTCAAACTTGATTAATTTAAGAGAATTATTTTCTTTTCCTATATCAACTTATTTGAAAAGGCATTAAGAAACGATTCTCATCTAGTATTTGAAAAAAGTATTGTCTATTTATCACCAAATAACATAAAAGCAAGGCTTAAGGTGGTTTTGTTTGTTCTTTTAAACACACCACATCTGAGGTCTGCATCTTTACCTGGGCACATAGACGCTGGCGCTCATCTTGAACCCAGGAGCACTTTGGCATTACATGGGTTCCAGAGCCCAGAGGGTTTTGTGGGCTCCAGACCCACACGCTGTCCCCAGCTGAGCTGTACAGGCAGCCTGGTTCAGGTTTCCCCTAGCTCAGGCCTTCCTGCCTCATGTTTCTCTTTGTGGTATAGACATGCCTTATGCCTCCTACTTGAACTTGATGGATAAGGGGAAGGAGGGGGACAAAGACAAGCTCAGACTCCTCATCTACCACAAGACAAACAAAATAGTCATCTTAAAACAGGTTAGCAGAGACCATCTGAGGATGCACTTAGCTTCTTGGACACAGGAACATCCTATTATTTAAATCTCAATTACATAGCAACAGCCTGGAGTGTTATTTCCTTTAAAAAAAGTATTTTGTCTTTGTCTATGTAATGATGAAGCTTAAACCACCAGTCTTCCCCGGCTCCCCTCCCCCCTCCCTTTTTTTTTTAATAATAAATAATAATGATAAGGAACTAAATACAAAGAAAAAGGCAGAATGGGATTCTCATAAAATCAGAACAGGAGAGTGCATCCCAGTTTTGCAATTCCCCCTTTTATCACAGAGGAAGCCCCTGAAAGCTCCTTTCTGAAGCCAAGCAGCACAGAGCACAATGGGATTCAGGTGGCTGAACTGCCCTGGAATAACCAGATCCCGAATCTTCAGTGATGTAGAGAGCACCCACAGAGAACAAATGCCCTGGCCAACACACACCTAGCTTCCCCGAGACCCCCTCCTGACCTTCTTCTTGTTTTATCTCCTTGCTCTCTAAAGAGAGTTAAAAGCCTATGAAGAAAGGACCACTTTCCTCTCCTCTCCACAAAATGGGGGGAGGGAAGAAATTGGAAGAAAGAGTCCAATTACTGAAACCATGTGTTACCTCCAGTCTTTGCTGAGCTCCTGGCAATCAAATCAGCAGGAGTGTTTTATCCTGTTTCAAACTCCTCTCCTGACCTAAGCATTATTTTTCATACCCTGCTCAACAATAATGGCCCAGGCACAAACATATCGGCAGTGTTCAGCTATATTTTCCTTGGCTGCTTAAGTTGCTTTTCTAACAAAATTCCTTAGAGAGAGTGGGGGTTTAGGAGCCTTTGGATCCTACAACCAGTCCCTCACTTGTATAGCTCTGACCCTGCCAAAACACACCACAAGAGCTTCAGGGACATTTGCTCTCTTCCTTCTGTGATTGACATGACGATTATTTTGCTAAGGTCTCCAGAGATTTACCCCTATACCCTGCAAAGAGCACATCTAGAGGAGCCACAAACCTGCAGAACCAATGAGGAAAGACAGCATGGCCATTGAGAGAAACACAACGACACCTGGACAGAAACTGATTTTCTCACCCCACCACATTTTTGGAGACATCAGATAGTTTTTCATTTCACATAGGGATGAAGATATACCCTTTGGAATCCTTCACACAGGGGTGTGGGGGGGGAACATCCTCTAGAACAGACACCAGCCTTGTGGTTAGGATGCGTATCTGGCATGTAGGAAATCTGCTTTCAGGACTCTGTTCTGGATCTGTGACAGCATAGGTGAAAAGCCCAAAACACTTGGCTCCTAGACAGCATCTCTGTTTTGACTAAGAAATTCTATTTCAAGTCCAAGAAATTCACCCAAGGAGAACTGAGTGGAGACCAATCCTTTCCCACAAAGCAGCACTGGTTTCAATAAATCAGCATGTGCTGCAGGCAAATTGTTTCCTTGAAAAACTCCCAGCCAGACCTAGCCTCAAGCAGTAACTAGTGTGGTTTCTGCTGAAAGCATAGCCCTGAAAGCAACCTACCCAGCAGAAGTTCCAGTTAGGAACAGCTCACCTCCCAAAGTAAGGGCAAACCAGCACCGTGTAGAAGAAACAAGTAAGGTTTCCTGAAATTCACAGACACACCTCAGAGAACATATTGGATTCTCTCTTCTTCTCCTAAACCATGAAATTTATCTTGTTAAACAGAGAAAAGGATGTGTGGTAAGACAATCTCACACACTCCATTCCTGTTTACATTACCTGTTCCTTAGTCTGGGTGATCTGAAATAGGAAAAGTGTTGCTGATGTCCAGGAGAGAGAGTGCGTGTGTGGTGAAAGGTTTAGAGCCTGGCCCATACGCTTTGTGGACAATTTTATACAGTGGAAACTTTCCCTTCTGTTTCACTGAGAAGATCTAAACCTCTCTGCAGAGTGAACTAAAAGAAAACACACAGGAATGTCATAGAGGTATCTCATTGTGTCTTACTGCTTTGAGACACACTTCTCACGAGTTGGCTTAAAAGCATCTCCAGAAGTACAGCCTTCTTAAACAACTATGTTCCCCAGAAAGAATGCTTTTCCCATTTCTAAACATAGGATTTCACATTCAATACAGGATTATCCTATATAGGTCACTGACACTCCATGGAAACCTGTGTAAGAAGGGTTATTTAGATGAACAGCTCTATTCCTACACTACATTTTTTGGCTTGTCTTCCTTTATTACTAAGAATATTTCAATTGAAACAACATCTCTGTGCCTTTGAGGAAGTCTGCTTCCACTGCCACTTCTCCACCTGGAGCTATAATCCTACACTTGTCAGAAACCCGGCCACTGCTGCTGAAGTTATTACAGTTGCAATCTGCAGATTATAGCAATTTTTAATAGGGGATAAGCAGCAGGAAAAGATGAGTTTAAGCAACAAAGAACCTGCTGGTTCAAAGAACCCTATTATTAATATTTATTATTTTTAAGCATTCATTGAGTGCTATAGAAGATAAAGAATGAACTGAATGCAGAAACCATGGAACCACATTTAAATAGACAAGACAATGGGGAGCACAAAGAATGAGCAGACTGTTTGGAGAGCTGAAGAAGAGATAGTAACAGCAAGGAAAAAAAAAGCCATACTTTTTATCAACAAGAGGTTTCCAACAGCAAGAAGTATGAAGAGAATTAAAGAATGCATCAGTGTCTAATCAGAACTGATCCCCATAGGGGATTTTCTGAGCATTATTACAAGGAATTGGCATACCTTTAAAGAATAGAGCTTGGATCATAAAAAGAAAGTGGGGGTGGGGGGGGCAGAATTGGAAAAACAGCAAAAGCAAATACAACTGCATCACCCTGTGCTATAAGGGTGAAATCCAGCCCTGGACAGATGCTTTACAAAGCTCCAGGTATATCCATTTAGACCTTATGTAAAAGGTTAGACTAAGGCATACTTCTCACTCAAGTCCTCCATACCAGGCAAATGCTTCTTTTTTCCCCAGAAACCCTTTGCCCCTGATGCCCCAGAAGGGCTCCCGGCTGGCACTTCTCTTCCTGAATAGCGATGCAAGCTTGTGGCTTACACGGTATAAACTTTGCACTTTCAAACAGCAACCCATGACGCTTTTCAGTTCCAATCCACTTTACCAAGATTAGCTAAAAGAATGGTCACAATACCCACCTGCTGAGGGTACTGTCTTCAGTTTTCACAGCTGGTGAAATAGATGCCTGGAAAAGCAATGCAACTTGCCCAGAGCCAAAGGGGATCTACAGCAGCCCTACACTAGTGATGTCACTATTTCTGCTTCTCAGTTCTGAGTGTCAAAAGCATTGATAGGACTCAGGACTGAGAGTCTCACCCCTTCCCAATGCCCTCTGCTCCCCAGAGCTAGTGCAATGTTTCAGAGCTGCTCCCAAAGAACATCACATTACAGAGATGCTATGACAAATTCCCTACAGACTGAAAACTAACAATATCTACAGCAGCATTAACAAAGAAAATTATTTTTTTTTAAACTAAACTCTTATTTTCCTGCCCAGCTTTTTCACTGCAGTATCAAAATACAAATGCACAGAATGCAAAACACAAAACCTTCTGCTCCTTTCAGCACTGAGGGGGGGGAGACCTCTTAATCCTTCCAGACTCTGGAAAGCCCTATTACTTCTTAATCTCACCAGACACTGTTGCTCATGACTGTATGACTGACACATCCCTTCAAAAACTTAAAAGGATGAGAATCATTTTTAATTGGCAAAGCATCACTGTGAGCTCAAACCCTTATCAGTGTGGAAGGTCTTTTCTCCTGATTGTGGACCCAGAGTGATGCACTGCATCAGAGAGGTATTACATTACCAATGTTCAAGGCTGCTGAAGCAAGATATTGGTCAATGAGATCTATCAGTGCTTCCAGCTCTCTGCCTTGAGCATTTCCAGAACTAGCCCCCAGCTTTTCCTGCATCTTGTTTTGAGAAACAGCTTGGTGTAACTCTAGAAGATCCCCATTACATGTTGGTGCTTCAGCCACAGGAAGCAAAAACTTTGCTGAGCAACACAAAATAAGTGTCATTTTAAGCAGCTTTGAGAACCCTCTCTGACCATAACAGGAACAAAGAGCAGTCAGCAGTCCAAAAATATTTCAGATCCAAAGTCCAACCCTCTTAAAACATTTTGAGAATGCGGGCTTGAACGCCTCAATTACTCCTCATTCAGCTCCACTGGGGATCCTACAGATCCACCAATTATTATCAGCCAAGACTGATATCAAAACAGCATTCAGTTTTCAAATGATTACAGAAATAAATATATCAGTAACAAAACGAGTGATTCCCATTCCAAAATCTACTGAGTTTCCACATTGCTATCTCATTTACCCTGGCAGCAGGTTTTGAGAAGTTCACCTGAAAGGCAACCACAGCTCCCAGAGATGTCCATAAGAAATGCAGGTTCTCAGCAAGTCTGAGAAACCAGCCCAGTATAGGCATAAGCTCTCACTGTACAAAAAGATCTAGGTCTCTTTGCTTCTCAAGAAATTGAAATGTGCCACCAAGTGAGCAAAGAACAAATCCTACCTTGCTGCTTTCCCAGAATACATGTGTTCCAGTTCAGTGTAGGTGCCCTGTGAGGTCCATGTCTCAAGAGCAGGCAAACTGCCAATCTGCTCATTAGCCCATTTTTCTTGAAGAAGAGATTACACTAAATTATGGTGTCTACACAAACTATTATTTTAAAACTCCTTCCTCACATACTATCAGATATTGAGCTTTTCACAAGAAGTAAATATAGTAACTGTTTCCATAATAATGTTAAAAATACCCCAACAGATTAAATTCAAGAGATGAAACAGGGCCATAAATACGTATGTCTAACAACATGACCAAAATCACCCTTCTTCAAACTGGGCATTGCGCCATTAAAAAAAAAAAAAAAAAGCTCTAGCATTACAATTTCTGTTCTGAGCCTTACGAGAAGCACAGAGCTGGAGAAAGTCAGTGTTGTAACAATATGCAATATATACAACCCTATCTTCAGTCAGGGGCTCTGAGCAAAATAGCTCCTGAGCCTATGCCAGTGAACCACAGCCAAGAAGTCACCTTACGGCCCCATATCGCATGCCATCCACCTGTCCTGTTGGCCTTCTGGATATCTGGAACAGCATGAGGTTTAAAGCCATTTATGACTTGAGTGAGAAGCTGACAGAATATAAGAGCTATTATTATCCCTGCCATACTACACAGCTTTTCACTTTAACAGGTTGGTCCAGTTCCAGTTCCCCAGGGAAGGGGAACCACTGTAAGATTTTGTCCTGACACTAAAGTTACAGAAATTGATGGTAAATAGGATGCCCATTATGCTGCTTCCTGAAGACTAACTAAAAAACACTCCAGATCACATTAGGCACCACACATACACCCTAAGAAAACCCCACTGTAACATGGCTGTACTCCAACTAAGCAAGAGAGAAGGAAGGGCAGAAATAGAGAGATGAACTAACTAAACCCAGTAGGTCAGTCAATGGCTGAGCTGGGAGAACTCAGGCCTGAGCCCTAATTCACATGCAGCCTCTTTAATAATCACAGAACCAAGTGATACCATGCAGAGGATGCACTTTCAGCACCCAACATGTCATTAAAAGCAGCCTCTGTCTGTCCCTGAAGGGAGATATTGTTCTAAGAAAAATGAATTTCATCTGGGTTTAATAATGAATTCTTCCACAGTGACCTTTCAATTTACCTATCAAGTAGCCAGAAACTTGCATCTTAGACCAGGTGAATCTAGTAAATATCTAGCAAGGGAACATCCTGATAGCCAAAACAGAGGGTGCAAACCCCCCAGAGACTTACCAATCCTGAGAACACTTGTTGGAGGGACTATACAGAACCAGGGAACCTATACATAAACACATCCCTTACCAAAAAGCTATGCTGTAATGACAGTTAAAAACCCACTTCCACCACCTCTGAAGACAATAACAATATATTGTTACCCCCCTTCCCTCCCTCCCTCCCCCCCCCTTTTTTTTTAAACTGAATTTGGTGAGGGCAAGATTACACCACAGGAATACTCACATCATTATCTACTGTATATTCTAAATCCAGTCTCAGTCCACCAAACATTAAGCATCTATGTTAAGTGTGTGGTCATCCAGTGTGCCCTGTATTAAGACACCTGCAGAGGCAATTCAGATCCTAAGTACTCCCTGCTGTGGCAGTAAGGTACTTTTGCATACATTGCCAAGCTTGTCTCATGAATATGCTTGAGAAATTGAACAAGAAGCTCTTCTCACAGGTACATGACTTAGCAGGACTCTCACCCTCTTTGCCTCTAGCTCTGAGGAAAACTAATGAAGGACAGCTCCTACCAATCCACTGCCCTGGAAGAACACATGCTGCTTCTTCCAAACTATAGGAAAATGCAAATCCTTCAAGCACATTCTTGGAGAACAGAAGGTGGCAGAGGTGCAGAAGCAAATCCCAGTTAGGGTCAATTTGTGAGGGTAAATCATCTTTAATCATTTGTTTCTTTAGATCTTATCTGTGCAAAGAAAAAAGCATGCTGACAAACTGGTTTAGCAGCTGCAGTGGTTAACAAAATAAGATCAATGCAACTACTTTTTACAGCCACTTCTTTTAGTCTCACACAATTTATACTAAATTAGCCCATGACAGCTCTTTACCTGCGCAATAATGATGCACAGGTAAGCGGAAGCTAAATGCTCCAAGGCAAGGGGTTGGGGAAAAAAAAAAAACCACCACCACAAACTTAGTCCCATCAACTATTTGGTGGGCATCGAATTCATTTAAAACCTCTGAAACTAAGGGATAGGATAAGTCACACAGAATCACACAGAATCGCTGAGGTTGGAAGGGACCTCTGGAGATCATCTAGTCCAATCCCCCTGCTCAAGCAGCGTCACCTAGAGCACATTGCACAGGATTGCATCCAGGCGCGTTTTGAATATCTCCAGAGAAGGAGACTCCACCACCTCTCGGGGCAACCTGTGCCAGTGCTCTGTCACCCT
>NW_020447442.1:1638083-1643146 GCF_003343035.1 Apteryx rowi | reverse complement strand
ATACCATTGGCCTTCTTGGCCACAAGGGCACATTGCTGCCTCATGCTTAACTTGGCGTCCACCAGCACTCCCAGGTCCTTCTCGGCAGAGCTGCTTTCCAGCAGGTCAACCCCCAACCTGTCCTGGTGCTGGGGGTTATTCCTCCCCAGGTGCAGGACTCTGCACTTGCCTTTGTTGAACTTGGTGAGGTTCCTCTCCGCCCACCTCTCCGGCCTGTCCAGGTCTCTCTGAATGGCAGCACAGCCCTCTGGGGTGTCAGCCACTCCTCCCAGTTTTGTATCATCAGAAGACTTGCTGAGGGTGCACTCTGTGCCTTCATCCAGGTCATTGATGAAGAAGTTGAACAAGACTGGACCCAGTACTGACCCCTGGGGGACACCGCTAGCTACAGGCCTCCAACTAGACTCTGTGCCGCTGATCACATTATTGGAAACTCAAAACTTCACAAGTGCGGTGAAAAGAAAATAAGACACATTGGCGTGTGGGGAAGAATGAAAACGAATTCTGAACTGTGCAGTCACCAGCAGTGGTAGGACTGAACATATTTGCTGCTGTCATATCAGTTACAAATGAGATAGCAGCAACCATCAGAAAGCAAAGGTCTAGACATCCACAACATATCCTTACATGAAGTGCAATTAAAGTCCAGCAATTTTCTCAGTGCTGAGAGGCAGTGGGAGGGGAAGGAACAGACGACAAAATACTCAAAGAAGTTTTATAAGAAATAAGTATCATGAGAAAGAATGTAGTAGTATGGACTGACTATTCTGCAAAACCTTTTTATTCCTTCATTTGCTGTTTAGAATTAAGATTAGTAATCATTTCCAAGAAAAAGTTAAAAAAAAAAAAAGGACAAAATAAAGAACTCCTAAGAAAGGGGCGGTAAAAATAGCTTAAAAGGGTATCAGCAATTTCCAAGCCAAAACAGTTCATTCCTTTGCATCTTGGGGTGCAAGTACACAGGCTGTGCTTTCTCATACAAATACATGCCAATGGTTTGGATTTACTCTTCTAAACCGACAGCTAAAGACCCCAGCTTCCAGACTCTCATTGTACTACCTTATGTTGCTGCCTTACTTGTGAATTTTCTGGGAAAACAACAAGGAAAATGGATCCAAAAATCTTTCCATCACATTTTATCAGTAATTCAACCCTTGCCCCTTCCACATCTGAACCAACATCTGAGTAAATACTTGAAGAAAGAAGAGACCAGAGAAATTAAAAACACACACACACAGCTGGGGGGGGGACATTTGCTTTTTCAACAGCTTTTTCTGGCTAAGGTAAGGTTTAGCTTACAATAAAGCCCCCAAGTAAGGGCTGCTTCAGCAATCCCCAGAATTAGCAAGTAATATAGATACTATCTGAAACGAAGATTCAGCCTTTTTTAATTATAGCTCCCAAACAGACCTTGGACCCAGTAGCACCCCATGCAACAACTCATCCTCAAGATGTCAAGAACTATGCACTACCTCACAAAACTCCCTAAACACAACTTGGGCCACCATCTGCTTATTTAGATATTTCAAGCCTCGATTTTGTAGCATCCAAACTTCTAGTTTCAATTCCTTCTTCAGCTAAGACCCATGGCCTCATAAATCCAGTAGCTCATGTTCCCAGAGCAGTTGTGCCTGTTTTCCTGCAGCCTGCTGAGAGCAGACAGGACTAGAGATAATTAAATAAAAACACAGGAACTGCATTATTTATTTTAAAGGAAAACGTGTCTTCTAGGAAGAAAGTTCTTTATTTGGGCAAATCTGTAAGCTGTTTATCAGCTTAAACTCATTATCTGCCCATATGGTCTTAGTACTGTGGTATTAAAAAAAAAAAGAAAGAAAAAAAAAGGAAAAAAATGGGCATGCACTAACTGATGAAATGTCATCTGCCCTTATGCCAGAAACTAGTATTTTTGCACTGACGTCAAATTAGGATCCTTGCCACAAGTGAAGGGCTACCATAAGGAAAGTCATAATATTTTAATTATGGAGGGCTCTTACAGAAGACTGTAAGGAGAGGAAGACAAGGGAAAGGAAAGCAAACCCATTCACAAAAATATACAGTCATTTGATTCACTTTTTGCCTCCTCTGCTCTAGCTCTTTTTTTTTGTTGTTGTTGTTGGAGCGGGGAGGGAAGGAAGGTAACTTAAAAAAGGCAAGAGAATGAGAAGCTACAGCCAATAAACACACATCAAAGTATGAGATGGCTCTGCTTCAATTGCACTGAGTATTCAACCTGGGATAGATTAAGGGAAAATAAAAGGTGCTAGGAGGGAAAATACTACCCCTACAGCAGTGCAGACCCTGTAGCTTGCTCAGCCCTAATGCTGAACGAATGCCAAGATCCAGCCCGTCCCGCCGCACTGACAGTGGCAAGTTGGCAAGCGCAAACAGTAGAACTGGGTTATAGAAACAAACTCAGCCACCATCGCCTGCTATGGGGACGAGCTCCACCGAAGGAGGCAGCTTGAAGCCCTTCCCGCTCCCCCGTTGAGCTGCTGCAGCGGCGCAGGAGCTGCGTTTATTGATTCTCTGAGTCACAATTAACCATGGGATGTGGGTCCGCAAGTTTAACACAGGACGATAAACCTGACTGAGCTGTCAACTTGGTTATTCCAAGAACAGAGAAACAAATTGAAGTCACAGTTACAGATGTTACTCATGTTTTATGAACTGCAGTGTTATTCCTGGTTACAGATACTATTTCTGCCTTTTAAGCAGACCTGCAATGCTGTGTGTATGAAATGATTTGAATTAAACAGCACACAGACAACTTGGCAAAGAAATTGAGGATAGCTCAGCTTTTTCATAATTGCACAGTGATTCTTGTTTCCCTTTTGCCCAGCCCCACCCTGAGGAGTATAATACACATTAAGCAGCCAAAAGTGAGATCACACCAGGATAAAGCCATTCGTTGCCATCAGCAGAGGAGAGGATGCAAGCACTCAGATCCCACTCCTCTTTTGTGAAAAAGCACTCTGTCTGCTCTTGGTTTCCACTGTATAACAAATCTCAGCAACTTAATGTCCTAAGTTTTTAAGCAAAACTAGAAGTGAGAGACTAGTGTTTTTCCCAGGATGTCTTATCTTTACACCCTAGAGAGAATAAAGGGATTTCCCCACAATTTACAAAGGAAATAGCAAATACTTGCCATATGAACAAAAGCCTCCTCCCGGTTCGCTTTGCTTGCCCGTACCTACAAGGAAAGCAGAGGGACAGCCTACACTACAAAGGCTGCGCTGCAACAGCCAGACCGACAGCACACCAAGAAAGCCCTCTCGTGGAAACTGCCAGCATCACCCACCCAAGTCCTCCGGCTGGAAGAGCTAAGCAGCTTTCAGGAAAAACATACCCCACTCCCAGGATGAGAAGCTGTAGAAACTGCAGCCTTGATGAGGCAGGGGCACAGGCCACACAGCCGCTCTCGCTCTGGAATGATGTTTTAGTCCACAGCCGGAGCCCAGCGAGGTGAACGGGCAGCGCTTCGGAGCACCCCCTGTGCTTCCAGCTCTGCTCACGCCGGCCACTCAGGGCTCCCTCCTGCTTCCACCTGGCCCCCATTACAGATGTGATTTGCAAACTGATGATTGATCTCTACCTATCCCTTTCTCAGGGAACAGTCAACTACCAATTCACCTGCATCTCTTAACGGCTTAATGCACAACTTCTGGAGCTAGGCAATTTGCTGGTGAAGGTCTGCTTTGCAGAAAGTGTGAAACAGTCAACAGAAATTTTAACTTGATTTTGCTGGTAGTCTGGAATTTCTTAGAGAAGATGAAGTTCTTTCTTCCTTCCCTCTTCTCACCCCCTTACAACTGAATTCATGGTAACTGTATTGTACAGTATTTTAGCTAAAGCCAACAAAAGCAGTACCTCAGCCACAGTAAATACAAAAATATTAACTGGCTTACAGGGAAGGCCAAACATTTGAATCATTTTATCAAGTATGTACACAAATATTCCAGAGAAAGCGGATGATAAGGAAGTACGTCTGGACATTATGCTGCACAGTCAGTTAGGCTTTGAAAGAATCAAAAAAATTATGAAAAAACAGAACATGCCTATTTGTTCCAATAATATTCCTATTATTTGCTCTCAGATTGTACACTCTGAGTTAAAACAAATGCTGCTCAAGAAAACACTAAATATCAAAATAATCACTTTATTGGCAGAAGCACTTCAATATATTCTGTTGAATTAGGAGACCTCTATAGTAATTCCACCCACTTTTTACTCACTAGTAAAAATACAGGATGAGTCTGAGCTCAGAATTTGAGCAATTACCCAGCCAGTCACACACTCCCAGCCAACAAGCTGTGATAGCCACTGGCTATCCAGTGAAATATGTGCCTAGAGTCTATTCATTGTGTTCAAGTTTTCTGTTATTCTAGAAATACAGGCAGCAGTCAGCCAGAACTTGCTAATTGCTGAGAGAAGCACTAGAGGGGAAAAAAAAGATTACCAAAGAGACTTCATTAAAAAAACCCAAGGACAATGCATTTGATTACAGCATTTAAATTTAAAAGTTATAATAAAGCTTTAAGTGCCCAGCTGCAAAGTTTATTAAAAAAAAAAATCAGTGGGATGGTACCTCACTAATATGTTATTTCGGCTATTAGTCTCTATTGGAAAGGAGGGACCGACACGGGGCAAGAGGGGGGTTACAGTTCGCAGATTAGCAAAGTGCGAATAAGAGAATTCCCACTGCACCGGGCTCGAGTCAGAAACACAGATAACTCTCGCACCTGCCTCATCCAAACTCGAGGGGTGGCAGCCCAAAGCGCTACAAACAGACGGCGCCGGGCAACCCCCCGGGCGTTCAGCGGTTCCTCCTGGTGTCTTAACAGTAACGGGAGGGGGCAATAGCACGAACAGAAGCGCGCAGGGCCGGGGCTCCCGCGGCGAGAGGCTCCGGGCAGAGGCGCTCGCAGCGGCGCGGCGGCGCCGGGGAGAGAGGCAGGGGGGAGAGAGGCAGGCGGGCGGGCACGGCCGGCGCTGCGGCCGGAAAACTTGCCGCTCCGCCGCCCCGCGCAGCGCCGAGCAGAGCGGAGGGGCAGGGGCGAGCG
>NW_020447442.1:1540516-1637341 GCF_003343035.1 Apteryx rowi | reverse complement strand
GGGGGGAAATCCAGGAAGGTCACTTGTTGATGGGTATCGCAGTGAGGGACCTCTAAGCGTGTGCAAAGATCTGTTAAAGAAATGTCAGCCAAAGAATGATGCTGTGGGATTGGTAAGCCTTTCAGAAATACAGATCGAACCACATGGAAGAGCCCGTGTTTGTGACACGGGGAAAGCCAACCCTTCTATGCCTGGTTTCCTAAGGAAATAAGGCTTGTGCAATTGTGCTCTGTGCGTGTGCCAGTAACTTGGGAGCCTGTTAAACAATTTCAACTAAGTTTGACATAGGTAGAACTACAAATTTCAGGAAAAGAGAAGACTGTGGAGAAGAAGTCTCTTTTGCTGCTCTTGCATATAGAAAAACCGTATCATGAGTTCAATCTTTATTAGGCATCAGGGAATCTACATGGGAGTTCAACTCAAGTCATATATCTCCCAGGAAATCACACTTCACTGGTTCTGCTGCTCACAAAAGTACTTGTTGGGGAGGAGGGAAAGAAATTTAGGGAGGAAAAATGACTTGGAAATATTCTGTATTCCAGTAACCATTAATGCCTCAGGAGCAAGGGAGTTAGTAAGCTGGACATTGCACTCCCAAATAATAACAAAGCTAGCGCTAAAGGATATGCAGTCCTGCAATGGCCAGATCCTGCAAGGTGTTCCATACAGACACGTTCTTGTACTGATACGAAGTCCTGTTTATGAATAATCCTATAAAAGGGTGTGTGTGTGTGGGGGGGGGGGGGAATCCAGACGCTCAAAGTTCATTAGAAGAACAAGAGACAACAGGAATGTCTAACAGCACAATGCAACAGAGAGAAAGATGTGCCAGTAGCAAGATCTCTACTAACGCCTCATATATCTGGTAATGAACAGTTACAAGGCTCCCCAGGTGCAGGTATTTATTGGCACTGGCTTTCTTCTTTTCCTAATGAGGTATAGAAATAGGGAGATATACATAGAATTTAACATTTATGGTCCCAAATCCATTTCTGTGTAATAGAAAAACTAGACTACAAAGCCAGACTGTATGTTTCCTTATTGTCTAGTGCTTAAGAAAGGTGATCATTTTAAGGATCTGATATTTTCTTGTGACATTTGGGCCTGTGTTTTTCCATTTCTGTTTCACTATTCATTTACTTTTGTCACAGCATGAGCCTGCCTCTCCTTGGTCTTTGTGGCACAGAGTACAGGATTTCCATTTCTTTATTAGACACAGTTTGACACAAGGTGATAGCCTTGTTCCCCATTTGATTCCTTTGCAAAGGACTCAGAGTGCTATTTTCCAGGAGGCTGGCTTGTCATACCCCTCGAACAGCAGATCATGGCTCTCTTAGACGGAGATTACATTTGTGCTCTGCGGACCTGTCAAAATGTGCTCTCTTAGCCCTCGCTCTGCACTGCCCCATAGCAATGTCTGCACCTCACACTTTTCCCCTGCACTATCACGGGCACTCGGCCCATTCCAGGACCCCACATGCCAGGCAATTTTGCTGGACACCTGGTGAATAAGCCATGCAAATGTGTGTTATCTGTACAGATACCAGACTCCAGTCCCTGCATTGTGGCCTAATGTGTAAATCTTATGCAGGGGGTTTCTAGGAACCTGAGTGGGCTTAGCCTTAACTAAAACATCACAGTTTTAAACATCTCCAGATTATGTAGATAAGATCCGTTCTTCATCAGGAACATCCTTGACATTTTTCCAGCAAATACCCTCCCCCTGCCCCCTTCAGTAACATCATTATTCTGAAACTATTTTGGAAAAATGCACAGGGCAATGCACCCAAAGACTTATATGTGTTTTTCTGTTTTCCATCCTGATTCTATAAAACTGTGTTTTGTAAATGAACAAAAGTCAACTATATGTGACCCCAGCTTTCAAATCTTCCACATGCTCACATAGATACAATGGTCCTCTTACATGCTCAGCTGTGCAGTTTTTAAGGGCCACCGTTGAAAATGAGCTTCCCGCGCTTATAGTGCTTCCACTATCATGAAGGAACTGCTTTGTGCGTCCCTACTAGCACTGAGTTGAGTTTTGCATTTAAAGCAGGGATTTACCCTCTTCGGTATACATAAAAGATACAGTATATCCTCTGTGAACTTAAAACATAACATCAACCTTAGATAAAAAAACAATTTTACTATAGATAAGCTTGCAAGGGGAGTGTTTTATCTGTTTTTTGATAGAAATGATAAATTGCTGAAATGAAACCGGAACAAGGAAATAGTTTCATCCCAGCCCAAAACACTAAAGCTACTTTCTCCTGGCTATTCCAGAAGTGCTTAGAGCTGCAGCTCTCCCTGTTGTCTGAAGGGCCTGTCCCTTGAGTACTACATTATATGAATAGCCTCTCCCATTACACTTCTGATATGTTGGAGTTTTCAAAGCAGAAACTGCAATGTTTGAAATATATAAATAAAATGGGAAAGGTTCCTCACTTGTGTAACTGTATGGATTTCAAGAGAATTACATCAGGCCTGAATTCATCTCCCTACAGCTAACCCAGTACTCATAAACCCTTTCCTGTCTGTACTTCATGTCTTAGTTCTCAACTTCACAGTTTCCCTTCTGCTTCCTTCCCTGTCCTCCCCACCTTTCCTCCCATTTCCTTTGCCTTCAAACTTCTCCCTCTCTTTTCCTGCTATTTTCTATCTGGACTTCTACTAACGTCTTTCCCAGTTTACAGTAAGGGCATACAAAGAAGTAATCCAACCACAATCCGGGTTGGCTGTGGTTCCTAGAGCTGGACTGACCCACAGCCCAGCTCATTGCCTAGGCAGATGGGCAGAAGGAAACTCTCTGGCATCTGCACACTGGAACCTGAATATTAGTCTTTTTCCAGATAAGCATGGCACATTCCAGCAGCAATCTGTGCTCAGTGGAAATCACACACTCTCATTAACTGTGCCATGAGACTGAATGGCACTATTGAGAATGCAAAACAAACAAGATCTCAGTCACAAAGAGCTTAAGACACAAACTGATTGTCTGAACCTGATCACCTCCTCCCAGACAGAGGCACCGAAGTAAGTGATCTTGTTTTTCCGAGGTGTCAGGCACCTGCAGTGCTGACTGAAGTCACACTGATCAGTATGCTGTGTCATCTGCTATCACACTGCTTTCCCAGGGCCCCTCCATCAGGCCTGGGAAAACAACATGAGAGGGCAGTTGATGTACTGGTAGTGAGAGGTTTGTTCAAGCTTCATCATTAAAATCATAATTAAAACCTTGCCAGTGTGTTTTTCAACCCAGTTTTGCTTTCCCAGGCTCAGCTGGGAAAACTGAAGCTAGAATGTTTATGGCTTGATTTCTTTCTCAATATCAGTATTTCCTAATCCTTTTATCCAAGCAACAACTAACCCTTTGGAGAAAAACATATCGCAGACCCTCCTGTGCAGCTTTGTCATGTTAATTTTTTTTGATCAAGAATTAAGATGCATTTTGAGTATCCATTTACAGATTTATTTTTCTCCATTTTGTTTTCATACTTACTTGCTCACATGTTAACATACATGTATGTTTTTCTTGGGCAAAAAAACATGTTTAGTAGTCACTTCCCATATGACCTTCTTATGTCTCTCAAACCATTGGCTCACAGACCACAGAGTGGAAAGCAGTCTTCTAGGGATAAAGGCACGCTCTTCTTAGGATTAACCAGTCCATGAACAATACTTCAAGCTCAGTAAGATACTCAAATAGGTAGACATAATTTTGCTAAATGCTTTTCTGCCTCCGCCCCTCCATCCCCCTTGTTGCTTTGAAATTGCAAGATTAAACAAAAGAACTGGCAGTGGTGCCTAAAACCAAAACTCCAGAAGCAATGATTGAATGTACCCTTGGACTCTAGCCAGAAAAGCCTCAGTTAAGAGACTTCCTTATAATAATTTTAATATTCAGCATTGAAGGGATACTTTTAAAGCAAAATGAACATATTTAGAATGATAAGCATGTCTCTGTCATTAACAAAACCTAAAGCTGTATGTCATTTAACTGGAAAAAAAAAAAGGAAAATATCCTTTTCACTCTTTGTTGCTCATCTTTTATTTATTTTCCTAAAATGGAACTTATGCCAAACCCCACAATTTCCAACTATGCCTCTTTTCACAAAATTCTTCTCTACATTCATATTTCCTCTGAAATTTGCAACTGAGGTCTTTCTGTACTTCACAAACTTTGCAGAGAAACAAGCTTAGTCTGTTCCCCCACACCCTCTTTAATCATTTTCATGCATTAAGGACAAGCCAAATGGAGGGCCCCATTGTACCAGACTCTCCGCAAAGTTGAAAAATAGATAGTCCCATTTCCCTACAAATATAGATATGACAGGAGAGACAAATATGGAGAGTTATCCCCATTTGCAAACAGGAAATTGAGGCACAAAGAATGAAGGATGAAGAAATGCTAGAGGTCTGTGGCAGATCCAGGACATGAGCTAGGAGATCCTGGATCCCAGACAAGTGCCTTACTCATCTCAACATCTATCCTCAAATGTTTTGATGCTTCTTGGCATTTGCATTTCTCTTCTAACACTAAGGGAGGAGGCTCAAATGCACTTTTAAAACTCAAGCTGACACTAAAATCCTGAAGCTATTTTTATTCTCATATGATTTTATGAAACACCTTTCCCCCCTGAAAAAAAAGAAAGCTAATAAACATAACTTCAGGGTTTATTGCTCCTTGAGATGTTCCAATTAAGTAACACTTTACTGGACAGTTAAGATTTCTTCATGCTTTTTCTGACAAAGAAAAGGTACATAGTTCACAGTTACCTACAGAGAAAAGCAGGAACTGCCAAGGGGCAGCTGAAAGTGTTGAAAACTTGACTTCTGACAACAACAGTTAGATGGTCACACTGCAGTTTGTTTCAACACAGCCAGTTGTGTTGCCATAACTTGTTAAACATCTGCTAAAAACATATGGAATCCTCCTGGGGGATGTAAATTGATACCATTCATCAAACTATTTCACAGCTTCCCTTCTCCCCGACTCCCTCCGAAGAGCCAACTGAAGCAAGGGATCCTGATGTCTTTATGAACAGAGGGATCCCTAACCAGAAAAGTGGTGATAGCTCCCCCTGAACCTGGGAAAAGGTCCTATCCTGGTATCCCTACTTGGAAAAAGGCATATTCTTCTGAAGCACATGTAACATGGTTAAGGAGATACACAAAACAGCAAGTCATTAGAATTCCAAATCAGTCATCCTGCTGGGCTCTTAAGTGAAAGGAGGTAGCAAGCTGTCATCCAACAAAACTATTCCCCAGTTTACGTGGGCACTACCAGGTTAACTGAGAGATTGCTGAACATGTGACTTTTGGCTTTTAGGGAAGGACCTAAAGTCTTTCCTGGTGTCACATAAAATACAATTTTATTAAATCCAGAGAGTGCTGACTGTCCACTGTCTGAACCCTGGGGCAATCACTGATGGCTGTGTAAAAATGATCACAAGAAGTCTGTAAAATGCAACCACAGTGTCAGTGACTTAGAGCATTATGACTGGCACAGTGAATATGCACAGTGCAAATGGTCACTGGACATCAAGCATTATTCCAGAATTCTTCATGATCCAATTCAGTGCCCTTGTTGTGATGCTGCCATAACTTAACTGTGATAGCTGTAGAAAAATGGACTTTTTTTTCCCCAAAGCTTCTCTGTTTTTTCTCAATTGTACTACTTTCTCTAGTAAAATCTATTCCCTCTCTCTGCAGACTTTCCTTTCTTCACATGTCATTCATGCCCCTTCCAAGCATACATACAGCCAGGGCAGAAACAAAACCGCACAAGTTTCACTTCTTTTTCTTCAGTCTCAAGAGTCCCTCTGTGTATATGTGAATAAGGCAGCCCTGCTCTTCTGCCAACAAAAAGGAACTTGTAAGTGAATAGGGCGCCTATGCTGGGTATGGAAGCTGTGAGATTGCTGAACGCTGTGCAGTGGGACTAAGGCAGATTTTATGCTAGGTTCAGCTCAGTTATTTTTAAAAGTGTAAGAATAAAATGAGCAGTCCTTATGAATCCTTCACCAGACATTAATTAATCAGCCTCCCGTTCTTCCAAGTGAGGGCAAATGAACCTCAGGGATATGCAGTGATTTCCCCAAGGGTAGAAGCCATTAGAATTTAGGGTTCCTAACCTGTGATCGAACTACAGGATCACCCTTCACTCAGCTACTTCAGACCTGAGGTTTCTTTACCTGAAAATGACCCCCCTTTTGCTGGCTGGACACTCATGAGTTGGAAAGACTGTTAGACAAATATTGTTATTTTGCAATTAAAAAAATATGGATTCTTGTAGGCCAGTGTGGCACACAGGTTGGAACTGTGTGAGCCCCTTATCTGATTGATTCCTTCTGTGAATGCTTTAAACAACATTGTGAGTTACTAGCTGCTGTTTCCTATCAGGAAGAGATAACTGTGGATTTATTGAAGGCTGGAGCCAACTTCACCCCTGTTTTAACTAAACCGATTTCAGTGAAATAATTCCAAGGGCACATTCTCTCAGCTAAATAGCCCTTAGATACTTACTGAGATTAAATTATTGTACATCTATCACAAAAGCTTACAAAGCAAGAGAAAAGAAGCGACTCCTTGCTTCCTGTTATTCTGAGCTACCCTCACAGAGAAGGATCCAGAATTCAGATTCTGTTCTCAAAGATCCCCAAGATGCTTTTTCAGACTACCAGAAGGTTGAATCCAGCAAGCCCTTGAAATATGGGGAGCATGGAAAACCTGGCAAAGGCTCCAGGGCCTCCTGCTCCTCCTCATGTTGGAATCAGCCCCTTTGAGCAGCCTTTCATACCATATTTTGGCACTTCTGATCCCGGCTGTGATAACAAATTGCAAAAATCGCTGTGAAAGTTAAAAACAGAGAAGAAAATGGTAACCGGACTTTTCTGAAATCATGGAAAGTATAGCTGAGTCAAAACTAAGGGATTTAGAGGGGAATAGGAGGTTGTCCAAAACACTTCTGCACTTTTAGGACAGTTTCAACTGCTGTAGAAGAGGTGCAGAGGGGAAGGAGTGCTGCAAACCCTCAGGTTAGCTCCTTCTGTGCAGTCTGTAATCCAGTCTGTACGTTTCCGCCTTTCTCCTTCCCAGTATTTTTCTCATTGTCTCTCTCTTGCTTTCATCTCCTCTTCCTTTCTCTGTCTCTCTTTCTCTCACTGTCTCCAGCCCTGTTGTGCTCTCTGTAGGACTTTCACTCAAATCCTTTCTTTTCCTCCTTGTACCTCTGTGATACCCTCTCACTCATTCTCTGTCAGGTCCCTGTGGTCTTCCAGGTGATCTAGTTTCACTTCCACAGATATGGACACTAAGTAGAGAGTAAGTAGGGCAAGGAGGGTCAGAGGCTGACAGAAGAGGCTTTTCTCTTTAACCTGACAGAATGGGGGCAAATACCTCTGTTGCAAGCAGAAGCAATGGCACATTAGAAAGGATGAGAAGGGAAACTCTGGCATTGTTGGAAACAGCCACTGAAATGAAGCAATAGTTTTGGGAAGCCCAGGGTATTGATAGAGCAGCTGGTCTCCTTCCAACTGGGATTCGCTGTGTTCCAAGGCTATAATCATGCAAATACGGAATTTGCCAACCAAGTCTTTATTCAATGGGCCAGGGAGCAGCCGTCCCTTCACCTGAGCCAGAAATGGCTTCACTAATGTGCAGCTTGTGCACAAGTCACTAAAGAGCCTTCATCCTTCATCAGTCAGAGAAGTGCAGTTGCGTGTGCAGCAGGACCTGAAGAGGCAAGGGGAAGGCAAGCTATTAAGAATGAAGCCTAATGGCCCCTTGAGAGCACGGGGGTGGGGAACTAAAATAAAATTAAAGAAACCCTTCACCTGAATTTTAATCACACCCAAGGGAAGACGTGAGATTTAATACAAAACATTACACAGCTGCTTTGCTACATGAGATTAACTTCATGTAACAGGATGAATAAAAATATTCCCACTCCAACTTTCTGAAACATTCTGCCCTCAGGCAGTGAGAGAAATGGCAAGGAATGCAGAATGAGGCAGGGAGATGAGCTAGAGATGCTTTTAAGCTCTGTGCAAGTCACCCATCCAAAGCTGGGCTCTGACACAAGTCTCCTTCAGCATCGCAAATTAATAATTCATCTTCAGCTGGCGATCATTACAAGATCTCTTTTTGTAGACAGACAGACAGTCAGAGAGAACAAATATGAGAGTTAATGCAGGCTGGCTATACTGTGAATCTTTGAATGCAACAGGCTAGGACTGCACCTCTTAGGCTCTCCCAGTACTATGCTAAGAGCCTGGGCATTTGAAAAGCCTGCAAATGTGTCTGCATGAGGAGTGACCCATTTCTGCAGCTGGAACTTGGAATGCCTCCCAGATTCACACATGATGTTTTGGCAACAAAGAGAGAAAAGTACAAGGAAACTAGGGAAGGAGTTCAGAAGAGGATGGTGAAAGAAAATGCCAAAGCAGCAAAGCATCTATTTCTGAATTCTTTGAAATCGGTAGTCCAAGATGGGCTGCTATCAAGATCTATCCAAAAATCTTTGGATCTTTGTGGTAGAAATGAGGCTGCTCCCCTCAGTCGCCAAGAGAAGTTGTAAGCTTATGCCACAGCATGTCAAAGTCAGCAGGGACTCGGTCATAAATTGATTTACAAGAATATCAGCTGGAGATGTAACCTTTTTGCCTTTCAAGCTGTAGAGTAAACACATGTCCCTGACAAGTAACTTTCCCTGGTAATCCCATCAGCCATTTCTAAAGCAGGAGTGGTATTTCCTTAGTACCCAGCCTGACAGTCAAAGCACAACTCATAAAATATATCTTCATAATCAGCAATTTCTAAAATCAACATTTTCCTATTCCTGATAAAAATAAGATCATTGTGCACATTGTGCACATATCTCTTTGGGGCAGCAGTCCCATTAGGTCCTAGAAATTAAGCAGCTTCTTGCACTGAGTAGGACTTGGAGGGTAAATATAGAGCTAAACAATTGCACTCGGAGGTGTTTTTCTTCTTTTAAGCCAGATGAGAATTCACAACTTCAGTGTGATGCCAGTCATAGACATAAGCAAAACAGAGAGTTGCCTGGCTCAGCAGCCTGCTCAGGGAGAGCCTGCTGCCTACTTAGTCTCTGCCAGAGCTCTGGATAGGCAGGCTGGTGGCTGCTGCTGCTACAGAAGTCAGGGTTATTTGGAAGAGATGCCGCAGTCCCTTACCTGATCTCTCTGTTGTGTGGCAGCAGTAGTTGCAGCAAGTCCAGTTCCTCAGGACTCTCCCCTTCAGCCTGCAATTACAGTTCCACTCCTTCCCCTTACTCTTTCTCTGTCTGTGGAAAAAGCAGTGTGGCCCCAGTCCCTCATCTTTGGGGCTGAAAAGTTCAACTTTGTCTATACTGTTGAGGAGCCCTGAGTCAGCCCTGGACACTGGTGATGCTCTGCAGCTGGAGGTGTTCTGATTGAGATGTAAATCAAGATACATGGTCATAAAGCAGCTAGTAACAAGTCTTGGAGGAAAAAAAGGGTGTTATCTTTAGTAGCCAGGCCAAATGCCAGCTACAGCTAAGATAACAGACATTCTACTGACTTCCTGCAATTTTCCTTTGGTGAAATATTATCCTCTTTACTTCCTGCCAGAGTGTCATTTAACATGGCTTTGCCGGCCTACTGTGATTCACTCAAAGAAAACTGTATTTCAGTAAAGACTGAAGTAACTCCAGTATATTAGAGATGCATCCAGACTGTGAAGTTCAGAATGAGATTCAGATACAAATTCAAGAGGCTGCAAGAATTCAGAGGTTTAGTTTACTTTTGGTCAGTGAATTTAGCAATATTCTTCCACTGTGGGAAACACCAACCAACCAGCTAAATACATGTATGAGTCGCTAATATGAACATTCCTGTTTATATCCAAAGAGCAACCATTTCTAAAATTGTTTCTTCAGAACAGTAGTAAGACCCTTTTCCTATAGCATCATCATCTCAGAATCCAGCAACCATTAATCCTATCACCTGGGAACAGCTGCTGCTCTTAAGAATGTGCTGAAGTGCTCCCCAAACAGCAGGTACCAGCCAGTTTCTACTTTCTCTCGTCATGATCGCTACTGGGCTATATCTATACCAGCATTTTGCTGCACATATAGCAGTTCTGCCTCAACAATGCCTTGCAGACAGGGTCAGGCGATATAAATGCTTTGTCATAACATATTGCTTGAACCCAAGATAAAGCAATTTATCCCTACCTGTAAATTTGCACTTGAATATAACAGTGTACATGAAGTAGACAGAACAGCTCCCAAAGTGGCAGAAGCAATTGTTTTTCTGTTCACAGTGGGTTTCCTCCTCATCAGGCATGTTCATTAAAGCATACTTCCTTTAGCAGGATCACTATAAAGGGCAATTACAGAGGAGGAAAAGGAGTATGGACTTAAGATTTGCCACCTTCCAGGATTTGTCCTGAAGATGAATCCACCACTTTAATGAGGCTGAGTCACCATTTAATCAATGGGTGACCAACATCCTCACATCCTAGTGTGACATTACAAGAACAAGACATCTTCTCTACACACATCAGGCCTTAGCTACAGAGCACAAATCACAGGCCAGGGAGGAAGGGCACACCTATTTGCTGAAATCCAGGTAGTCTCAGAGCCTCTGGTTCTAAGAAGCAACCTCTCCATTAAGTGTCGCACTGATCATGTGTTCCTGCTTCTCCTCTTCCTCCCTGAGCACTGCTGGTGTTGTTGATGTAGGTGGGATTATAGCCAGCTGTTCTTTGACATGAGGTGCGTCAGGCAGTGGGATACTGCTCTCAGCTCCAGGAGCTGTCAAAGCAATCACAGATTTATATTCTGGGGAAGTAATTAGGGACTCCCTGTTGCTCCTCCGTTTGCCTCCCCTTTGTAGGGCAATCACATCAGATTAGAGCCATGCTCAGTCCACATTACCAGCCTCTTCTGAAGCCAGTGGAGATTACTGAAAGAGGTTACTGGGACAGATGGAATATTCCCCACTAGAACGCGCACACACAGCTATAGATTTTGCCCTTGAATGTAGCCCATGGCAATTTCCAATAGAAAATGAAAGCTTCTCTTCTCATTGATTTTTTTTTTATTTTTTATTTTTTGGTAATAATTTGTATCACCTCTTGCCTCTAGTACTAGTACTAAAGATCCCATCTTTACTGTGTGGTAAAGACACAATCGCCTTCTCCCGTCCCTGTTTGCCTAAATTTTTACATTCAGTGGCTCACAATCTCCACAGCTAGACCAGGGATACAGAGCTTTTGTGCTAATGGAGTCTGGATGTGGAGCTGCTGGTGCTCACCAGACCTCTTTTGATAAAGTTTGCAGTTAGGAGAGACTGGCTCTGAAATAGTTAAGTGCTTTTCTTCAGCCAGCTTAAGTCCTTTGCTCACCAGCAGTGAACTGAACTAACAGCTCAGAGAGACAGCCTGAGTTCATTTTTTCCTTCCTGCATCAGGCAGAAGCCTTTAGGATGCAGAGAGTTTTTTAGGTAGTGGGCTTCCCACTGTCATGTGAGGCTGACTGTGGGATCAGGCCTCATGAGTTTTGCCAGGATAAAAGGCCAAGCTCTTACAGTTTCCTGCCTGATAGCAGATCCCTCTGGCAAAGTCCTTGCCCTTCCCCCTGGGTGAACTGCAGTTGACCCAGCGAATTCAATTAGAATGGTTCTTCCTTTATCAAACAAACCCCACATGGCCCAAACTAAACATGGTGTATTTGAAAACAAATGGATTGAAACGGCCCTAATTCACTCAGACACTGTCCTCTGCCTATGTTCCCTCCAACTCAGCCTACCCACAAATACAATCAGGGAATCATCAGGATCCCATCTGGCCTACAAGAGAAGAGTCTGACTCTCTGCAGAACAGAGTACTAGTGATCTCAACTGTATCGAATGGCCTGTAACAGTGCCCCTGACAGTGCTCTCTGGGCCACTTTTTCTGACTGTCCCCACTGCTTAACCCTCAGGGAAATTGGGAGAGTGCCTCAGTTGGATTCCTAGGGAAGAAAGTTTATGTGACCTTGACCTGTACCATTTCTCCCCACACAAGACGCACACAGTACCATCACATGCAGTCTGGACAACCTGCACTAGTTAAAGCACTACTGTAGGCCAGTATGGCAAAGACCACATCACCTTGCCTGGAGGGCTCTGAATCACTTCAGCCACTCCATACATGAAGATGCAGGAAACAATTTTCCTTCCTGCATGAGATAAGGTGGTCAACACTCCCATTTATGGGGCCCACTGATCAGCCACATCAGTCATTGGATACCTGCCAGCAAGAAGAAATCCCACAGTGCAGGGGGATTTCCCACCTGACTTGCCCAAAGGAAGAATGCAGCTACGATGAGGAGAAGAAAGCCATCCAGGTGGCAGATCAGCATGGCCACAGTTGCTGCACCCATGCTTGTCCTCATAGACAGCACAGACCCTTGTTTGGGAGCCCTTCTTCGGCACTGCTGGCCAAGCAGCAAGTCTAGGTTGCCAGAAGCTGCTGGACACTCCTGATAGCTATTCAGGTGTGGTTCCCACGCTCCATCTTCTGTCAGCCAGCAGAGACATGGGATGACCCATGCCAGAACATTGGCACAGAGACAGAAAAAAAACAAACAAGACTGGTCCTACCCAACAGGCAGCAGCAGAGATATGCTGAGAGAGCAGTGGAAAAGGCCAGTGATTCAGAGATCCAGGTTCCCTTTTACTTTGGGGCACAGATGGAGAATAGCGTAAGTCAGACAGCACCCCTTAGGTAGTTTCTGGTGGTTGACAAGAAAAGCCTGGCATAATGGAATTAGAGACAGGGCAAGTGTGAGAAGCACTTGAGCAATACTGCCACAAGGCCTGGAGGGATAGTGCCTTACCTGAAGACAGCCCTTGTGTAGCACAGTGAGGACATGTTACACAGACATATTAAAGGGCCATCAGCAGTGACACATATAGGGGTTTCAAGCCAGGGCCACAACTGGCTACAAGAGTCAGGGCTGAACAGACAGCAAAAAAACAAAATTAATCTTCCCTTGCACAGCCCGTCCCAAAAGGCTTCCCCCCGTGATCCTTCAGACAGCAGGGCATTAGAGCCAAGCCCCTCCTGTAGCAATACCCACTGAGGCTAGTCTCTCCTGCCACAGTGGGCAATGGCTTCTCGGTCAGTTCTGTCCTTCTTGGTGGATACTTACAGCAGGAAGCAAACGTGAGCCAGGGGCAAGAATTCATTCCAAGAAGATTCAAAGCCAGTGAATCTCTTGTCTTTGTATAGCCTTTATACAGCTGTTTTCAGTGCATAACTCATACTTTTTAGGTGGGTTTAGTAAAACTGTGAAAAAAGAAACTCTCCAAAGCTAGACCAGAGATCTGAGCAGAACATATTTGAAGAAACTGCTGAAAAAGATAGATGAGAGATTTCCATGTTTTCTGTTCCAGGCAGCCTGAAATATAAGGCAGGATGTACATACCCCTGACCAGTGGATGTGAGCCATCCCACTGGAACCAGTACCAAGCAGTCCAAACTTCTGAAACTAGCCATTCTTTTCAGCCACTTCCTTTGCCCCAGAAGCCCTGGACAAGTTTTCCGTATACTCTAACATACCAGACATTATTTCATTTTCTTTTCAGTCAAAAGAATATGGAAGTAAAGGACAAGAACCAAAGGGGGATTACATTCAAAGTAAAGAACCACTGTCAACTTGCAAGTTGCAAAGCTAGACTCCACCTCAGTGGCAGGGTGCTCCCTAGGAACACTGATGGGCAGATCTTTGCACCCACTGCTGCTTCTTTTTCCCTGCAAACACTCCCTGCAGAGTATTCGCACAGCAATGCAACTGCCCTACTGAAAAGAGACTAAAGTGTATCTGAGAAGACTTCTGGAAAGGCTTTCTGAGGGATCTGGAAAAAGCAGTACAATCAGCAGTGCAAGTGCACCAAATGCAATGGAATTCATTGGGAAAATTTATTGATCTAGCTCTACCGATTTTGAGATTTGAGAAACTCAGAAGAATGCTTAAAGTTGCTCATTTACATTTTGTTACCCAGAATGCACTTCCAACTCATCTATTTCCTACAGGCACCAGCATCAAAGCTGTGGAAACAAGCTATCTTTGCATGAAGGTTTTTCTTTTTAATTAAACATTATAAACTAAGGCCAGAAATTACTTCTTCTGTCACAGCTGGAGAAAGCATAAAGGGAGAAGTGAGGGTAGAGAAACAGAATCCATCACTTACTGTACAGAGAAAGAGGTTGCTTAGCTGTGGATACTTACAATTGCCTTATAACTGCTTAGCTCATTCTTATAACATATGGTAAAGCATGGAAACCCCACCTATAGCCCAAAGGTCACCATGCCACCTGCAGACCCCAGACAACATGCAGCCTTGCACAAATACACATGGAAGTAATTAGGGAGGCAAGGGAGCTGGGATTTGAAGCGGAACCCCCTCAAGCCTGCTGCATTAATCCTTCCAGCTGAGCTGAAGAAGAAGCCTGAATTCCCAGGGGTCTGATTGCTGCAGCCTGTAGCTGAGGGTGGAATGGAAGTAGCAAATCAGTGATTTACTGTTTCCTTGCCTAACATGCCATTGCCTTTGTGGGGCTTGGAGCAGGGAGAAGATCATAAGGGAATTTCAAAGGGGCCAGGTTTGCTTCCCTTCTCATTATCTGCATGGCCACAGCCTGACAGGCTGTTCGATCTTGCCAGTGTTGCTCTTCCATGTGCATTCAGTTTAGGAATTACACTTGGGTTGCTCTTCTTATGAATTCCCAGTTAAAGGTGACAAGGTCTTTGGGGTCAATGTGGTAGATCCCAGTGGTTAGATAAGGAGATGCAGAGTGACAGGGAGTTTGGATTAGTCTGTTCCTTATACTGCTGTATCCATTAGAGGTCTTAAAGCTGAGGATGGGGATCCCCTTTTCTGTATAACACTGATCAGAACATTTGCCCCCTAGCCCAAAGATCTTACAGTTGAAGCACCAGCCAAGAGATGAGCACGATACAGAGTGACAGAGAAATCACCCTGCCATGGTGCTTAGATGGGTGTGATGACTTCTGAGGGATGGAAACAAAATTGGCTAGAAGGAAGTAGGTTTGAAGTGGAAGGTTATGAGGAAGAATGTAACCACCAGAAGTCCAAGTTTCAAACTTCAGTCAATTTTCAGGCATCTCTTCTGAGAGATCCAAATACCTGTGGTCACGCTGCCACATCTGATACCAGGCAACTTGAAAAAGTTTGCCAGCCATCATCCCTTTCATGATACTGGCATATTCCTCTTGTCTCCAGCCTGCTTCACTCCACTGGCTTCATCATTTCTTGAGCACAGTTTCCTTGACTCTTGCTTTTTCTCTCAAAGGTTCACTGCTCAGGCCACTTCTCACAGAAAATTATGACTTCACCTAATGAAAATATCACCTAGCAACCAGTGAGGATGGCCCTGGTAATACTAATGTATGGAAGAAAAGCTGTGTGACCAAGACTTCACCTCAGTTTCAGGGCCAGCTTCTCAGCTTCAGAGTCTTTGCTTCACAAGCACTACCTTGCAACAGGACCTAGAGATAGGAAAGATTTTTTCCCCAGCAAACAGGAAAGGGTCAGGGCAAAAGCAGCTCACCTTTCCAGGGGCTTTTACAACCATCAAAGTATTTCTAGCAGCTAGAGATCTAAAACATCCATCATACAAAAATGTGGCTTTAGTAGACCATATGAGTCAGTGTGCAACATGCCTCTTAGATGAAAATAATCAGCTGCATGCCATACTGGAGCATGTAGTCTCTGCAAAATGCTGGCAAGTGGCACATTATGCTCATATCACTTCATCATGTTATTCACATATGTTTAGTGAAAAACAAGCCATCTCATTCATCTTAGTGCCTCCTTTGCTAAGTGAACATATATCATAAAGCCCAAAGGTCTACGATGTTTCTATTTCGCCATTCCCCTAGAGGTTTTCTATCTAATTTTAAACTAACTGTTTACATATTCTGGACTGTGTCAAATAAACAGACACTACTATATGGAGGCTCAGGATACAGGAAGAGGCAGGGACTGGGAGCACTCCTAAGCTTGCTCTCTTCTCATTTCTTCCTAGAATATAAATCTTAGGCATGCAATTCCTAGTCCAATTGTCTCTGTTCTTACAGAAATGCTTGGGTAAATTCTCTGGCATCACACAGAGCTGTCTCTGCTTCTTGAAAAGACAGGAGATCTCACAGGGTGCAGTTCCGAGAGAATTTGAAAATGAAGAGCAACACCTAATATTCTGCTTGGGAGCAGATTTTACTCTTCAGCTAGTTAGCAGAGTCACACACAGTTCAAAGTGAAAAAAAAAATTGCGCAGGGACAATGCACCTAAAACTTTGTTACGCTGATTCAAGCATCAGAGCACAGGGATGCTCAGTTCTATAAGTGAGAACAAGCCAGCAAAGGGATGTCCCCAAACTGCCATTTCACTAAATGTTTGCACAAAGTTAATGTCACATCAGCATCCATGAGTGGGAAATGGCACATATTTAGATATTGAAACTGCAGAACTGCATGCATTCAGAGACTGGCTGAAGAGACTTTCACTCTGAACCCAATGCTTTCTGCAAATGAACCTAACTCATCAGTAGTCTGAAAGCTAGATAACTATGAATACTATGAATCATTTAAGTGCCGCTTAATTCCCTGTATGAACTAAATGGATGGATTTTAGTTCTGTATCAACATAAAGGTCTGAAATTTAAAGCACCAATTTCCCCCCAAAAGGGATTTTCCATCCCACCTGTAAAGATGCCCCCTTCCTTCTGGACAGTAAGGTACACTGGCTAAGGGTCAAGGAGCACACACTCCCTGTGAAAGAATAGTGTATTTCTGCATTACCAGTGCAATACCACGAACATGAAACAATCTTGGAATAGCAGAATGAATACACAGCTCCCAAAGAAAGATACCTCATATTTGAGTCTCTGATTGACCTGGGTAAAAAAGATACATCTAACTGTCCAATTTAGGGATTTAGAACATCTTTACAAGACGATTTAAAGCCAAGTCCTCTCTCATTCTTAGTAAAGCATTCTTCAGAGGCAGTTCAATTTCTGTGGAGCCATCAGAAAATAAAACAATAAGAGCTGACAGTAGGCTGTGCCTACATATGCTTTCTCCACTTCACTCAGAAGAGAGCAACTTAGTTCTGAATCACTTCCCATCAGTGCCAGAAAAGAGCTTTAAGTGGTTAATAATACCCAGTCAGGCTGATGCCTCTGTGACAGCACGCAGCAGAATGTCTGAGAGGGGTCTGAATGGGCCACTTCACCTGCTCTTCAGTCACTTCTTAGCCTCAGCATGTTACAACTATTATCAAAGAAGCTGGATTCATTATTTTAATACTGATTCTTACCCCAAGGTCCAGACCTATGCCTGACTCTTGCTTACTCTGGGGTGCTGGGGAGTAATAAGTTGGCTGTTTTTTATCAACATGCCTCATATTCATGACCTGGTAAACACAGTGCAGCCTTTCATTGTTAAAAAGCTTACCTAACTGACAGAGTCCTTATATGAAATACAGTTTCAGCCTGGGCACAAAGAAAACACATGACATTTCTTCTGGTGTAAATCTCCATGAGAGCAGAACAGACATAGGGACAGTGTCCAATGATCCATCACCAAGAATAATATGAAACACAGCTAGAAGCACTTGAAAGGTGTATTTTGTCCCCATGACCAAAATTTCTCACTAACTCAGTTCCTCTTTGGGCTGAAAAAAAGTTGAAATGCCTAGCAGGGATCTAATATGTACTTTTTAACTGTTCAGCTTTTAACCAAGAATGTTTTTCCTGTCTCTGATAAATCAGTGTCTTAGCCCTTCCTTCTGTGCAAGAGAAAAGAAGGGATGGCATTAACACAGTTTGAAAGGCTCTAATTTAGGGCTTCTAGAAACAAATGCAAGCAAATTAGTTACTACAGTTTAATGAGTTAATGTATATCAGATGAACTGAAGTAACTCTGCGTGCTCTCAGCTCACAGTAAATGCCTTTTATTTAGTATACAGATATAATGGCTAACCTGATGAGTCTTTTCATTGGTGCCCTTGAGTATAGAAATAAGGACCTGCCTTTAAGCTCCTTTCTTCTCATGGCCATGGATATCTGTGCCATATTTTCCCTCCTCTAAATAAATCTCTTTTAAATGTGAGTATTCATGAAGAGGGAATCAGCCAAGCAAAGCAGCAACCTGAGCCTCTGGAAACATCTAACCATTGAATACATCACAACAGTCACTGTTACCATCTGCCATACCCAAGAATCAAGGTGCACAGCTCTATACTCTTCTGGGCAGGAAGCTGTTCCAAGTTTTATCGACACTTGGAAGTGAACACCTGCCAGACAGAATAAATGAGAAGATATGCATTAGTCTACACTCTAGGTGGTACTTGGCTAGCTTCCACATCCACGTGCCTCTGTGCAGCTTTGCACCTTGCATCACTGCATGCATTATGGGACTCTCACATTCCCCAGAAGCACTGGGTATTGGACAGCTGCCATTGGCAGAGTACAAGGATACATGGTTTGATAGAGGTTGGTAGGAGTTGAGATGCTGGACTATCTAGGCCAAGTGTCCATCTGGATTTTGCAACTGCCTGAGCATCTACTGTATTTGTCAAGAATGAGCTTGAAACCTTCAGGACTGCAAGACAGTCTGAGCAGGAATAAAAGGCACATAGCTGTAAAGTCTAGGAGACAGTGGAGTTGGGAGGCAGCACTGGATTCAAACTCAACACTTCTCACTTCTGCCTAGATTTTACACGCTCAAGGAGCTGAAATTGCAAAAAGAATAATTATCTGAAAATATTACAGCAAAAGATGAATCACTCAACTTTATTAAGCCCTAATGACTGTTTTGATTGTTCTGACTAAGATGACAGGGTTGATTCCACTGTATTTATTAGACCACTTTAAAACACTATCAATAATTTCAACATTAGACCTGCTGATTTTCTCCCTGTTCAACACTTGGCCAGTAATCCAGACACTTTGTGTCTGCAGGCTGGCTTATGGAAAATGGGATGGCATAATGCCACAGCCCAGGGAAGCATCATCACCCAGATAAGAATGATTTGATTGAAGAAGTGAAAGTCAGTACTGCTAGGTTACTATACTAGAAGATGGAGAAGGAAGGCCTTTACAGGTCTCTCACATGTAAAATAATTTAGAAATGCCCTGGAGTTTGGCTGATGGACATTCCCTTTGTGAAAAGTTGCAATCCCACTAATCTTAATTTTGCTAGATGGCTCTAGACTTTCTATTACTAGAGCAGTAGCTGCAATTTCATCACACTAGAGGGATTTAGAAATGTGGTGAGTGGAGATCATTATGCCTGAGCTGCTCTACAGTATGTGTGTCCCAGTCCTCTGCTGTGAAGAGTTGAGATTACTCTCGCTCTGTGATGTACTCTTCTTGCTCTGGAAACACTGGAAGCTCTTGTCATGGAGTACTGTAATATACAAGACCAGACCTCATGAGCTACTTCTAGTGGCTACTGATGCTTTTTTGTTCTATTTCAAACCTTGAGTTACTAAGGTCAAATACAGTGACCCTGGCCTTCATTTGGCATCAAAGGGAGGGATACAGCCTTTATACACTGTGGGAGCTTCAGCTTCAAAAGACATAGCTTCGATACACACAGGAAAGTGCCTCCAGCACTTACTCATTACTAGCTGGGGGAAGGTAGGATTTTCCTGTAGATTCCCAGTGGGCCAAGGCACAGAGAATATCAGCAGCACAGTTGCTCTGGCTGAGAACAGCAGAGGCATTACAGAACAGGGTCTTTTATAAATCTTTCAGCCAGCCAGTTCCTCTAGGATGTGGGGGTTTCCTGGCAAGGACACACCTCAGACTTCTTCTATCCCAGACCTTTACAGGTGCACTCTAAAATTATCTTAAATAATCACCATGGCAGAATTCCCGAGCTACCTACCACCCACCTGCCACACTGAATCAAGGGCAGCGTGTAGGCATATGTGGCTTCCCCTCCTTTAAATATCTTTTGTCTTGGCTGTGGCTGGAGGTAAAAAATCCACTTTAGCAGATGATTTTGAATATGGTTTTAGTTCTCCCTTCAGTTCACATCGGAACATGGACTTCACCTTTCATATACACCAAACCATCGACAACAAATCCAGTCAGCAGACCATGCAGACATACTTTGTATTGTGTGCTTGTCTGAAACTAACACTGCCCAGGGCATGGGAAAGTACAAAAAAAGTGAGAATAAAGGGGAAGCAGGACAATTTATCTCAGATACTGTGTTTTGAAAGGGCTAAAGAGGGCCCTAACATGTTACTTTATCATACGTCCTAATACATAGTATGCATCATGACTAAAAGCATACTTTCAACGATATCATACTGCCAAAGAATACCGTTGAATGTTGTATTCTTTTTTTAACTCTCCAAGCCTTTGTCCACTGCTGGTTCAAACAATGGCAGTTCATGAGGATGTGGAACAAACAACCATGATTCCTTTCTGAATGTTTGCTATGGTGGAAACAAATAGGGAGACCTTAAAGGAAATACTAGTCGAGAATAGAGCAGGTGAGAGGAGAACTGGCACGGAAAGGCTTTTGCAATTACAAGCCAACATTCTTTGCTCTGCAGCGGAAAGGAGGGAATCTTCTCCTCAAATGGGACTGTGGCTAAAAAGAGAGGCTGTCGTAAGTGTGTATGTGAGGCCAGGTGAGGATTTTCATGCCTATCCTGGGGGGACCAAAAACTGGGGGAAAAGGGAGCAAAAAGGAAGTTTCCCCAAAGAAGGAGATGTCTAAAAATTTTCTGCTTAGAGCAAAATAAAAAGTTGAGGTGGGTAAATCCCAAGCAACAAGAGAAGAATCTTGCAAGCTTCAGAAATTGCTCCTTACAATGCCTTGGGATCATATAAACAAGGTTATTAATAGAAGCGTGCCTCTCAAGCAGCCCTCAAAGGCTTCTTCCTCCCATTCTTCTATCTGTACCAATTTAAGGCAGAGCAGTCCTGGCTTGAGAAAGCCTCATTTGCTCCCTTTTTGTTTTTATCTTTCCCTCCCCTGTATTTCCTGTCAAGATAGCAAGGTCAGAGAAGCCGGAAATTTCTTTGTACCTTTGTGACTGCCAAATTCTGACCAAGAAATATACCTCAGATAGAGCCCAACAGTCCCTGCACTTCAGTGTGGGATCATATGGGAAAGAGAACATATTTTATGTGTGACTACACTTGCATGACTATTTTTCACTAGTAGTCCGGACTAATACAGGTGAAGGTGGGAGCTGGGATTCTGCTTTTCCAATTACTTTAAACAAGCCAACATTCCTGCTTCACAGTCACAGAACCTATGGAGGATCTGACCTTGCTCTTCCTGAGCTTTCCAGTGATATCCCATCAGACAACCCAAAACATTATTTTCTTTCTATTCTGGCTTTGCAAATCCCAGGCATCTCATTAGGGATTTTTCTAGGAAAAGACAGAATTTTGTCTGCCCCTGGGTATTTTGGAGGAACTGACAACCTCTGGGAAAATGAAGTATTTTATACTTTTCTGCTTTTTTCTGCTCTGTTGTTATTGAGATTGCAGCCATCATTCTCTTTTCCAAAAGTTCATTTGCTCAGCTTCTAGAATTACAGGAAGGCTGGGGAATAAAGTGAAAAATTTACACACACTCTAGGATTATCACATACCATCAGCAAATGTACCTACCACACAGAACATAGACAGCCAAATACAGACTTGCACACACAGCAAAGAAGAAACCATTACTAACATTACAGAGATACAAAAGGTCAGGACAAGTATCTCTGCCTCTACCTGCAGCTGCCTTTGAACAAAATATTTGGTATGGTTTGCTCTTCCAGAGTGGGGACCCAGTCAGAAGGAATTTAGCAATACAGCATGGGAAGAGCAAACTTAGCAAATTCACCCACTACTTTGACCTGACAGCTTCTCCAATTCCAAAACTTAACAAGATATCAAACCAAATGCTCCCCTGAAGACTAGACTTCTGACACAAATCAGGTAAAAGAGAAAACTACAGAAAAATAGGTATATGCTTCCTGCCACTCCCCCTTTCTGTTCACAGTCTAGAGGGTCTGGGTCTTCAAACTCTGGTGTGATACATAAGTTGTTTAAAGTGGTGTAGGAATGCCTCCTGAGCATAAAAAGCCTCTTCCAGTACATGTATAGAAGCAAGTGCTGCTGTCTTCTTTGCCTGTAGTACCTCAGCAGTCTCTGTTGTAAAATCTCCTTGGTTGTATCACTTCATCATATCTCAAGGACTTAGCCTTCCTTTCTCCAACCTCAGTCAGTCCTTCTGAGTCTAAATAGCTACTTTGAGGCTTGAGATTTCTTCTGGGCACCCTGACATATCTCAAGAAAAGGCAAGCAAATATGGAGAACTCCTTTTCCAATCTAAATTCTTGTCTGCCTTTGCTCCTTTCAAAATCCACTTGCATTATTCAATGACAGCTTAGTATACAGGAATGTTGAACAAGGTGCCTGCTCTGACTGCGTGTGAGATCATGCAGCCCTACTAGCTGCAAAGTAAACTGATACTACTTCTGCTGCTAAAGTGTATCTAACAGCTAGAGGAGCTGGTGCTCTATTGTGACCATCAGTCATGACCACAGAGTAGCCCCAGGGAGGATGTACATGCACCATGGGCACAGTGACCCCAAGCTGACATCTTAGAGCTGGAAGCACTAGAGTGCACCATGCTGCAGCACCAAAGCTGTGAATTAACTTGGATTCAGGAGGAGCATAGCCACATTCACTCACTGCTATTGGAGAACAAATAAACAGGGAAGTTATCACAGAACTGTGCTACATTGCATAGGTTTATGGGTTCAGGACTCAGGACTAGCTCTTCCCCTCTCTCCACTGATATTATAGACATGCCTCAGCAGCTTAGCTGAAAACTGAGCATTGTGCAAGCACAGAAGGAGATTTTACAAGTGGAGAAGAGGAAGCCAACAGCAATATATTTGTGAAAAAAAATATATTTTTGACCCTCATATAATTAACCGTTGGGACTCACTTCTACAGTTATCACAGAAGTCAACAGATTAAAAATACTCAGATGATTAACAGGATGGTTGCAATGGATATTGGGACATGCAAGGTTACTGTAAACAGTGTAAAATGGATAAAGGAGAGATAATCCCATAAACCAACCTCTAATTGCCTATCAGAAAATAGAACCTGTCCCCTTCTACTCATCAGTGGTGACCCTATATTTCCTGCACTCTTGTCTGAATTTCTGTTATTGAGTATTCTCTGAGACAGTCATATTTTCATATATCTCTGGTTAGTATGATCCTCTGTAACCACTGGACTCTGTCTGCATGGCATGGCAAAATGACAGGAAGATTTGAATGTAGGGAGGGCAGGGAGGATACCCTGCAAGGGCCTGAGATTTTTTTAAAGAGAAATAACCTTGGAATTTTTTTTTCCTTTTTTTTTTTTTTTTGTCATGTTCTGTGCTGACAACAGAAGCTGGGGGAAAAAAGGGGGCAAGTAGGTCAGAACAGGGGGTAATCTGTGTATCTAGTAGGGATGCCAATCTGCAGTTGAGTTTAATCCTGTCAAAGTGCAATCAAGATGATACATAGCTAAACAAACACACCAGAACCTCCCTGATGTTAAACATTCCCAAATCAGAGGACTCCTCCCCAGGCACCACTAATGATAAAATCACAAAGGAGCTCAGGGTGAGCAGAGCAACCCACAAATTTCCAATGACTGTTCTCTAAAGACAATGTTCGTATGGCAACCAACAGCAAGAACAGTCTTGCTGATGGCACCCTTCCAGCAAAATGTTATCAAGACTCTACTTCTGTACACAGCTAATTATACCATGCCCAAATGCCACAGGGAGATCGCTGCTCTATCAGGAAATGCACAGAAACATGTGCCGCCATACGGAGGAGACTGTCTGCACTGGGCCCTTCTCTTCTCTGTGTGAAGAAGGCCTCACAGCCTTGTATTTTTTTTTGTTGTTGTATTATTGTTTATAGATCAAGTTCCCTAGAAAGTAAGACGAGAGAAAAGCAGAAGAAAATGGGAAAACATTTCTGTCCAGCTTTTGGGACAAGAACACCAGGAAGTGGGGAAGAAGATGGATTGTTAAACTTTCTCTACAGAAGGGATAACAAAGCTTTATGTATATGTGGCAGGACTCCGTTCCCTGAACAGAAACTTTGTTTTTTTGCTAAAAAAGCATTGCACTGACGTATCCTATTTAGGAAATTTAGCCTAACTCAAGGCTTATATACCACTTAAAACCTACTTAATAATACAATAAGGCTCAATTAAAATGCAATTGTACCAAACTATTTTCTTGTTTTCTAGCAGAGGATCAGTAACCAGACAGTGAATCTTAGCTAGAAATTGTCAATCTTTAACCTAGGTCTCCAAGGGCCAGAACCCATTTCCACTTTTTGTCCACAAATAGCAACAGATACCTAACATACAGTGGGACTGATGTTTTTCTCAGCTCGAGGCTCTCTGTCCTTATTCTCGTCTCCTCCAGACAGCAGGAAACCAAAGGAATCTTTTGTTGCTTGGCCACACAATCTCCCTAACCTCATACTTGGATGACTGGTCTAATTATTAGTTGCCAGCACCTTCATCAGTGATCTACATCAGTTGCAAAATGACTGTAAGATTCTACTGAATAAGAATGGTAGCACTTTGCACTTATGTAAAAATCACAAGGTATTAAATAATGGAATTTGCCCACTCATTGTCTCTGCTCACAATCCCAGCTAAGAATTTGCCTTTTATCTTATAGCCTATTAAATTATATGTTTGACTTGAGTTTGTTGGGTGTTGATGTTTTTAGCACTAAAAGTCTCTCAGTTCTATGCACCAGTGAGGCATTCATATACCAGTGTTAACTGATGCAGCATAAAATCTGAGTAGAAGAGTAAAAGCAGTTTCATTACATACATACAATTTAGTTTGAGGACCTTTTTATAAATCCCTCCTCCCATGGCTTGCATCCACTTCAGCTGCAAGGCTCTAGCAATCAGGATGAAATGGGAGAATGGGTTAAGAAAAATCTCAGACAAAGTTGTAATCTGGAAGGTCATAGTTACCAGCAAGAGGCACTTAAATCAAGCAGTGATAGAGGAAGGGCTGAGCGGCGTGTCAGCAGGGGTTATGTGCTCAGTCTTTCATGCTTTCAATTCAAATTCTCACCCCAGATCCATCATGAGAGAGTGCGTGATCCAGTTCCTTTGGAGGGTCTAAAGGCAGCAAACAGTGATGGAAGCAGGTGAGAAAATTAGGCAGGAGAGTCAATACCTAAAGGTAATTGGGAAGGAAAGTGTGAAACAAGTGATTTCAGCCTTCAGTAAAGGGGATGAGACAACACTGTTTCTGAATACCACTGGTAAAACAACATCCCAGTTAGTGCCATGAGAAGTCTTCCTGAAGGACCTTTGAAGAAAAGGGACTATTGCTTCAGAGATGTCTGTCATTAATAAAAGTTCCTGTGAATTCCGGAAGATTCACATCCACTATTTCATGCCAAGACTTTCACCTTAGTGAAGGACTGCCCACAGGTACCAGAACTGAAGAAGCTTGGCTACCTATAGTGATTGAGGTTGACTGGTTTTCATGTCTAAGGTGTAAGATGCAGCTGAAGTTAGTCTCATGGTTAGAGCTTTTATTAAGGGCTTTTATTCCTCTGCCACTCTCCCTCAAATGCTCACATCATATCGTAGTCTGATGTCTATTAACAGGGGACCTAATATTGCTATTTTCCTTGAAAGGGCACTTTAAAGTCTCTTACTCCTACCTATTTCCAAAAAGCATGTAATGGCTTAACAATCTCTGAGACCTCTGCTTCTGACAAATTTTGCTGAAATTGGTTCAAATATTATCAGAGCAAGTGATTACATAAACTTTGTTTCCACAGGAAAGCAGGCAGAAAGTGTAAAGCAGTGGTTAAAGAGTTAGCGTGTGTCATGCAGTGTCCATTCAGCACAGCATTACAGGTGCCTCCATCCAACACATATGACACCAACATCCTTGCAGGCTACTTCCAAATAGATTCTGCTAGCTGAACTGCAGTTTGAAATGTCATATGACCCAAGCTGATGGTGTCCATACCGTTTTGTTGGGCTGGCGTTTAAATTCAATTCAATCTTCCCTTTACAGACCGACTTGACACCACTGCTCAGCAGTGACATACAACAGAATTTCAACTGCCATTTCCTCTCTTCAAGGTGCAGTTGTGGCATATAAACTCTCCAAGGCCTTAGGAGCTTCTCACATCTGCCACAGTAAGGATCTTGCCTTTCTAAAGGGAGTCAGCCTTTCGTCCAGTTCCTGCTGAGTTGAGTGAGCAGCAGGACTCAGGAGTGACTGCAACTCATAAGGTTCTGGTTCCCATGAAAGGCTGCGGGTCCCAGCCTCTGCTGAATTTGGACCTCAGTGGGATCACCTTTACAAAAATTAGCTCCTGAACTCATTCTGAATACAGCCCTTTTAAAAGTGATGCTGCAGTGATACTTATAATACTGTAGCAGCAAAGTAAACGGCTTCATCATGCACCATTTCATACACTGTCTGCTACCCTGTGATGTTCTGCTGCTACTTTGAGCTAAAAATTAGATGTGAATTTGTTTTAACAGTGTTATAATTGAACCTGATCTGTATTCTGTAACATGAGCCCTGTACAACGCTGAGACCACATGGCTTTTACAAGAGCTATTACCTGGCATAGTGAAGGCAGAAGCCTCCATCAGGACTGGAAGCTCTCTTGTAGAGTTTCCCAATAATTCACTACAAGACCAAGTTATTCCCAGCCCTATGTCTCAGCCCCATATCTATCTGTTAATTGGGACAATAATCACTAGCTAACAGGGGTCTTGTAAGACTTAGTATCCGCAGAAACCACTGAAGTGCTAAAATGGAGTCAGACACCAAAGTGTTACTCGGTGCTCTGCTCTTGATGGAGGGGATTTGGGCATTTCAATTATAGGTCTGGAGCACAGTCTCCAGCACACCCTACCTTCTGTTCATGGATGGATGCACTAATGAGCAGAGGTGGATGTAAGCTTTCCAGCAGAACAATTTTCCATTTGAAAAATGCCAGTTTAACAGAATCAAACTATTTCATGGGAATGTACTTGCTTAATTGAATTTTCTGGCAGAAATCTGCCCATTTTCTCACAAGTTCTCCTGTGTACCTGATTGGTGTGCAGAATTGAGAGCCTGGCAAACCTAGCTTCAGCTGGGTTGCTAAAGATTTTACTGGCAGGAAGCCTGGAAGCCAAGGAGCCCTGTTTGAGCCAGGGCTACCAGGACTGCTAAGCTCCCAGCTGTGTGCCAGCAAGCCTAAAAGGAAAGTGACTGCAACTTTAAGCCATTTAGGCAAGTTTGCTTCATTTAAAAAAAAAAAAAATCAAAGAAAGGCATTTTGATTTTATTTTCCAAATTGAAACACTAGAATTTACAGCTTTCAGTCTCATGGAAGACAAAGTTTCAATGTTACAGTTTTCCCCAGAGTGGGGGTTCTGGGTTGCAAGCAGAACTACTGACAAATCTCCTGTCTTGATTTACCTGTCAGTTCATGATCTCATGTGGAGGTGAGGGACGAAACAAGCACAGTTCAGCATGAGAAGAGAAAGCACCTTTGAAGATGGCTGTGCTGATAGCAGCCCATCTGGGCTTGTTTTGAGGACAGATGGTAAGGGAGGACCCTGTTGACCCTATCACAGGTTTTTTGATCTCTCAGTCCACCAGCACTGATAGATTATGTGAAGGACCAAAGCAGAGGGTCAAAGGCCACCAATTAGTTTAAAGAAATACCAAAGTGATAAGCAGCAAACTAGCAAGCTAAGCAGCATGCAACATCAATAGGTCTGTGCTAGACAGCCAATATAACAGCGCCATGCTCCCTAGTGATCTCCCTAGGGAGAAAGGAGGCCAGCAAATGGGTTTCTGTGGGTGCAGATGTATGTCCCCGAGGCTGCTGGATAAATCTGATAGGCATCACACAGAGTTACAGTCCTATGTTCCCACTTTGATTCTTTTTCCCCCTCCATGTCTCTTGATAGAGTCTGCATCAGAGTATCAACTGCTAAACCCTTCAAACGCATGTGCCCATTTTTGCCAGATGTGATCCAGGGAGGTCATTTAGATCATCTTTATAGAGCAGAACCATCACACATCCATTTTCCACCCAGGAAACTTTCTGGCAGGTGTATCACAGGATACTGTCAGTGTCACCAACCACTTCACTACCAACTCCACTGCAGATAAGTCGAGATCTGCATGGACTACAAAGCCTGAGCAATCCTATTGTTTAAAAATCATCTCCTTCAAGGCAGGCAGTGATGGGGGAGAGGAGAAAGACAGAGGAAAAGGGAGGCAGGGCAGCAACCCAGTCCCACTGTTAAAGAAAGGCTGCAAGTCCCCAGGGTTGTTAATCCAGGTGCTCCCACAAGCATTCGAGCTGTGTAAAGGACAAATGAAGAGAGGACAGTGGGAGGAGAGGAAGCTGTGCAGGAAGGTATCCATAAAGATCAACCATCTAGCTCTACAAATGAAAAATGCAGCCCAATAAATAACTGAAAAGGCCACATTTCCTGGTGTGTATCTGATCTTGGTTCTCAAGCTCTGGAGCCTGGGCTTTCCTTCTATTTTTAGAGAAAAAAGAATTTGAAAAAATCCTCTTTCTACATTTCTTCTTCTAGAGGGCAGACTTTCTACTGACAATTTCAATGTGTGACCCCTTAAAAATGCACATCTTCCTGCCAAGAGACCCAAAGCTCTGCGTAGACTTGGAAGCTTCAGTGCCAAGAAAACCTCCCTTTCTTCCCCTCTCAAAATGCAGTTAAAAATAAAGTATTACTAATAACATTGGTGGTAGCTGTGACCACACATGTAGTGGAGGGGACAGAGAAGAGTGAAAAATAAGAATGTCATAATAATTTTCCACCTCTGATTTCAAATCCTGTTGCAATAACTATTGCTAATGACTTGCTAGTAGAACTAATTACAAAGAGGCCAGGAGGGTGAGAATTTTGCAAAAAATATTCTCTTTTTAGAAGATTAAAATATTTAATGTTTTCTACAGTCTATTGAAAAACAGAGGGTAAATAACGTGGAGTGTTCTCACAGAACCATGCAGAGCTTTCCTGAGAAATCTCCAGCTTTCACTGATTTTTGCTTTTATTTCCAAATTGAAGCAGTTCTGGTTGCTAACAGACTTTTATACACTTCAGTAAAACACACCCATATGAGGTAGAGCTGAGAGTGAAAGGACAGTCACCCCGCTGGAGCTTTGTTGCAGGAGGACAGGATGACTAGCTCATGTAATAACAGAAAATGCAGTGAAACAAGACTGAGATGCCCTGGCAGAGCTCTAGAGAAAGAGGAGGCATGATTTTGAGAGGGGAAATCTGCATCTAGTTTTTCCCTTCATATGTCTTCCTTTTTTGCCTTCTGCTGACATGGATTTTTCAGTAAGTGATGCTCACATCTGTGTTTTTGAACTTCCCCAAAAGGCAGAAGCTGACACTTTGCTTCAGAGAGGAAAACTGGCCAAGGAGAGCAGCATTGCAGGTATGGTAAAAAGGGCTGGGCAGCAGGCTCTGGGATGGGAGAACGAGAGCTCTGGGCAAGAGGAACAGGGATCTGAACATTCAGAAGCAGATAGCACCCTCTTTCCCATCTTCTTTCCCCCCTCCTCCCACTTGAGTACTTCTACTGTGCAGAACCATAGTTAAGGATGGACATCCACTCCTAAGAGGAATACCCCTTTCACTACCCTACCATCACACCAGAAAACCATTCCTCTCTCCACACCCTTCCTGCTGTGTCAGAACAGTCATAGCCTGGAGTAGCAAAAGGTTGCTGAAGACTCAGACTAGGAAATATATGCAAAAGTGGGGAAGTGGGGAGAGGAATCCAAGTTTGGAACAACAGAAGAAAAGGCTCAGAGAAGCTTGACTTGCTCCTTTACAATAGGCCTACCTCAAAATGGCTGTTAGTTCTTTTCACACTCAGTCTTCTCATAAAACTTAAAATGCAAAGCAAGCAAAGCCAAAGAGAACTTAGAAAACACTTGGAACAGCAGGTCAGAAAACAGAGGTGAACTTTATCTGTGAAAGAAAGTTCAAAAGCCAGCACAAACTTAGAGGCAGTATCTGAGGAATAGTACAGTGAAGCTGTCAGTCTCAAATCTACACCAGTAACAGACCTTAGCTCATGCCAGATCCACACTTTTTGCTGAGCAAAAAGCATAATGTCTTGTTAATAATGAATAGCCCTGTGTCTCCTGTACTTAACACTGGAGCTCTGAGCAGATCCACAACACTTTATAAATTATCTATTGCAGCTGATTCAGGGCCCGCTGGGAGTGTTCTTGCAGCGAGCATCTTGCTCAGCTGTAATGGAATCATACCATTAATGCAATTTCAATTAGACATACATTATAGCACACAGGTACCTAAGCAAACAGTGTACAGGAAGCCTCCCCCAGGGAGGCATATCCTGAGGAGAAGGTGTATAAGTGGGAAACTTTCCAAGGGGTCCTTCAATTGCAGCAAAAAGCTGCCAAAGAAATAAGCAAACTACCTTGCTAGACTGGAAGGAGGAATGTGTCAGTAATGAAAAAAGTGGTCTTCATTTGCTCATAGCTAATTCCAAACTTCCACGTTTTCTACCCATGATGTGAAGAACCCTCCCATGCTTCATCCAAGATTCACTTCAAGAACTTTACTGATATGGAAAAAGTAGTTCTTATCAGCCTCCAGGGCTGATTTCCTATCAGTGACTTACAGTCCCTGGATAGGCAATCCTTTTCTCCTTCAGAATCTGTCTGACTTTCATCCATGGTACAAATATTCAGTGGTCCCTTGGCCTGGCTGAGGCTATGAACCAGCTGAGTTCCTGCAGAAGAAAGAGATGCTCACCATCTACATAGTTACTCTTGGAACAGCAGTCTCATCTCTCAGAGATCTGGTACCATTAGTGGGTGGCTGAAGGGGGCTACCGTGCCCGCTCTCTAGTCAAATAAAACCTTTGGAGTTTCTGAGGCAATGCGAGTCTCCCTGCTGCACAGGGTATTAAAATCTCATTTAAATCTACATCAGGATAAGCTTTTTCAGTCTACTGCACAGGATGCCATTATACACCCAGCCTGACCTGCAAGGACCCCCTCTCTGAAGGTGTTGATAACTCAGGGGAAAGACAAGTGCACAGCCTCTATCAGTTTTTGTGCTCTCTGCGAGACTGCCAATGAGGCATCTAATTAATGTCGGTTGCGGTTGATGTTTTTCTGAGGGGGGAACTGAATGAAAGATCTGATAATTTATTTCATGCAGGCCCTACTAAGAAATATCAGACACTAATAACTACCCATCACTGCTGAGCTGAACTGGATTTGAAATGGCAAGTTACAGATAAAAGGCTCCCAATCTCCTCTGCTGTCCTGCCTCCTGCTGATCACCTTCATTAATAAATTCTTACAATATTACTGGTGAAGATACAAATCAGACTGAACTCATATAATGATAATACTGGCCTGCAAGAAGCACTGCCATCAAAGCATGCATGCATTTTCCTGATGATATAGCAAGAAACCCCTCTGCACTCTTTCTTTATGGGCCTGGATCCATGAGCTTGGTTCTTTCTTCTCCTGCATGTCTATGGCAGTCACTGCGTTGGGAACTTCCAGTCACAAATAAACAATTTAGAAATTGAGCTCAAAGTCAGGATCCTAGTCCTAGGGCCACTAACAGTTCATATTCTCTACAAACTAGCTCAGATCCTTTCCTGGGGAGTTGAGCACATATGGACAAACATGTGAGCAGTTCCACATGATCATGGTTGGCACCACTCTCAAACCCTGCACTTTTCTGCTGTATGAGCACAAACAAAACAAAATGGTGGTGTGATTTTCTAGCGCTGCTGAATACACCTGTAGCTTGTGGCAATGATGCCAGCCTGCACATATGGGATGTCCCAAAATAAGATGGATTTTGCCCTCTTAGTTTCCTTTTTGCCTGCTTTGTTCAAGTTCTTATCTCACCAACGCACTCTGTAGCTACTACAAGGTTCAGACTCCTTACCAGCAGCCAGAGAAAGAAGTCTGAGGAAAAAGAACAGCCAAGACCCACCAGAAGTACTAAGTCACTAAATTCCTTCCACATAAAGCAGTGGGATGAGATTTACTGTAATCATTCAGGTCTCAGAGCCTGTGCATCCTTCACAGACTTGGAACTACTGACCTGGTAAAATACTGTCAATTGAAACTAACAGGCAGTCCCGACACCTCACATCACCTCCATAATTCACAGATCAAAAATGACAAGCTGACTAGACAGAAACAAAGCCCCCAAATTTCTCACTACCATCCCTTTATACTGCTGAAAAAATAAGCATAGACTCTGAAAACAAAAGAGCATCCTGGCCAGCATGGCATTTATCCCAGATTCTCAAAAACTCAGATAAGAGGGATAATATGGCAGACAGTCCTGTTTCCCACTGTATGTTTATTGAAGAACATTCCAGAAAGTCAAGGAAAGGGATATTTTAATTGGCAGCCCCCTGCCTATTTTCCCTACATAGCAAATTTAAGTCAAGTGGCTTGCTTTCTTAGTTACCTTTCATCAGTCACTTAAAAGTAATAATGCAAGGATGCAGGGACAAGAAAAGGGACAAGAAAACCACTGTCTAGATACTGCCCTCCTGATGGACAGTGCTGCTGCCACTGTTACTCCCTTTTTTAACAAGTAAGTAACCTGAGTAGATCTCTTTTGCTTATCTCCTCCACAGTCATGGCAAAGGAGCAAACTACTTCCAGCCTGCCTGAAGTTGCTCCATCCAGATTCTTGTCACCGCTAGTCATCTGGAGCCTGGCTCCCAAAAGCAGAACAGCCCAGAGAGACGGGGTAGCTACTGCTCAAGGTGTCAAGGATAATCAAATGCTACATCAGTATCTGACTCTTGACCATCATGTTGAGCAACTGTAGTGTTCATGCCCTCTTGAGAGGGCAGAATGATAGAACTTCCAGACCTCACACTGCTCCAGAAACTACACGTATATTGAAGAGCTGCAGGATATCAAATGACAGATGGTGCCATCTCTCACACCTCTGGAAGATGAGATATGTTTGTGACAGCACTCAGAAACCACAAAACACATAGTAAATCACCTTCTTCCTCTATTGTTGGTGACATCTTAGATATACATAAGCTGTCTTCCAAAACTACATATTTCATCCTTATCATGGTTTTCTTTGAATTTAGCTAATCACTGCCTCTTAGCCCACAAAAGAAGAGTCACAGCCAAAGGCCCCACACTTTAATATGGACTGTTGACTGCTTTGTGCCTTTTCTACACATAGATCAGATGTACACTGGCCATTTCCACAGCTGTGCTGGTATTTCCTCTTTGGATGTACACAGGGGGAGGTGCCTCTTTTAATCTGTGTATTCTGCACTGTAGGTAGTCCCACAGATCCTGCTGTCAGCACCAGTGCTCCAAGAGGAGTCCAAAGGGGGTGCACTAGAGTAAAATCATCTCTTAGTAACCTCACATACAGAATGTGCTGTACTTCTGACAGTGCAATCTGCTGGCCCTTAAAGGATAATTCATGTGCAAGGCTCTAAATTTAATTAGAAGGCTTCCCATTTTAACACTACCAAAGGACTAAAATAATTGGAAAAAGCAGGCAAGCTGTGCACCCTTGAGGCTTGACAAGCAGCACAGGGTAAATGAAAGGGATATAGCCCAGGCAAGATGGAAAATTCCACTGGTTCTCAGCCTCTCTGTACTTAACCTCAAATAGTTTTCAGACTGTTAATTTAATCTGCAACCCTCCCCCAGCTAACCTCAAGGCTCAAGAAGGGCTGAGGTTATCACCTCATTTCCAAAACTGCTCGTGGAGGGAAACAGCTGGAATTGTCCAGCTGTTCCCCCAAATAAAGAAAAAGAATGAAAAGAAAGTCCTGTGAGTGCATGTGGAGGGGAGACTTTGCAGGTTCTGAGGGCAACTGAGAAGGAGAAGGGTCGTCTGAAGGAAGCATCTTTAAAAGAATGTTTGTTGGGAAGCAAAACAGGTTGGGAGGGATGAGACTGCCTGTTGTGCTCCACACTAGGAGAGATGATGGGAAGGCTCAGAGGATGTTGCAGGGATCTGAACCAAGGGAAGATGGCAGCAGCGACACAGGCTGTGCTCACAGATGGAACGCTGTGAGCTTTGCAGGAGGCTGCCCATGATGGCCAAGACATCACATTAGCATTCAAAAATTAAAGGGCTTCATTTGTTGGTCCAGAAGACTATAAGTTGCATGCAGAGTTGAGCCAGTATCTACCACAAGCCTCCTAGGAACTAGGGCTCCCTGGGCTCTCATTTAAAACTTTCCATTATTTCTTCATATTGCAGTTGTTCTCAGAGACATTGTGCTTGGTGCTGTACAACCCAAGAATGAAAGGGAAAGATGGTTTCAAAGTGGTGCCCAGGCAAATCAGAGATTGATCATGCCTGGTTCTGCACTGCAGCTCGGCTAAGATATTTCAGGTCTCTATAGCTTTTACTATCCCAGTTCAGAGTTCTACACCTGCCTGTGACCAGTGCCTCAGCTCTGCTGATGCACTCAGACTAACCCTGTTCCAGGACTGACCCTCCCGGTATTCCTGTCTTGGCTTGTCTGAGATTCAGTCCTGAACTCTCTTGTTTCTGTTCTAGTTCAAAACCTCAGTGGAGTAAAAGCTACTGACTGTAGCAAAATTGTGTGAACAAGTCTGTGGAGGAGTCTGCACCAGCAAGGACAGTTTGAGAGGATCAGATAAACTCTGTTGACATGACCTCGTCAAAACCTAATCCCAGAGCTCCAGAGGTGAAATGCTATTTCACACATCCACTGCCTCCCTGCCTGCTGAATGTTTCAAGACGTTTTGGGTTTGGCAACAGGAGGCTTGTACCTTCTGTTTCTGATGACTGGTGAATGCAGACTGTGCTTCAGCCCATATGCGTCTGAAACAAGAAGAGGGGAGAAAGCGGACACGAAAGTCTCTGAAGTAAGGAAAGATCCAGTTTCCCTTGCTTTGAACAATTTATGAGGCAGCTTGTTGCACCAGACTATTGTATTTCTGACAGATTAAAGTGGCATTTGAATGGATCCAAACGCTTTCAGGAAAGCTTTACGGATTCACAAAAAAATAATATTTTGCTCCATCCAAACTCTTGTAATTCTCACTGTGTCTAGATGCTTATGTCATTTTTCCCTTAACCCACAACATGTTTCTTTTGGAAGCAAGTTTATAGCAGAGGAATCTTGCACAAGAAAAATTCCAAATTACTATTCAGAGGAATTGCAAATAGACTCAATTCCGGAGAGAGTGTGTTACTCCAAAAGGAAGGAATAGAACAGTGACCCTTTCTTGCAGAGAGTGGAGTCTGAGTCCTACTGGCTAAAAGGACAGAAAAAAGTGTGGATAGATTCCTTAATCCCAGAAAACAGAAGGAAGAACAGCTCAAAAAACTACCATTAAAACTTATTGACATATTAACCGTCTCACAAATGATCTAGAGAAGCTAATCCAACTTTCAGTATCTAGCTAGTCACCGCTAGTGACAAACTCCTGTGTAACAGGAAGTGATGAAGGATGGGATGTGAGAAACTTGCCTTACTTCTGCTTGAGCAAAATCTGCTTTAAGGATCGGTGTGTTAAAATGATTATCACTAAATTCATTGAACGGTTCCAGCATCCATGAAAGACAAAAGAATTGTTGAGGAACAAATGGAGCGTTTCCCTCAGAAATCAATGGTCTATCACTGAATCAGAAACTTTTCTCCTAAGTATAAAACTTTTCCTTTTTTCTTAAGTAGGGGTAGGTTATAGAATCTCTTCAAGCACCTCTAGCACCTAGAAACAGTAGGTATGTCTGCGTGTAAGCTGATTCTCCACAAGTCAGTGAACTTCCATCCCTACTGCAGATCCTCAACAGCCTGCAGCCTGCCTGTCTGGTGGAATATGATAGTGCTAGGCACAGGCTGTGACATGCTCTCCAGAACAGTGGCCCCTGCACCAAGGTCCCTCCTGGTAGGGTCACTATTTAGTCAGTGAGCCTCATGCTAGGATAATGCTAGCGTCCCCTAAAGCCACTGAGTTTGGTTCCACTTGCAACAACCAGAGGTACATAAAACTTTGGTGAATGGCAAGATGATCCCATCTATGTATCCAGTGGTTACTGGAATAGGACGGGTGTATCATTAGAGTTACCTCACTCAGCTCACCGCAAGCTAATGATGTGCAGAGTGTTCTTTCCTACAAAAGTTGGGACCTGCAAGCAAACGTCTTGTCTCTGGGAATCTTCTTTACTAGACAAATCTGGATCATGAGCTGTGGGAGGAAAATGCCTCATCTGTAAGACAGATGCAAGGTCTTGCTGCTGGAATTTGGGGTTGCTGCAGAATCTCATGCTCAGACACACAGGCACAGGCCATAACAGTCACCACGTCCCCCCCACAAACTGCATCTAGCTAGGATTTCTTTCTTAACTAACCTGAAAATGTCAGAACTGCCAGTCTACCTTTACTGACTTTCTGAAAAATTTGAGATATTTTTCTATGTATCCAGTAAGGTTAAATCATAAAATTGCCCCCTTTTCCCCTACAGTTTTCACCCCAGCACACTAATACAGACTCAGATGTATTTCTAGAAATTCCTGTTACCTGCTACTACTTTTTTGTCCTATTCTTGATGGCTGTGGCAAATCAAAATCTGAAGCAATATAAGTTGTCTATATAAAGGTATATGCTACAGTTGGTTCTTTACTAAGCTTCACACAGTCATGAAGCCTTATTGCTCTATGGCCAGAAAGCAAGTTTTTGATGGTTAGCCAACTAGTGACTGGAGCTGGTTGGAATTTTTCATTCAAAGTTGGTTTTAGCCTGGGTTACTAAGGAAACAAGCCACAAGAAACCCAGTTTTCCTTGTGTTCCTCTGCCATCCCAGCAAAACTTCTGATTTTGCTGGCCAAACCAAAGTGAAGTGGGAATTTTGGCCTCAAACGATGCAGGTTTTACAAGTTTGGAAAAAAATCAGTGGCTGGATAGAGGAGAGAAACCCTGTTAGTGTACTCATCCTGGGACCAGAGACTCTAAAGGGGGGAATATTATAAATGTTCCCACTGTAGGAAAATCTTTAAAAGCTAGTCACATCTTATCACACATCAGAGAATCCTGTCAATCTTGAGAAAATTATAAAAAGCCATGCTTCACTAGTCCGAGGGACTATTAGTTTGTTTCATTAGATTGTTTTCCATAAATGTAATGTTAACTAAAACAGATTTTCACAGAATTAGATATTTTTAGCTATTTTTTGATGCTGTATAAGTGATCCTCTTAGGTTATTAGGGCAACATGTAACCATCTCTGTTTAAACAAACAAACAAACGAACAAGGAATTTCACAAAGTCAGAACTGGTCCCCAGGCATCCTGACTTCTGCCCTCCAGTACTCCACACTGTCTCTTTGCACTATTTTTTTGGCCTGCTGGAGTTCTACTTTCTCATTATTTTGGAGCTAAAGCTGTTTACAGCAGGTCCTTTTTCACACAAGTACTGTTTTTCACTGAGTATAACAGGGCCTGCGGGTGCTATTGTAGTGAGGATGATAGGTCTGCAGAAGAAGTGGAGAATATTAAATCAGTCCATTTGGAAAGGAAAGCAATGAAACCATTTGAAAATGCTGATACATAGTTTCAGCTTCCAACTGCCTTTGACACCTACAGGCACAACTTAGCCCCACTGATGCAGGTGCTTGTAACTCCACCTGTGCTTATACCCTGGTACACACAGTTTTATGCTCACAAGCACTGATGTGCCCAGTCCCAGCTGCACTTCAGTCCCATAGAACCAAAACGGTCCAGGCTTGCTGCCATTTTTGTGACTAGCTTCAAGGTTCATCTCTGTATAAAAAGCACTACACTGCTCTAACCTTAGAGTGCGAAGACTTGTCTAACAGTCTAGCCTTCAAAGGAAATGTCAGGACATTCTTGCCATCACAAAGTGTAAATCATGGTACAAAATTGACAATGTGTAGGCTAGTGCTGGAGCTATGCCTGTTTCATAATTCATTTCTAGTCAGTGTAGATGCTAGGAGTTGAATTTCTCTGCCTTTAACTGCTTGATCCTCCTTCTCTGCTCTTCTTGACCTGTGCAGGAGATTGACTGATTTATGTTCTGCCCACCAGTAAAACATCTCCTGGGAAAGCTGGAGGGAGACACAAAGCCTCCTCTTTAGGAACAATCCCTGTGTTACAGAGGATTGTAATGTACATAAACACTGTTTACGACCACTTCTTCAGGTGTGTCTGTCAAAGGGGAGAGCTTTCATTTTACCTGTTTTTTTATTCTTGTTACCATCTTTACTTTGGGCAGCTTTTTCTTTCATGCAAGTCCTTCCATCCCCAACAGAAACCCCTCCATGTAACAGAAAGAAAATTACTCATGGCATGTAATGCTGCCCTTTCATCCATCAGAGGAAAGACCAAGCATTATGAGGATGAGGAGTTTGTCCAGGACTACCCCGCTGTGAGCTGTCAGGCAGTAAGCACCTCCCTTTCAAGCTTTTCCACTCTTGACAACATCCATCAATATTAAGCTGCTCTGGGTCTCTGACCTACACCCAGCACCCTTTCTAATCTTGCCATGGTCTTGTGAGGGGATGGGAGAAGGACAATTCTGCCTTTCTATTAGTGCAGTTAACAACACTCCCACTCTGTCGTTCTGTACTGCCTGCAACTCCTTGCAGCTGCTGTACCTCAGAGCACTACAAGCTTTGGCATGATAAGTGAGAGGAAATACGACAATAATTAACATGCTTCCCTTCCCCCCCCCCCCCGACCTTAATGGAAACCACATGAGGAATACAGGACATAGGGGAAGACCACTGGGAAAGGCAAAGCTATGCAAACAATTAGCTGCCAGTGGCATGAGACCCTTGCAGCTGCCTCACACCTCTCTCCTGCCAGGAAGCAACCCTGCTTCCAGCTCTTTGTAAACACAAGCTGTACCTCCTGTCACTGCTGCGAGGCGGTAAGATAAGAGGACACAGGGGCCCAGGTATCAACAAATGCAGCAGAGAGGCTGAGGCCTGAACAGACTATAAAAACTGAACTGAAATTTCTGCTTGGCAGCTCAAGGCAAAACTGACAGCAGCATGGGCGAAACTCATTTTTGCTGCTCCAAGGAGGAAGGCATCCATCCCATAGCTGCCTGTGCATTGGCCTAATTTTCTTGCCATCTCTGCCCTCTTGCAAGAGGCCAGCCCCACTGAGCCCTTGCTGGCTGAGAAAGAGGGGCAGAGGAGGGCAACTCTGGCCTTCCTGCTTCCTGTCCTTCCACTGCTAGGGGGGAATCTGCTACCTGCACATCCCTAGTGGGATGCTCTTATTATTATTGCTACACCCTCAAGCAGCCATTCATTTTCTCCTGACTCAAGAACACCAATAGAAGAAAGGATTCAGACTTTCCAAAAACAATTAAACTTCAAACAGAGACCAAGCCTGAAGCGTTTCAGTCATAAAGCAGATGTTTTCCAAAGCTCTGAATACAGCAAAATGAGGCTTAAAATGAAAGTCCTGAAGGAACTATATAACTACATTTACAAAGCTATCATTCTTGAAAGAGAATTAGCATCCTTAAAAAGAGATGATCCACAGAGTAAGGCTGACCTACAATGCTGAATATGATTCTCTAAAGACTATAGGACAATTTACCAAATGATCAAACCAATGATTGACTCTCTTAAAATGAACAGGGTTAGTACAGTTCATTGAAGAAAAGCTATCACCATCTTAAATGGTCTCTGTAATATATTGCCTTCTCATATACTTTTCCATTCACAGAGTTTTCAAGAAAAGGTGGCATGAGGTATTACTGTGTCTCAATCACAGGAAGATTTGGTGAAGCATATCTTTGTGTGTACATGGATGTGTGCATGTGTATGCATATAAGTATGCATGCAACATGGCTGCTCTTCCCACTATCTTTTCATTGCATTCAGTGTGTTATTGACCTCAGGTGGCATTCTTGGTGGGCTCTCTCACTTGATAACGTCAGGGAGCTCACCCACCTTCCCTGGAAGCTCTAGTAAATTATGGAGGAAAGGTGTTTTAGAATTAGTGCTCTGCTCTGAGTTCTGGGACTTCAGAGCTCTGTTCACAGCTTAGCCACTGCCTTCTTTTTCTCACATGGTGAGAGAAACACCTAACCTCCCTTTGCCTTCATTTCCTTCTCTAAAATGGAAATAATACCATATGCTTAAAAGGAGTATTGCCTGCTGCTCCTGAGAGCTTTGAAATCCTCAGAAGAAAGCGGGGATAAAAACATGAGCTTTTTTTGGTTATTTTGAAGGCTCAGTTGATAAAGATGATGCCAAAAATAAAGAGAAAAAATAAAATAAGGATCAGCTTGTAAAAAAATATTGTAGGGTGAATAAAATGTGGATTTTATTAACTGAATCTCATCCATTCAAGTAACCTTGGAACTGAAGCAACACTGGAAACAAGAAAGACAATTCTGTATCGATCATGGGATTCATTATAATTTTTCAGTGTACACATTTGAAAGATGTGATGTCTATAGAAGTGCTCCCTAACGTATAAAATCCACTAGCTGCCTCACTCAATTAAATGTAGTTAATGAGATCTCTGTTCACCCTATAGAGATGAGGGCTGTGTCTCCATAGCTCATTGAAAATGGAGTTAAAACATGGCTGGGATTTTAACTGGTTATTGTGGATATCACCAGGACATGTCTCCCATGGTCTGTCTGGTGTATATGAGGTTCATAAAATTCAATAAGCATTTAAACGAAATCCAATAGACGCCTGAGGCCCTGGGTTTTAATACCAGAACATGAACCAGACATACCTAGAAATGACAATTGACAGGGCCTTCCTAGTCAATCTACACGTGGCAAAGGGGAAGTAGAGTAGCTTTTACAGCTGTATCCTCCTCCTCTTGCTGTAGCAGGGCATGGCATGTTTTATCTCCCATCAGACAGGTACCAGAGAAAGGACAACTCAGAGCTGTTGCGCTCAGTCATGTGCAGAAGAAGGAGGAAGTGTCCCTTGGGAGCTGCAGAGGGACAGCCATTTGCTCTTTCTTTTTGGGGATGATGAGAGACAAATAACCTGGAGGAAGGACAAAGGCATCAAGCTGATTCTAGCAATTGGAGGTTGAAAAGGATAACTGCTGTTGGTGATGGTTAGGATATTGTTGTTGCCTACAGTTTTCCTGTCAGAGATTTTTCTGGTGTTGTTTTAAATGAACAAGTGAAGTTCACTCCTAACCTCTCTGTGGGAGATTTTTCCATAAGATGACAGGGCAAAAGTGGTCTCAGTTGAAAGTCCTCTTCACTTTGTTTTATGTCTGGTCTCTCAGTTCTTCCCCAGAAACATACTAACCTCTTTTGCTGACCTCTTTCAGCAGCTTGCTGAGAGTTCCCTTCTCTTCTGGGAAGAGTGCAGGAAGAAAGCTAAACTGGGGGATCCCTGCCTGGTTTTGCTTGGAAATTTATTTTTCTTCTGGTCACCAGTTAAAAGGGAACACAAACAAAACAAAAAGCCAACACAGCGAATTCAGCACATTTTTCTTCTGAAAGGGTCTAAAAATACTCTGGAATTATTGAGCTGAAAATCCCAGTTATAATAAAGTGGAAATGATCCCATCAGGCAAGACAGGCCAGCTGTATCATTACTGTTGCTGGGCTGAATCCTCAGAGAGACCATTACATCGTCAGCTGAGCAATTACAAAGACTCTAACAGCACTCCCTGCAATAACTATCCTTAAGTGGGCACTGGCCTAACAGATCATGCAGCAGCCAGAGGAAAAGCTGAGTTGAAGAGCTGGGAAGGGAAAGGGGGCAGGATGAAACAGGGAGGGCTTGTAGCTATATGCTGATGTTTTGTGCTATTGTATATTGAACATCAGCAGTGTTCACTCACCTGTCTTTTGTGCTGATTTCCTATGGTTCCTCATATTTGGGTTTCTCCTCAATTTACTTTGATCTACAGAACAACAGATGCCAGCCCCCAAGTTTCCTCTTTAACCTACCCATGTGATTCTTAAAAGCTTCCAAACTTCCCAGCTATGGTTTAAGTTTTGTCCCAGAAACTGTAAGCTCCCAGAGACCTTTACTCACTCAAGACAAAGAAACTGCCACATTAGCTAGCAGCAGTTTGTTAGCCTAAGTCAGACTAGCCAGCTAAACTAGGAACTGCAAGTTACAGATGGCAGCAATAGCACATCTCATCCTGCTGTAACTAAAGGAACTTTTACTGTGGTCAGCTCAGCTGGCCCCACTTGCAGCCATGCTGAGTTTGGCCCTTCCCCTTTTTGTGTTTCCCTCTCTATTTTTTCTCCATTTCTTTGCTGCTGGGACAAGGATCTTCTCTGTAGTTCCTGTCAAGAAATCTCCCTGTCACATCAGCTTTATATCTCATCTGAAAACATCTCTTTACTTTCTCTCTAGCTTTGTGGGCTGGTTCTGTCCTGCAGTGTGATATGGTTGCACTGTGGTTGGTTGCACTTTTGGGGATTACTGTGTTTTACTTGGCACAGAGGGGGCTGCTGTGCAGCAGGGAGAGGGCAGGGGAAGAGAGCTGCTGATTCATTGCAACTGTTTAAACAATCCAATCACCTCATCCTCTCCTTTCCTTCCAAAAGTCCCACTCAGCATTTCAAGGCCAGTCTGAACTTCTGCTTGCTTTTGTTTTCGTGCCCCTTAAGGCTGTGGTGGCAGCAGCAGCATGTTCTTGGGTAGTGTCTTCTCCAGTCTGGGTTCCCACCCCACATCCTGTACAATCCAAACCCGGAATTTAGTATCTGTATACAGCATTGGCATTACTGCTCTCCTTACCCAGGGTTTCATAGGCACTAACCCAGAGGTTGAATGCAAGCCAAGTTTATACCAATATCTGGGTTATTTTTGCAGAGAAAGACTGGAAGATATCGGGACGGCACACCTTAGCAAAAGCTCCTGGGATTAATGATAATGTGCCAGGATCATTATTGTCTTTTCTTGAGGAAAAGATTGGCAGAACATAGTCTTTTAATCCTTGGAAGGGAAGAAAAAATATACTATTAGGACCAGCAGAAGTCATTTTTCTGTAGGTAATGGAAGAAGATTTGGCCTGCCAAAGGCCAGAGACTATTCACATTTTCAGAATCAGCTTTTCCTGAGACTAGCAGATAATTATGGTAGGTAGAGCATGGACAAGCACAGCATTGAGCCCTAATCCAGAGGTCTAGGGACGTAAACAACAGGACTCAGAGATGGAGCTTGGTATTCAGAGGACCTGGGTTATAGAAACGGTTGCCTGCAAAAGCAGGGAATAAGATTTACACAGCTCCTGTGTTCCTCTGAAGTGATGAGTTATCTGACCTCAGGTTTGGTAGCTGTTAGAAAGAGCTGGGTAACTTTGAGCACTGACAAAGAACAAAAGATTAAAGGAAAGTAAAAGGCATTCTGCAGCCTGGAATAGCAATTCAGACATGTGGATGACAAACCATAGCATTTTCAAAGACACTGTGGTCTACAGCCATTTGGTCTAGACCAAATAGATTTTAAATCCCTGGATCCCAGTTCTGGTTCTGCCTCTGATTTGAACAACCTTGTGCAAGTCATTTCACCTCTCTCCCTCTTGCCTTTCTTTTGTCTTATTTGTCTAAAAAATTCTGGAGTGTAGCACGTTTGGACATCGCCTAGCATAGCAGGATCATGAACCTCACCAGCATCTCCAGACACCTTGGTAATAATAACAACTGAATGGGTTTTCTAAATATCACAATGATTAGTACATTGGAGACAAATGGGAGAGACACATATGGGAGAGAGACTTATGAGGACACTGGGGTGTACACAGAGGAATAAACAGCTCTCACAGTGTGTGCAAGATTAGCTAGGATTGTTGGGTTGACACAGAGCATTTGTGCTTCCCCCACTGAAGAGCATTATCATCTTCAGATCACATGCAAGGCCTAGATGGGGGAAGAGTACTATCAAGTGAGGCCAAAAGCAATCCTGATGGAATGAGACTTCCTACGTGTGACTGTGGTTTGGGAGACACTTTCCCAAGTACTTGGCATCTTTCCTTTCTTATTGACGTGAGAAGGAAAGCATGTGGAAGTTGAGCTCTGCATGGGAAACTAGCGTATAGCTTGGGAGCCTGGAAAAATGAAGTTATGTGCTGGAACTGATCATTTACATTGAAGACCTCTAGGAGGGAAGGCAGGAGCCAGGGAACGCTGAGAACATGCCTTTCCCTGATGCCTAATTTGGTCACTTTGTAACCATTTTTTGGCAAATTATAAATTTGCCTTGTAGATGACAGGAGAGCAGCGGATGTTGTTTACCTTGACTATAGAAAAGTCTTTGCAATAGTCTTCCATAGTATCCTTATAGCCAAACGGGTAAGATTGATTTGAATAGGTGGACTATAAGGTGGGAGGAGAATGGGACGGAACTCCAGGCTGAAAGGGTTGTGATCAGTGCTACCAAGTCTAGCTGGCACCTGATGATTACTGGTCCTTAGGGATCAGTACTGGGGCCAATATTTTTTAATGTCCATGTTAATGACCTGGACTTTGGGACAGAAAGCACCTCAGCAAATTTCGATACCAAAATTGGGAAAAGTGGTCAGTATGCCAGAGGGTAGGGCTGTTTTCAAAGGGAACTTGACAGGTTGGAAAAATGTGTTGACAGGAACCTGATGGAGTTTCAACAAAGACAAATTCAAAGTCCTGCAAATGGGACAGAATAATCTCATGCAAAGGTCTGAGGATCTTTTCTTCAAGCATTGCCATTTGTCCTGACCACAGCCTGAGAATTTCTTTCACTGGGCACCGGCTGCATAGAAAGCAGCTTTGCAGAAAAGGGCCTGGGGATTCTTCTGGACAACAGTTGAACATGAGTCAGCAATGTACCTTTGCAGAGAAGGCAGCCAACCACATACTGGGCTGTATTAGCGAGAGTGGAGCCAGCTGCTCAGGGATGATTATTCCACTCTATTTGACACTTTTGAGACTACACCTGGAGTACTGTGTCAGTTTTGGGCACCCCAGCACAAGAGAGACATTGACATATTGGAGCAAGTCCAGCAGAGGCCCACCATGATGACTAATAGGGGGCCCAGAGCACCTGATGTCCAAGGAGAGGCTGAGAGAACTGGGTTTCTTCGCCGTAAGAGAAGAAAGTTAAGTGGGGATAATACTGCTGTCTTCAATTACAAAATGGAAAGGTATAGAGAAGATAGAGCCAGACTTCCCTCAGAGGTAAACAGTGACAGTCTGAGAGGCAATGGACATAAGCTGCAACTAGAGAAATTCCAGTTAAATATTAGGGGGAAAAAAATCACAATTTAGGAGTCAAACACTGGAATAGGTGCCCTGAGAGAGAGGGGAAATTCCATTCTCAGACATATTCAAAACTTGAATCCTGAGTAACCTGATCAAAATTAGCCCAGCTTTGAGTGAGGAGGTGGATCAGATGACCTCCAGAGGTCCCTTCAGTCCTCAATCGGTCTATGACTCTTGCCAAAAAAACTACATTTTTCATCATCCCACATTCAGGCTAGATTCACCTGAATGTTTTCAACAGGAAGCATACCTGTGTTTTGAGATTAGACTTTCTGTATACCGTCTTCCTCCTAACAGTCCACCAGGAAGACCACTTCCTGAGAACATGGGAAACCTGGCTTGAGTTTCTTTCCTTGTCTTGTGGCCTGAGGGGCTCACACACTCATGAGGCAGACTCAGAAAGACCAGGCTTTACAGGTTTGTCTCTGATAATGCATCCTAAGGACCCCTCGGTACTGCAAGTAAGTTGGGCCTTGCCTGACAGCTTGTTGGCTAGCACCCCCAGACTGAGCCATGCAATGTGGGAGGAGCTGGGCTCATTCCTGCTATCAAATGACTGCTGAATTTTCCTCTTAGTTCTGAATAAGCGGAACAGCAGCCAGGATCCCACCAGCATATTTATTTGATCTCAGTTAGCAGGGGCCTACCTAGAGATCTGAGGAACTATTTCAAAAAATGCCATTTGTCCTGACCACAGCCTGTGTGTTTCTTTCACTAACATTTCTGGGCAAATAGCACATCTCCTGGGGCAGTAATGCAGGCAAAATGGACACTGAAATAGAGCTGTTATCCCAGAACTGACAAAATTTATATTACGTGTTAGCATAACGAGCAGCTGATGTTAGCCAAAGTAGAGCCAGGTCCTTATATATTTAAGTTAAAGGAATTACATTGCTATTTTGGTGGAGCAAAACTAGAAGGAAGTTCCATGTCTTATTGCAAGCTTTCCCCACTTCTCTCCCACCATGCAAAAGGCTAAGCTGTGGAAGAGGGCAAATGCCCCACTATTGTTCCTTACACAGTCACTACCTCACCCATCTTGTGCCAGTTGCCAGTAAAGAGGGGAAAAATATCAATAAAATAATAATAATTAAAAAAAAATAGTGAAAGTCTGACTGAGAAAGAAATTAAATTATGAGTTTGTATTGGTAGGATCCCACCCAGTGCAGAAACAGGCTTCTTGAATACAGCAAACAGTTTAGGATTAAATTGCACATTTGGTTCCATATGATTGACTTCCCTGGAACTGTGCAGACAGAAATGAAAACAGATTTCAACTTCTTAGATTTCAGTTAAGTAGATAAGTAATTGTCTGTGCCTCTCTCCTGGTTACTTTGAGAATAAAGTCCATTATTAACTTACAATGATTGTCACACTTGGAATTCTACTGTTGTCAAGTTCTATAATGTAGTATACACCCACAGAAAATATTGTCAAACCTAAATACAGACATGGTGTGAATGAGAAGACTGAGAGAGCTTACTGCACCAAGTATGAACCCCTTTGCCCCTGCCCCAATAACCCATCTCCAGGTTATGTTTACAGTGTTATCAGCTTTTACAGTTCTATTTTGTTTCACAAACTCCTGATGTGGGAGTGTGTGATACAGGCTAGTCACTCTCCGTAGTGGAGAAGACAACATGGCAGAAGACAACAACCTAGGCCATAGTCTTTTGTAAGGTATGTAGCTGTGAGTGCCTCAGACTGCATGTTAGGAAGGGTGGCTGTAGATTCATTTGGCCTATTTACTTCCTATTGCAGTGCATGTTTAAATTTAAATGGCAGCTAAAAACCCAGGGTACTGAGCTAATCCTCATTCAAGTATTTCTTTTGCTTTTCTCTTTCTCTATCTGTTGCTATAATAAATTATAGCCTGCTGTGTAATGTGTTTAGAGTTTTCTTTACACACACACACACACACACACACACACACACACACGATACACAATAGAAGCACCAAAGGGCAGGAAAAGAACACACTACACAGCAGAAAGGTGCTTTTGCATTCTTCAGATGGATTACATGGGGTCTGAATTGAAGCTTCTAACACAGTAAGTTTGTCTGCTCTTAAAGCCAATAGTGTTATAAACAAAGAAGCAGAATAATGTGTAGACTCTGTATCAATAATAAATCGTATCATCAAAAAATAAATTCAGTGCCTGGTTTTATGCTGATATAGACCAAAACCAAATTTTATACATTTTCTATGAACTGAAAATTCTTACATTTTTCACTCTCAGAAAGCATTCATCCCAGGACCTGAAATGTTGTTCTGAACATGTTTTCACAGTATTTCAGGATATGAGAGGAACTGTGACAACTGCTGACATAAAGCTTAATAGAATAATGGAAATACTCTATTACATTTAATCACTAAGGGCACCTGCTACTTAGTACTGATTGAAGCAACTTATCTTAATTTCTAGATCAAGTGTCTTCTGTTAGTGCCTTAATGAAACAGTGTGACATACAAGAAAAATTATTTTGCTTTGCATATTGCAATTTAAAATGATTCATGGGAAAAATCAACCCAAACAAACAATATTTTCCCTGTTTTGTAAACATCTAATTTTCCATGAAAAAGCTTTTACAACAGAAGTGTCTCTTGGGCAGCTCTAGTCTACACACAATACGAGTTCATTCCTAAAAAAAAAAAACAAAAAAAACAGTAAATCCCAGTCAATAGGGAGACTGTTATTTTTTCTTTCAGCGTCCTGTGTCAGTGGTGTTCTAGTCACCTTGTGCTGACTTAAGCAGGATAGGTGTAGGCTCCCCCTACTCCAAAGCATGAATATTTCCACTGCCATGCTATACCACACCAATAATATGTGGTTTAATTAAAGAGCATCTCAAGCTACACACAATCAAGGCCTTAGAACCAGGATTCAGCTTATCAAAAGCAGAAGTGTAGTGGGAAATCAGTAAGTACTATTTCAAAAGTAGAGGTCAGAAGATAGGAGCTTTTTAGGAATTAGGGAAAGGAGTAACCCAAGCACTGGCAGCAAGAAAGGACACCAGCAGCCACAGTGGTGCCAGGAGGGTGCTGAGAAGCCAAGTGGGAGCCATTGCTAGCAGCTAATTCAGCTACTGAACTGCATGGGAACCTCTGCTCACACAGTTCTGCTTACAGGAAGGCTCCACTGCGAGTGCCGTACCTAAGTAACTTTAAAAATCAGTGTGCATATATACAGGTATTCCAGCTTCTCTTTCTGTGCTGCTTCTCTCTCTTCTTAGGCAAACCTTGCAAGAGATAGCAGTTGCATTTTGGCCTCTGCGTCTTTGATTCCAGTACCATTTCCCAGTCTGTTGTTTCCCCTGAGGGTTGCTGTTATCCTGCTCTTCCCAGCCCCACCCTATTTGTGTCTTTTTCTCTCAAAGCTTAATTTCCCTGACTTTGATCTTCTAATTGGCTATTTCCCACTCTCAGCCATTACATTGCCTCCCTGTGTGCTGGCCACCATCCCATGCCTAATCACATTTTGAATAAAGGGTAAAGCCTAGATCAGAAATGGCACCCAAGAGCATGCAACTGTTCTGTGAGGGGAATGAATAAGCCACGAAAGCAGGGGCACATATCCAACAACAAGCAGGAGCACATACCTATAATGAGCAGTGTTTGCAGCAGCTATTGCCTGAGACTTTCTTCTGAGCAGCAAACTTCATTGATTCAGTCTTGGTTTTTTAGTCCAGTAGTTTTGCAACTTTACAAGATCTTGTAGTAACCGAGTCTATGCCATCCACTGCAATACAGAAAGATGACATCGTCTGCAAGAAAGATGGGATGCATACAGATTCTAGCCACTGGCTGTATAACAAAAAAAATCCAGATACCTCAGCAAGCTATAGGATAAGGGTCTAAGCTCAAAATTAAACCTTCATAAACTGATCACGTATATGCAACAGCTAGTAAGGAAAAGATTGTCTAGTCAGTGGACACCTTGAAATTCCTCATAGTTTGGAGGGGAAGATACACACAACCCGGAAGAGACTTCCTGAAATGTTGGAAATCCAGTTTCAAGTTCCTTGTCTACCTTCCAAGTGAGTGTCAGGCAGTGCTGGAGTCTCTCTCACTTTCCTGACATGAGCTGAAATTTTAGACTTTAATCAAACCCAGCACACTCATAAAATATCTCCCCAGAAAACCCCAATATGCCAAAATTTCCCAGTCACCTCTAGAAAGAATTCTTGAGACTTGGAATAATTGACTACATGATTCTGACATCTTCATCCCACTAAGCTGGTGGTGGGGAAGAGATATTAAAATGAGAGAGAACTGTAGTTTATAAGGCAGCAGCATGGGAGTAAACAGGAAAGCTGAGAGGAGAAGGAAGAAGAAAGAAGCAAAGGCTGTAGAGCAGTATGGACAGCTAATTTTCTTCCTAGGACAGGACAACAGCTAGCTTTTTTCTGAGAAGGATCAGCCTGCCTCACAGCTGCTCAGAACATGAGCTGAGGGATGGGAAGGGAAGCAGGAAAAATAGCAGTTGGCTGCCAAGCAGAAATTGCACTGGAAACAGGCGCCTGGGAATGTGTAAGATGGGATTTGCAGGCACAGACAGCTCTGTAAGATGGACAGAGAATCCATGTTCTGTAGGGTAGGAAAGGCCACTGAAGAGACCTCAGGTCTCCAGAGAGATCTGCTTCCTTTAGAGTTAATTCCCACAATTTGGAGAAGAAAAAAGAATATTGCAATAAAATTTACTGTTATTTTTACAGCAGTGACTACTGTCTTGGAGCCTAACCTCACAGCTGTGAGTCTCCCTGACCATTAGTTGCATGCTGTCCCTTCACTGTTCTTGGGTAGTGACCCAAGTCCAAGCCCACAGACCTACTTGCTGCCAGAAAGCACTTTCCCAGGGCGCTGTTCCCCATTGCAGATAAAAGAGTGCGGAAGGACCTTCTGGACACTGGATTCCACGGATCTGTTAACCCTGTGGATTTCTAAGTAAGGGCCATGTAAAGACACAGAAAGAGACTGTTCATGCAAGGCTTGCTGCTGTCATGATATCACAGACTGGGGTCGGTATTTCTGGTAATGGAGTCAGTCAGCAATAGCAGTAAGTTAGTTTTTCTCCTGTTTTGTATATACAGGAACAAATTTACATTATAAACACTGACTGAAGTTCAAAAAGAGAGCTAGTCAATTTACTTTAAGAGACATTTTATCAGTGAAAACATAGGTTTTCAAAACTTTAAGAAGAAAAGTAATACTTGTGGGAGATCTAATAATTTAAAAAAAAAATTAAATTTTCTAAATTCCCAGCTTCCTTTCCCCCTTTAATTATTCCCTTTTTTCTCTTAAGAAAAAATTAGAAATGAGAAAAAATAAAAACAAATTTTCAAACGTGAAAATTTACATTTAACTGTGAAATTGAATTCTGAAACAAAAATAAAAATAACATGATATTTTAAGAAAAAGTATGAATGTTTTGTTTTTGAAAATATTTTTATGAAAAAAACAGCATGAACAAAGGATGCAAAAAGTAAGAACTTTTTGTAGATAAGGTATGAATTTTGCAGATAGCAACACATATTTTTTCTTATTTTTAATTTAACAATCCAGTAGAGGAGATGAAACATGGAGAAAGCAATTTTTCTCAGAGAAACATGTAACACTTCGAAGTGCACAAGGTGAGAATTGTTTAAAGTCACAGAGACGGACACCAGCTTTATGATAGCGTTACAAGACAACTGGTGGCATTCTGTAAAAAGGGTTTTAAGTTCTGTTTATCTGAACTGACAGCAGTTACAAGAGCATTTCATCCTTATCTATCAGCTGTAATGCTGATCTAACTGGATCAGAGGATCATTTTTATGGAGCGCTGCTGCCCATAGTGGTACTTACATAAGCTAACACTATGGGGCCTTTCAGACACTGCTGACCTTATGTTGCCTGAACAACATGTAGGCATTTTCACTAGTGCAAACTGAGTGCAAGATGTTTTTTCAATCCAGAATGGCAGCAGTTTACATTTTTCTTGCACTTCCTCAGAAGAAAGGAGTCCACAAGGGTCAGGACAACAAAGAATTAAACACAGTACGTCTGAGACAGGAAGAGTGCAATTATTATGAGTTATAATGCTGTCAGGATTAACATGTCTCACTAACAAAAAGTGCAGAGGAATCTCAAGCTGTATCCAGTCTAGCTTTTAGCTATTATATTTGATCCATAAACAGTGCCTTCAACAGTACAGTGCCCTCTAGCACTGTAATAAAGTATTAACCACTAGTAAATACTTAACCTATTGCTACTTAGAAACCTCTTTAAGTCCTCCAACCCAAACACCAATCAAGTAAGAAAGTGCAATCTAAAAGGACTGCAGCCCAGTGTTTAGAATCAATGTGTTCTTCTGTCTTGAAAGTGTTAACTCTTCCTCATCCCCAGGGGAAACAAAACTCTGTGACTCATACTTTACTGGCTCCTAAATGAAAGTTTGATTGAGCTTCCGCTTGAGTGGCTCTTTAAGACAAGGCAGGTTACCCCCTGAAACAGAAACAGCAGTAATTGAGGAGTGGGATCAGAGTTTAAGAAATCATCTTCTTGAAATGTGACTGGGAACAAAGATAGATATAAAAAGTAGTGGAGCAATTCATATACCCTATAATTAGATTAGGCATTGCTGATAGCAATAGGATAGATAGATCATACTGAAGTACAGTTACCTCTGAGTCAGAGCTACTGTGCTACTCCCCACTTCTAAATGCACTTTAACTGACTGAATTAGTCTTTGTTGAGAATTGGCCGAGTGCTACCTCATGTCTAATTTATATGAGCAGGAAGAATCTGAGCTGCTTTGATCCCAAGTCAATAAACTTGAATAAGGTGTGATTGTCCTGTGGATGGGGACCAGAACATGGCATGATAAAGTTCTTTTAATGATACAAGTTACCTCTTAAGATGAGTGGAAATGTCGATCATAGATAGATGCCCCCACTCTTAGGTGGTCTCAATGGTTAAGAGGGAGGTTATCAGGAAATCAACAAGTTAGAACATAGCTGTACACCTAAGACAGAGCTATTGCAGACATTGGGCAAAATTCATCCTGTGCAATCTTTTCAAGAGGGACAGTGGAAAAGCAAAGCAATCCCAAGGGCCTTTGACACACAGGCCTATAGCAAGGCCAGGGCAAGGACGCACCAAATAGGGAACATAAACACTTATGCTCTGCTGACCGCTCCTGCTGCCCAGGGGAATTTGCTGAGGGTCTGCAGCAGTGGTGATACAGTAAGAAAGGCAAGTGGGTTTGGAGAACTGGGAGGTATCTCAGATACCCCCTTACTATGGTTCTGCTTGCAGTATTACACAAATGCAATATTCACTACATAACATATTTTCTTTGATGCGCTTCCAACCTCTTTTTGAGTTGCTAGTCCTACAGCTTTTGTATGGAGTTGAAGACTTTTTCCAAAGCTCACATTGTAAGTACTTAGACCCTCCTTGCAGAGACAAGTGTGGACCTTCTAATTGCACTGAAGAAACGACTTGCCTGGCTTCTACTGCGTGAAGAGGCTACAAAGAAGATCCCCAGTTCTTATGACAAGAAGTTGATCTAAACAAGATTTCTTAGTCTGTGCCTTTGAGACCCCATCAGTATTTTTTCCTAGTCCTGTTTTGACTGTTGAGGACAATCCCTCACATACCAAAGAGGCATGGATGAGATAGTGTACAGTAACAGGAGGGGTTTTTTTTCTTTTATTTCTAGTGCCTATGATATGCATGTCACACACAGTAGATTACATCTGTGCCTAAAAGCACAGGCCACTCAAGGAAATTACACTAATTAAGTATACAGGCTGATTGCTGTCTCATTTAGTTCCTGTCTGCTCTGCCTTGCAAGAGGACACAAAGAAGGGATTGTGGAAACTTGAAGAAGCATGGATGAGTTTTTCCCACAATTTAGGATGCTTGTATGTTGTTGGGAAGTCTAGGGACAGTTTGAATGGTGTACTGTTCCTGACTTACTGGCTTCATCTCAGAAGTTAGGATTTGATACTGTAAGCAAAGCGCATTCTGTCAGCATGCTGGGAACTCTCCATAGTCAGAGAATCTCTGGACAATGAGGAGTCAGTCATCCCCAGCCAGCAGCCTGCTCCATTTGCTGACTAGAAGAGGACCCACAGATTGCCTCAATGGTGCCAGCATATGAATCTGGGGGATTAAGGAGAATGCAGAATGTGGCAAGGGGTTTGGAAGCTCGAAAGGGAATCACAGCTGAAAACTCCCTCCTCACACAGCCTCCTCATATCTCCCTCCAGTGGCCTGTAAGGGCTCTTTATTCCAGGCTCTGTTCTCAGTCTCTCTGGTCAGATAATAAAGGAGCAGCTGGAAAACACTTTCCTAAAGACTGTGGTAAAATAAGCTCAGCCCAGCACACATGGGAAATGACCAGAGTAATCCCTATTGTCTGCTGGAAGTGCGGTAAAGGGTTCTCTCAGATGAACTGCAAGACCTCTCAAGCACAGTAAGTGCCATCTATTAGACTGAAAATAAAAATTCTAAGACCTCCTGTTTGAAAACAATCTATGTGGTGCAGAACCCTGTGATACATGTCTAGAGCCATGTGAGACACTACACCCATTGGATGGCTTGGATCTCTACAAATGCACTCTAAAATTCATGAATCTGTTGATGCTGGAACTGCTATTAACTAAGTTTTCATAATCCTAATATATTTAGAATGCACAAAGGCACAGATCATCTCTCAAAATACATTAGCACATGGAACTATTTTAGAATAATTCATGTGCTACTATTCTTAGTTAGTGGACTTTGAAATTGTGGTATTATCTATGAAAAGCCTACCCTGTTTTTTTTTAAAGACTTCCTGAATCTATTATGCAGGCTTTTCCTTACCCTTGAACCCTGAACAGCTAAATTGATAGTACCAAGAGATCTTGGCTTTATAGGGAAAAAAGGATGATTAATATTTCAAATAAATCATTTAACTTCTCCAATACATTTCAAGAATACATTGTGGTATGTGATATTGTAAAGGTTTTATTAGTACAAGCTAGGGATAACCTGCATACCTCTCTCACAGTTTGGCCAGTTGTAGGATGCCAGGGAGCAGCAAGAGAAAGCTGCCCTGCAAGGGAAGGCAAGTTGGGAGCAGAGGGTGACAGCAGGGCAGGCAGGGCAGTGTGCTCACCAATAAGAGTGCAGTAAGAAGAGCAAGTCCAGTGACTCTAACCAGGGTCAGGCTCAGTCCAGTGGCTGCCAGAGAAGTCCACAAGGACAAGGCAGGTTCAAGGTCAAGACATGAAGTCAAGTCAGTTGGAGTTAGGGCCCAATTCAATGGAATATACACAATCAGGCACAGGCATAGCTGCAACAAAGCTCAGTCAAGGACCAAGGGCAAGGGCTTGAGCTTAAAGTGGCAAAGGTTAGGGGAAGGCCTGATGAGGCTCCTCACAGCTCTCTCTCACACAGCTCTTTCCACAGCAGCCTGATCCCAGCTCATAGCTGCGCTTATCAGAGTTGGCCATGGGCACAGGCAGCCAAACCCCTAGTAAGGGGAAAAGAGGCTGCAGAGCCTGTTGGTGCACTCATGCCCTGCCATAAGGGAGGCACTTAGACCCAGTTCAGGCCAATGACTCACCCCAAACCTTTATGTATGTTTCAGTACTAACACCACATTCTTTCTTCCTTTTCCAGATATTCCTAATCTCAAGAGGCTCTAAATCTCAAATCAATGAATGCTCCACCTCCATAAAGCCATGCCCAGTGATCTAGGATGAGCTATTTTATCATGATCTGCAAACTGATATACAGATCTCTATTCACTGGCTGGATAGAAAAGCTGAATGAAATGTCAAGAGCAAACAAACAAACAAAAAATCTTCAGTGCATTATGGAGGCAAACACTCTGAAACACAGAAACATCCACATTCACACCCATTCAGAAAACAAGTCAGAGGTTATTACAGAATTATATTTTTTTCTGCAAAAAAGAAAGAAAAAACATTTTGAAGTCTCCTTCTCACTGTATGTTTAGCACTTCTGATCCAGTTTCCTCCTACTCTCCATCCGATTTAACTGGACTAAGTATACTTAGTATACTTATACCTAAGTATACTAAGTATACCTTCCTCCTACATCAACCATCTAAATTTGTATTTGTCTCTGTCACTTCAACGCATTCATCCACGGCACCTAATTTTATCATAGCTACCGAGAAGGCTCCTGTAACAAACCTGAAGTGGGATAATGCTGCCTTGGAATCCTGAGGCAGAGGCTCCTCATACAGATGTCACAAAACACAAGGCACAGCAGATATACAGGGGAGCTCAGTAGGGCCTAGAAAGAGAAAATAGGAAAAGTTATAACTGAAATACAGGCTGTACACTGAAGAGCATCATCTTTGCTGCAGAAAGAAAATAAAATGCATCTCTTATGGAGCTAGTCAGCTACAGGCAAAGGCATCTGCCTGAATCCTTGTTTTTGTTCAACCCAAACTTCTGGAGCATACATCAGCATTGGTACCCAGACTCAGAATATCTACTACTCCTATTACACCATGCAAGCATCATGAATCAGGCGATGGGACAGACAGCCTGACACTCAGAAGATGATGATGTTAACTGATAACACCAATTAACACTGACTGTGTTTTGTCACAGCCGCTTTAGAGGGTTGGATTCAGATATCTAACAAGCTCAAAATCAAGTGAGTCTTGGAGACTAGTGTCTGCCTATCTGCTATCTAGACACTGTTGCTCATATGTGTTTCATATTCAAAATAATACAAACTGAAACACTTTGTAGTCCAGCAGGATGGCGAGTGTTTGGTCCTAGACTGACAAAACATACAGGAGCAGCAAGAACAACTCCTGGTCAGAAATGAGAAATATTAGCAGATTTGTTGGTGGAAGGAGCTCACCTAATGCCTGCTCTAACAATGACTGGCTCTAGCTGGCTGCTTACTTTTAGAAGTGTTGAGATAATCCTGAAACCATGCAGGAGCAAGAGGGAGAACTGGGAAGCAGATTAGTGCTGAGAATTTAATCTTTTACTGAAAAATATCTCTGTGCAAACTCTGATTCCAGGGCTGGTGAAGTAACACATGATGGTGAGAGGAAAAAGGCCTAGAATAACAAGAGGAGGAAAACAAATAGTACTATCTCACTCAACACTGCCACGGACTATAAAAGAGGGGAAGAGGGTTCTCCTGAGCTTGGTTCATCCCTCTGCAGTGGGAAGGTCACAGGACAGCTTTTGAGAGTTACTGACCCAGAGGCCTTCCTGCACTTTGAGGGCTACTCTTACTGCATTGTATTACTCCAGAAAACAAAGACCATGCTTCACAGTTGATTTCAACCAACAAGCCAAGGTCAAAGTATTTAATGTTTGCCTAGAAAAAATGCTTAGTACTTCCAGAAGCTTCCTTACTTGGAAAGGAAAAAGGTTAAATTAGTAGGTTCACTGATGAAGGAAAATTTACGGCAAACATAGCCTTAAGGAATATTTTACCATTAATCTGTAGATCTAATTCTAATCTGAATTAAAAACATGCTAATGGATTTCAAAGCACACAGGTTATATCACTGAGTGGGGCTATCTGTAGTAGGGACCACAGGAGCTGGAAAACAGGAGTTAGAATGTGAGGCTTGTTTTATTCAATTTATTCAGCTTACAGAAGAGAATGTTTAGAGGTGACATAATTGCTTAATATAGGGATTTACACATAGGAAAGCATTTAATGGGAGGAGAAGGCAAGCAGGCAGGCTTTTCAGGCTTTCTGACAAAGGCATAATGTGATCCAATAGTTGTAAGTTGAACAAAAATTCTGTTTTATTTAAATAAGATGTAATTTCCTGGCAGCTGGAACTACAACAGCTTAGCTGGAGAGGTCACCATCTCTTGGAGTCTTTATGACAAGTCTGTATATCTTTTAAAAACATACTTAGAAATTAGCTTCAGAAGAAAAATTATTGGGCTTGCAAAGGGTATGTGCAAGCTGGATGTTTCCCTCATGAAGTCAAGATACTTCTGTGATGTGTCAGCACAGACGTGAGGTCTAAAATGGGGCTGAGCCCAGAGCAGCACAAAAGAGCACCTCTGGTACTAATGTCAGAGAGTGGTCCAGACTGTGCAAGAAACCAGGGCCCTGCACTTCCCAACTACCCTTGCCCATTTGAGAAAGCAGACCAGCAGCTTCAGGCCCAAAAGGTCTAGAAGGGTCTTATGATCAATTATGAATTACTTGCCCACAATAGGGATCACATATCTTCCTCTGAAGCATTTGGCAGCGGCTAGAGATAGCATACTAAAAAGGATAGCCTACTGGGCAGACAGTCTGGTAGTTCCTGTATCCTTGGCACAGCTCATCACCACACAGGGTGGGTGTCCTTGGAGGTCTCCTATGCATGTATTGACCAGAGCTGACCCTACTTAATTTATGAGCTCTTTTGAGATCACAGCCTCATGTACTAAGGCTCCAGGCTCTATTGAAATGAACTTTATTAAAATAAATTCCAGCTGCTTGGAAAGAGTTAGAGAGATGACAGAAAGAAGGCAAACTCCTTTATTCCCTAAGTTATTGAGAACAGAGAAAAGGAATAGTTACAAGGGACCAAGAAAAAGCAGAGAGGGAATTCAGTGGACTGAAGGGGTGTGAGAAAAATATTTGGTCAAGGAACAAGCTATTTTGATAAGATGGCATAGGTATGAATGCTTGAGGACACCTGGTACTCACAGCTAGGCAGTATAGAGGGTACACAGACTCAAAGCAGAGGCAGAGGGTCAGGAGGGCACTTGATAGAACTTCTGACTGAAGGTGGGATGCATTTCAATAAATCAGATTTATTTGTAAGGGGTCTTGAGCGTGTGTCCCTTTCCTGTTTTGTCTGTTCCCTGGCCTTTGGTCTACTGTGTTTCCTTCCCCAGGATGCCTGTGGGCTCTTAATGGAGAATATGAGGGAGCAGCACCAGGATGTACCTCATTCTGCATGCTGTTGCCAGCAGCCTACATGTTGATTATTGTCCCTGTTTGGTAGATACTCTTTTTACCCTTGCCAGGCTTCTAGGGAATTTTGAAAGGATGAAATTTCTAATGAAGCCTGGCATTCTTGTCCAGCCACAACTAATTGGTGTTGTAGATCTGCTAAGGAGCTCAGAGGGAAAGCACAGCTTTTCTGCCTTTTCATGGATCAGCAGCTAGGAGAGAGCAGATCTAGACCCTGCCAGAGCAGAGGGAATGCTCTCCTTGGTCACAAAGACGCCAGGAGAAGAGGTCTGTTTCTAGAAATCAGAGGGTTTGAAAGCTACTGGGATGTATGGTGGTGAAGGAGCTGAAAAAATGTGAACAGTTGTTCATTTATGTAGGAAATAACCAGTGTTTTTGAAGTGTTCAATAACTAGTTAAATTTATAGGACCTTGAGAGGCTGTAACAACCACCCCCCTTTCACTGCACTGGCACATCCTGATTCTGTGCTCATCTCAGGCAGTGACAGGAGAACAGCGACATGGCACAGCAGCCTGCCACTCTCTCCTCATGTTTTATCACAGAAACTGCCCTGGGACTTTCACTTTGAACGTCTAAGAATTTACCAATTGGGGAACAGAGACATTAGCAGTGCTTCCATGTCCTTGCCCTTACCCCTGTCCTTCTGCTTCTCAGCAACTAATTCTCACAGCTTTCTAAAAGCTTTCTTCAGTTTTAACCAGCATGGCTAACAGTCTTCTTTCAGCAAGGAATTCTGGAGTCTCCTCACCATCATTACTTGATAGTGCTTCAAATAGCCTTTCCTTCTGCTTGGTGCCAAGCATCACAGACAACGTGACTGGTATTTTATCTGAAGTCTCTAGATCCAAGCCTACTACAGAGTAAAATGAAACCAAAATCTAATAGTCTGGGATCTGCTAAATCCAATGAAGTGGAACAAATACATCTCTAGTATAATCAGCAAAGCAAAAATAATTCCCATATAATCCTGTGAATAGGGAAGAACTGCAGATCTTGCACAGTTTCATGGCATGTGTTGCCACTATGGAAAGAAGGTGACACCTCAGTAAGAGCAGGTTCCACTGACTGAGAAGAGAAGGAAAATGCCATTTCAGCAGCAGTTTCACTTAATAGCAGCTCTATAGCAGAGAGTTATTGTGAACATTGTAGCTGAAAGCTGTTATACTTTTCCCTCATGTTAGCATCAGCCACTTTTGGCAAGGCCTGTTAAATGGAATAACTTGCAGAGTGAGCCAGAAGTGGGGCCTGGGGAATAGCGAGTCTTCAAATCACAAACGTTAAACCATAGAGATGGATTGGTGACAAAGAGGAGGGAGCAGAGAGAGGTTTCCACATACCATTTTTTCTGTCCCATTACCAGCACAGATGTAGTCTATACCCCAACATATGTTTGCAATGAGTGTAACACAAGGGAAATTCCAGATCTTACACAATGGTTGAAACTTGAAAGAATCAGCTAAATTTGAGATTAACCAAAGAGCACGGTAACTGTGTGTACTAAGTGTAACAAAACTGCCTATGTCCAGAGCCCACAGGCAATGGACACGGAGACAAGAACTGCCCTGTAGTAGTGCCTCCCATCTATAGTCTGGATCTCTCTCAATCAGCTACTGAAGGACTCAGCTCCCAGTTTAGCTTAGGCTTTCAACTTGGACTAGGCTATCAATTTAGGCACCTCAGTTATGTTCCCAAAGCTAGAAAGATGACGCTAACCTATGGAGAACTCTCAAACTTCTGAAAGAAGGTTCTTAAACGGTTCTTTGAATTTCATTGCTCCTTTTTCTGCCACTATCTCCTCCTCTCTCCCCACTACAGCTGAAGTCAAGCCAGCTCTAAGGGAACCTTTTTAGTTACTTGAGTTTCACAGAAACTCCCTGAACATAAAAGAAAGTGTCTCTTCATTCAACTAAACTGAAAGCATGCCAGGGTGAATGGTTGCTGAGGAGTGAATACCACACCAGATCAGGCCAGAAGTAAGGAAGCTAAATGCTGATTAGCAACAAAGAAATTAAATACAGCAGGCAGCTGACTGTGGTCCACACAGTATTCATTCTGTTTTTCATACAGTTCTTATGAAAATGGAAGTTATATGAATATGCTTAATGGACAGATTTTGAAAAAATAACTTCATAAGTTTGATAAACCTGAAGGTTTATCATTTCCTAAAAGTTGCTGAAATAATATTACAGAAAATAAGGAATACAAATTAAAAATGGTAAGAATATACCTACTGAGACATTATTCGGGTAATACAATTTGAATTAGGGAGCATCCATTAAGAGAATGAGATAGTTCACATAAATATGCTGTTTTATTTATCACAAATGTTTACATAATAGATTTAAAAGAAAGCTAAATACTTACCACACCTGGGATATAGGCTGGCAATTTTTATGGAATTATAAATGAAGAGGGTGCAGAAACATAGGAGAAACATCCCTTCAAATTTATATCACCAGTTTTGAGACTTGAACAAAAACAAACAGAACAGCTCTCCTAAACAGCCTCAGTGCCTTATCACACACGGGACTAGTAGGTAACACCTCTGATATCCCTATGGGAATGTTAGTTGGGAACTGACCCTCCAATTTTTGGCTTAACTATATTTTTTTCTCCAGTGGTGTTAGTGAAGTAACTAAACAAAAAAATTGTGGAATGAGCTGAATTCTGCACATCCACATCTTATCTCAGTTTGCGCCCATGTTCAAATTATGAATTTGTTTTGGCAACTGAATTTATAGATTTATAGGCTTAGTACTGTGAATCTATTTATTACTGTTTTTATTTTTCTTCAGTGGAGGAAAGGCTAGCAGTCAGGAAGGAAACCTATAAATCTTAACATTAGAGAGGGAAAGGGTAAGGTGTTTTACATACACACTAGCTAGGCAAAAAATCATTTTTAGAGACAAAGGACAAGTGGGTGATAGACTTCTTCCAAAGCTTTTCAACTATTGAAAAATAGAAAAAAATCTGAAGTGTATGTCCCCTTCATTCCTTTCTTTCCCGATTTTATTAATTTTCACAAAATCTTTTTACAGTCAAAAATATTGTTTCTTTTAAATGAAAAAGTGATTGCATAATATTGACAAAAATAGAAGAAATGACAAAAGAAAGTATGCCATCTATCTCTTTGGAAGGTGGTAAAGCCTTTGACTTTTTCCAGAGAGAGAAGCCTTTGGGGATCACCTCACCTTTAGATGAGGTATCTAACCCAAGCACCCACTAGCTGCTGTCCACTATGGATCACATGCAGGAAAAGCACACTCCCCATGGGGAAACAGCATAGTAGCACAGTATGTGGCACAAGGCTGCTGAAGGGGACAATGGAAACAGTACTTGTAAATTGAAAAAAGGCCTGGCATCAGTTGAAGGTAATCTGAAGAGATCCAACCTGCGTGGGAAAGCACAAGAGGTGGCAGCAGATATTTAACTGTTCTCATAAAACCTTCCATTGGCTATTTGCAACGATTCCTCCCATCCCTGGCTGAGATAAATGGGATGGCCTTATTAATTCCACATTTTTGGATGTCCAAACCAAACTGGCTTCTCATCTCCTCTTGCTGAGAGTCACCCTGCATTCTTTGATTGAAGCTGGTGGACAGCATTTGATGTAGTATGCTGAAGGCTTATGACTAGGTTAAAGTTTGAAGCTCTGGGAATCTCTCCCATGCTTTTGTATTTGTAATGGCGCTGGTGAGGAGCAAGCTCTGGAGTGAACACAGATACTTTAGTTTGAAATGAGCCATTAAGGAAGTTCATAAAGTCTCTGGTAATAGCAGGTGACGACAAGAAGCAATCGAGGGTAATGGAGGTTGGCAGTAGCTTCAGAAAAGGATTGCCTCTTACCTTGGCAAGCACAAGGGAAACTCCCTCCTCCTTTTTCCCTTAAACCAAAACAACCCCCCTTGGAGCATTTTGGAAAGGAGTGCTAGTGCACTGTGATGACAGGGCAGTCTGCCACATGGGCCTGAGGAACTGGTTCCAAGAAAGAAATCCTCATGCACAAAGATCACAGGAATTCAAGCCCCTTTTGTATCAAAGCAACTTCCTCAAAGGCCTTCAAAATTCATTCTCCTTTCCAAGGCCTAATGAAGGCAAAGACTTTCAAGGGAAGAGAAAAGAGAGATTCCTGCCAAAGCACCCCACTCCCTGGAATTTTAGGAGAGATCAGAGTATTTCAAGCTGCTAGTTCTGCAACTAAATATGGGATAAAATGGGAGATATAAAACAATATTGCCTCCACACTCCTTTTTCTTCAAGTCCCTGGTTTAAGTTTGAGAAGGGGCTTGGGGGTGGGGGGAGAAACATTACTAAAGGGAGAAAAACTGCTAAAAGACAATGCAGTGAGGTTTTCAAAAACTGAAAAATGATTTATCCCAGTATATCATTGTATCACTGACATGAGGCTAGAATCAAATACATCTGTGAGTTATTACCTGTCATAACCCTTGATTTCCAAGGAGTAGAATCAGCATTTTAGAGTGTTGCAGCACTCTGATATAAAAGAACCATTTCAGGTCCCGACTCTAGGACAGTGTCTAGTGACAGCAAGATCAACAGCTGATGACTCAGCAGCACCCCAGCTAAGCTGTTCTGGTGCAATTTCCACCCAAAGATCAAATCAGCTTGTGGCTGAGGTGAAACCTTAGGTCAAGACGAGCTTTGCTCTGGTGAGCATTTCATGGCAATCATGTAGGAGCAAGTGGGACAGGTTCTTTAGTGGTTCAAACATAAGACAAGAAATGTGTGGGATCCCAGGAGCAGCAGCAAAGACTGCAGAACTTAGTTGAGATCTTGGTCCTCCTGTAACAGAAAGCCATGAAGTTTACTGAGAGTTTTCCAGACATTAAGACTCATATCCACACAAAAAGTATATTGAAGCTCTCATGGGGGCTTTAGATTGCCTACTGTCTCTTCTCTCAAAGGCAGCTACTGGTCCAAGTCCTCATCCTAACAGTGCATATCCTACAGAGCCCATTGATAAATCCATCCCTAATAATGATGCTTTTCTGACCCTAGTTTTAAACCTAATCCAGTGACCACTTCCCACATTAAGCCTAATGCATTTTCTGAGACCTTCACTAGCCTCTCTTAACACTACAAATCCCAAATATCTCACCAAAACCCCTTTTAGTCTCCTACTGTTCTGAATCCCACCCAACCCTAGCTTCACCTCAAGCCACCCTGACTGGGACTTAAACATCCCTTTGCCCCTCTTGGACCCAGAGCTCATTCTTGCTCCATATTTCTGGCAAGACAAAACAATAAATCCTAATTCTAGACCAGATCCTGGCTTTGGCTCTGGCACAAAGGCACCAGGCAGTTGTGTTTATGGTACCATCGCTTGTGCCTAATTTCAAAGCAGCCTTATGACTCTGCACTCTCACAGAAGACAGAGTTAGGAATAAAATTACTCAAGACCAAGTTGCATTCACAGACGCAGGCTGAAGTACAAGGGTAGACATCAGGAATATCCTAAGAACTACCATTGTTTTAGGATCATTGGGCTTTAGCAGGCTACAGTTCAAACTAGCACTATGGGGCAGTAGTAAAGAACAGCTTTCACTGCAATGCCAGAAGGCTTGCAAAGATAACGAAGGGTGTTGTGGTAAGGACCCAGTGACTTCTGACTCGCTTGCAGGGAGGCCTATTTCAGTGCTATGTGAACTCCAGGGTTCAAACTGGATATACACTTCTTTTTCCAAAATATAAGCATCAGTTTCAGTTCTGTCTCCTTCTTGCAGGTTTCCAAAAGTAAGCTGTGCCTGGGTGCCAGAAGGCTCCTCTAAAGCACAGTTACTTTTAAGGCCACAGAGCCTCAGCAGCCTTTGATTAAAATTAGGATTATGGAGAGGAAGTAACTTGGAGTTCCTTTTGTTGATGAATCCCAGAAATCTGCACAAATGGGCAAGAACTATTGCAGCTAGGGCCTCTGGACTTGTGTTTCATTTGTGGTCCAGCCTGAGACTTCAGACTATTTTGAAGGCTAGAGGTATATTTGGAGTAAGGTTTTGCTTTTGGAAAAGAAGTACTGACTATGGGGAGTTCTTATTATGCCCTCAAGGCTTGCAGAGGTAGACCAAGAGAACAGCAGTATTCAAAGGTGTTGTTTACAAGACACAGGGTCTCAGCACATTATGATGTAGTATCAGGATTTGCAGAAAAAAATGAGGAGGGTGTAAATTGTTTTTACGTACTAAAAGGCTTCAATGGATAAGTTAAACTAATTTCAATAGGATACTATAGCTTGTAGTTACTTTAAACACTATGCTGTCACAAAGGCTAGGGTTGAGAAGGAATCAGACTGAATTTGTCTCCCCGATCAAGTAACAAAACTTGCTGGCAGCAGGTTTCCTCCAACTGTTGATTATTCTGGGCACAGCACTGTAGTACTATGGGAGCTGGGGTCATGGTCAAGGGTCCTTCTTGGACCTGAGAAAAAAAATATGAAAAAAATAATTTTTGGGGGTGCAATTTACAAAGGCTTCAGAATTAGTGTAATCACTCCTATCAGCAACACTGAAATGCTTACAGGTAACTTCAGTGCTTGGTTTCATCACTAGAGGTCTACGCTTAAATTTAGGGCTTGATTTCAGAATGGGAGTAATTAGAAGTAATTGAATTATACAAATGAAATCCAAACGTTGTAGAAATTTCAGGAATACATCATGTTCTGACCCTTTTGATCCTAAATCCAAACATAAGGTTATTTGCAGGCCAGCTAAACACCTTAGGAAAAAAAAAAAATCTATTACTCCTTGGACCCACCTGGCACCAGAATTTTTTATATTTGTAGTCTAGACCCAAGCCAATCAATAGATTGATCTTTTCAACCCATTTCATCCCAAACTAAAACATTACCTCTTTTTTCAGTGCCAGAAGTTTTTTAGGATTCAGCAGTAAGGGGTGTCCTTCAGTATGTCCTATCCCAAAGCTTGAAGCTAATCCTAAATTTAGCCAGCTATAGATTAGTAACAATTTCCAGTACAAGAAATTTACCTAAACCACTTGCACTGTTACTCACTGTTCACTCTTAACTAATGTCTCATTTCATTGCCACGAACAAAAAGTTACTGAAGCCACTGAATCCTGTCAGCACCAGCCTTCATCAGTTTCTGAGGACTTGGATGGATCCAGCAGTAAACTCTAGCTTCAACATTTCTTGCCCCAACCCTCACTGTAGCTTTTACTTGTAAATAGGTCCACAAAGAAAATATTTTATATTAGACTTTGCACCCATATTCTTCATTACTCCACACTGTGCTCTTTAAACACTTCTTGTCCAAATTCTTGATAACCCTAAACCTGGGTTTAGGTTCAATGTCACAAATACTAACACCACCACCACCAGACTATTAAGACATTCTCTTCTTCTGTCACTAGTTAGCCCATTGTAAACAGGTGAGCTTTACAGTATTAACCAAGAACAAGCTTTTATTTTCCCTTGCCTAGATTTTAACCATAATATTTTCTCTCCAGTTATCTATGTCTTTCTTTACTGATGGATCCTGTTAGTTACTGAAATCTGACAAAAGCAGCCTTAAGCATTGCAAGCCTTCCAGTATCCTGCGATATGCCACACTCTCAGCACTTTTGGTCCTGGGCTTTTATTCTTATGTGAAACATCCCTGCATATTATAAATGAATTAAATCCTTCAATTGTAGTCCTCTTCCTGCAAACAACAGTACACTCAATTTAATGCTGAATTTTACCATGACCACACAGTAGGACAGGCAGGTAGAAAGTGCTGCATTAAGGACAGAGTTAGAATTATGTTCACATGGTACAGACTTGCTGGAAATATTGCAAAGTTCCTACATGGTCCTGATGGCAAGCACAAGGAGTGAAAACAAAGAAGTTCTGTTAGTTTGAGAGAATAAAGGGTTCAGTGGGAAGCAGCTGTCCTAGAGATTTCAGTGGTTAGACAGGAGCTAGCAGACAAGAATGGCAAACGGCTCACACAGATGGCTTGGGGTAGGCTATCCTTTCCTATCAAGCTGTTTTCAAAGTAGAGACAAAGAGATAGCACCTTACTGTACCTCTGCTTTGCTCTCCTCTTTGCTATTGGAGCATGGCAGCCTTCAGCACAGCCTGAAATGAATTCAAGAGGAGAGGAAAAGAGAAGATCTCATTACCACTTTGCCTCCTATTAAAGAGTGAGACAATCTAGCTGTGGTAAAAATAAATAGCCATATGTAATTATGAGAATCGCCAGACATCTCATTTTATGTCAGGCAAGACTATTGCCTAATAGGAAGACAATGTAATCCTGCTGTTGTATTGCCCAGATGAGAGAGTGCCTTGAGCTAATTAGCTTCCACTAAAGCCAGGCCTGAAATTGCCAACTTTACAATAGCCATCTGATCAGCAACGTGCTCTCTGCATCTTCTCATCACATATAAACTGGTGTAACCAGCTTCTTCGCTACTCTGACAAAGTGCAAGCTCTTCACTAATGACCACGGTGATATTGAGAGAAAGTTAAGAGAAAACAAGGGAGAGTTCCACATCCCAAACATGCTTCTAGCCTGCAGCCTTTGCCCCCCAGAGGGATGTCTTCCCACCTGTGCTCATATCCTGCCAGTGCAAGGGGATTCTCTACAACCAAGGGAACAAGTCAGCTCTACCTGCAGCAGTCCAACCCATGGTTTTGGGCAGCCAGACTTTCTCACCAAGTTTGGATACTTTATTAGCTAAAGCAGGAATTGCTGGGGACTTCAGGAATAGCTGGCAAGTGTGAGAAAGAATACTCAAGCTGGGGTGTTACAGGAGGCAGAAGACTGTTTACATAACATCTGTGGTGAGATCGTATAAAGTAACAGAGAGACTGCCAATGCTTGGAAGGATTCAAAAGGCAACTCCAGCAATCTAGTAGATTGTTTTATAAACAACGGGTTTCCAACGGATCCTGAAACATATGGGAGAGGCAGCAGAGCTACTTACAAATAAAGGTGCTGTGGTTTCTTTATTCCCTGCTGACTCCTTGCACAAACACCCTCCATACGCCAGAGTGCTCCCACTCGGGCACAGGAGATGCATCCGCCCCTTCAAGCCACCAGCAAAAACCAACGCAGCAAACCTCGATATGCTGGAAACCAGCCACCTGCTGCACCCAGCCCTGTCTCTCGGCCATGGTTTTGTGGAGTTCACAGGGGTGACGGCAGGCAGCTCGCTCCAGATAGCCAGCTCGTCCGGCGGAGCAGGAATATGAGGGCCCACCTCGCCCGTAACCAAGCTCCTGCTTCACCTGTACCTGCTTGTCCAGCCAGGTTCCTGCAGACCAGGTGGAGCCCCTTCGTTAAGAGAAACTGGGACTTCCCTGAGAAATCTGCTTCCGACATCTCCTCGAGTACAGATGGGCCCCCGTGCCCCTCTGCCCCTTTTGGCAACCGCTGAGGTCCGGGTGGCCCAGCCACAGACACATGCACCTCAGCTGCAAGAGGGACAGCTTGTCCCGCTGGCCTTCATGGCCAGGTCAGAGCCCCGCATTTCCTCAGCGCACAAACCTACCTAGCCAGGCTGGCCGGCACCACCTGCCACACAGCGCCGAGGCACGCGCCTTGGCCGCGGGGCAGCGCGCTGGGACTTCGCTTAGGCTCCTTCGGGCACGGCCTCCCCGCCGGCAGGACACCCCAGCTCCCACCACGCGCTCGGTGCCGCCTGGGGCAGAGAAGCGCGACCCCCTCGGCCCACCACACTCGCGGCTGACCGCCTCGCAGGAGAGCAGCGCCGAGGCAGCGCACAAATTAGAGCACCAATTACAGCCAGGCCCCTTTTTGCATAGTCATTCAGACAAGCTGGGGCAAACAGCTGACAACAAACACCTGGAAATAAACCCGTCACCTTCCCACCCCTCCCACAGCGGGGCCCTGCCCTCCACTCTGGCTCCCTTGCGTTGGGGCAAACCCAACGCCATCTCTGACGGTCTGCGGCCACCCCGCGCCCCGCCGCGCCCCAGCACCTCCCTCTCCTCTGATCCCTGCCCGGGCCACAGGCCCACACTGCCGCCCCCCCCGTCCCCCCCCGGAAGCTTCTGCGGAGGCGCCCAGCACCCCCTGCCCTCGCTGCTCCGGACCCCATGTGGGCCAAACGCGCGGCAGCCCCACAGAGCAAGCCGGCTGCCAGCACCCGCGGCGGCACAAGGCCGGCGCCCGGCTCGCTGCTGCTGCAGACGGGCCTCCACCAGGGCGCCCGGTGCCAGGGCGTTTTCCTGGGGAAGTTCGGCTCTTCCCAAAGCTACCGCTTAGCCTCGCTATGGAGTCTGCTTAATCTTTAGGCTAAAGTAAATGCGTCGTTAAACTAAGAACATTTGTGCAGCTGGCATTTGCCCTAATTTGAAACCTTCTGTGCGCTGCCGTCTCGACACGAACTGGCTTGGGGCTCTACCCCAGTTAGGCCTGCCCCGAGGGACGTGCTGGGCACGTGCGTGGTGTGCTCGTCCGAGCTCTACTTGCGGCACCAGCCCCGTTTTTAGCGATTGCAGCTGCCTTCCCCTACCCTTTCCACGTCCACCTGCTCAAAATTTCAAGAAACATTACCGAGTTTTGTGACCAACCCTGAACGTGCCTAGCAGTGTGGTCTGGTTTATTTTACATGATTGTGAGCACCGGTCAGCTCTAAGGCAACCAGGGAGTTCAAAACCACCGTGTTTCCTGAGGACCTAAACCATTAAGAGAATTATGTGTCGAGCAGAAATCACAGGCCGTTTGCAGGTACGTGTTCGAGACCCGCAGGTGTAGCTCTACCGCTGAGACCAAAAGGCTTCCACACACTCGTATGGACAGTGGCGCTGGTGTGTTTGCACTCTAAAATAAACAAACAAAAAAACCCTATATTGATGAATACTGTTGTCAGCGTGTCACAAATACAAGCTGGTGGGATATGGCTTTTCAGAGTCACTGTATTAAAATCACTTTTCCTGTTTATAATAGGTTTGTACCATTTCCTAATTTTACATACCGCTTGGAGAAGTTACTTCCACGTGGGTTGAAAAAGCCGTGAAAGCAGGAGTCAGCTTTTTTGCATATAAATTTCTGCCATAATACTGACCTATCACATATTTTAGATTTCATAATGGAATTCCCTATCCTCTTCCCTTCCCCAGTTGAGAAAACATCTAATTAAACATTTGCAGTAGGGATAACATGTGACATTCAGATAAACAGTGTCATGGTTCAACACACACAGCTGGGTTTGCCTCATGTGGGATTGATTTCATTTCAGGTGGGGATTTCATTTCAGATGGGGATTTCTCAGCTATTTTCTGTGTTTTTAAATCTTAACACAGCTTTCTTGGAAGCTTCATGCATCAGATATACAGTATACATTTTAAAAAATAATCAGATGCTTTATTTTTAGACAGAATATGTTCAAAGCACTCCTGAAAGTCAGTCCACAATAAACCTCTTCAATTTAAATTCAAGAAGAAATACTATTGTTAAAATTCTTAATACAGACCTGAGCACTGCACCATGCCCCCTCCACACTCCGTTTCCAGAATTTCATGTGTTATTGCTTTCCCAGAGATGAATTATCAGACAAGATTTCTGGGGCTGAAGTTTTTCACAGGATGCTGAGATGTTTTAAAATACAGTCTGGCCAGAGTGTCAGCCTCAGCTACAGCAGGAAAGAACATGGACAGTCCTTAATAGTAGATGTCAAGGGGAGGAATAACAACAACAGAAAAACAGGGCATGCACAGACTGATGCTTCCCTTGACAGACCTTCCCAGCTTCCAGCAAACCATGGCTGAAGGATTTCCTCAAGCAGAGGTTGCATCTGCCTCTGTGCATTTAATAGCCCTTGATAGATTTTTTTCTCAAAATCTTGTCTAATCCCTCTTTGAACACATATACTTTTAGCGCTTGCAGCATTTCATGGCACCTCCACTGGTCTCTCCCTGACCTCATGGCATTTGAAGAGGCACACTAGCTTTTTGCTGGGCAGCAGTGCGAACTCAGTCACACATCTGACGCTGTGCATGCACTGGAATAGAAGTTACAGCCATGTCTGCAGCCAGAGCACTGGGGCACTCCTGAGCCCCAACTTATATTTTATTGAAACAGAGAAACATCAAGAGACTTTTCTTTAAGAAAGGCATTTCAGATGACTACTTTGCTAGCTCAAGGCACTCCACAGAGCTTTATACTTCTGTATTTGAACAGAGGTGTCAAAAGAGAACAGTACTGGCACTCTGGTTAGTGCCAGTGAACAAAAAGTGCTTTGTTCTAAATGAACCTACAGCTTCCAGGGAAAAAAACTGTTTTGCCAAAAGAATTCCCAACCAGTGCTAACCAGAGTCATTTACAACATGGTATTAATAGGACAGCTTCTCTTCAAATACTTAAGAGCGTCATGGAACAGCCTCTGCCAAAATTAAAGGTCTCTCTTCTGGGCTATTATTCCAGGCTGTCTGCAGACATCACTGCATGAGTTATACTATTCTGACATCATTTTTCAAGTTCAGTGCCCAAAGCATAAGCCTGTACTATAATATGGTTTTGATGGGACCTCACATTTCCATTCAAGTAAATCCTAAATAGTTTCCAGAAGTGCTATGTAGAAAATACCCAGGAAGCATGCTGGGTAAGCAATTCATATGATCATATGCTCTGGGATTCTTGCTGTCTCCAAAAAACTTCCATATGCCCAGTCTGTAACTCCAGGCAGGACAAAAACAAGAAAGTTAGTGCTTAGTGCTGGAAGAGATTAGAAGAATGAGCATTGGGCTATCAGAACCATTAAGGTTAGTTACATGGTGCCAGGGCAGCCACATTCAGGAAGAACTACAGACCAAGAACTTCCAGGGGAATTGCTTGGACAAGAAGAGACAACATGGAGAAGGCTTAGGGCTATATACAGCAGGCAGCACTGGCAGGAATCAGTACAAGTTGTCAGACAGGGTCTGCAACTATGGTCACACAGTGAGGGTGTGGAGTCCTGTGGCAGTTCTAGATCTGGCTCAGGTCTAGAACAGCAGTATGATAGCCTCACATGGGCGTAAGAAAATAGTCCCTAATCTGGCTGCTATTGCTCAAAGCAACACTATGAAGGAATGGGAGTCACTATCAGCTGGAGCCCACATGAGGGAAGAGAAATGCCTTCCAGTTTCCCAGAAAGGTGGGACCTGTTGTACTTCCGTAAGTAGGTTCCTTGATTTTCTACTTAGCTCTGGCTTGTTGGGGACAAGTAAGCCACCTCATGATGCTGCTGGTTAGCAAAAGAAGCAAAGGAAGGAGGACACCAAGACATAAATTTCATTGAAGTGTGTACAAATACCATCTTCAGGAGGTAAGGAGAATTTTTCCCTCTCAGATTCTATGCCTCTTAGAGCACTCACATACTACTTTGAGCATTATCCTTTTCTGAAATCCCTATTTTAAGTAGTGGTAGTATTTTTGCCCGGAGAACTGAGAGTACCTTTTTTCCAGACACAGAGTATCCAATATTCCCCTAGTCCCTCTCCGCAAAAACCAAACAGCACACACACATCCCAAACAGTTATATTATTGGGAGCTTAGAAGGGAGAAACCAGAGAACTTATACATGTGAGAAGCAGCAATCGATGGCTAGCATTATAAAGTCTACTTAAGAGAAGTTAGCTTCCCATGTTTGGCACAAGGCAAGAATTTGCATGTGTTGTGCCTGCACACACCTGCTAGAGATGGTTTATAATGGCTAAAACACACTTACAAGCTTAGCTAGCAACAGTTTACTAATAGCATAGCTTTGTTTCAGTCATCCTTTGGCTAAGGATCTTTTGCCAGCTTACAACTATTTGAAGACTTCCATGTTAGCAGATAGTACACCAACAAGTTTTTAGTGTCAACCTGGCTTAAAATCTCATTCAGAAATCCTGGCTGCTAACTGATGTTTTTTCTGTGTAACAAAAGGCCAGGGCTAGAGCCAAGAGTCTCAGAGGCTAATGGGTTAGAGCCAGACCATGAATAACTGAAGGTGTTCTCCATTTATGGCATTGAGTGATAGAAACTGATTGCGAAAATGCATTTGTAGGAATTCCACGGTCCTCAGGCTTTTCAAAGGGCCCAGTGGCTGTTGTTACTCACCTTCCCTGACTAAGTCACAGAGTCTGACACCACTGCTTGCAGTCCGTCCTTCAGCAGCTGGAATGTGGACCTCTTTTGAAGCCTATCAAACTCATCCTCAATTTCTGAGCCAAGCATATAGGGATTAGCCATACCACCACATGTGGGAGAGCTAAAAAGGGCAGCAGCCACGTTACATTTGGGTATGGGCCATGCAGAAACCATCATAGATAACATGATGCCTTGTAACCCATAGGCTTACCCATATCAACTCTAAGTAATGCAAGTCCTCTTCCCATTCCAGAAGGAAAAAGTCCCATGGGGAGAATTATAGCAGCTTCTGGTCCCTTGTGATCATGCAGAATGAAGAATGTCACCATTTCATTACCAAGGACCTTACTTGAGGCCACAGGGGGATTACAACTATGCTGATACTATACTAATTATGGAACTGAGATGGCTATATGTCAGCTTATTGGTTATGTACAATGTGATCCCATGTGCTAAGCTACTGCAGACACCTGCATTATGGGTTTTGCTGGAGAAGCACTGCAGCTCCCAAGACACAAAGTCCATGTGTTACTCTGATTTCTAGTTCCAGCAGCAAAAGTTCACTTCAGGAGATGAGCTGGAAGTTTGGCCCAAGATACATACACACCATGGGAGCAGCATCGAGCTTCTTGCTCTCTGAAGTTCCAGCCTCTTGGAGTCATTTTTCAGAACAGGTTTGTAAGCAAACTTTTTTGCAAGTGTTTTCCCCCCTTCCCCCAACGTACTTCCCAAAGGGATTGGGAATAGAGAGAAAGGGATGGGGACAAGGAAAGAAGCAGGAGGAAGAGCTCCTCATCCTGTCTTCAAGTTCCAGAGATACTTAGGGCAGTAACCCAAGGAGGAAGCACAACCCATATACAGTACTAAAAGAACATGCAACAAAATATCCAACTGCATGCTGCTCCAAGGGATGGTGGGGTGGGAAATTTGTCCCTAAAATACCAAGCAGGCAGCACAAATTGTTTACAAGGAGAATACATTTGTAATTACAAGTTATTTTAGCTACCCTGCTGCCAGGAGTAACTACTAGCAGAAGGAAGCCATCAGTGTCATCATCTCTTCCCCCAGGGACCAGTCAAAGCAGATGATATTGCAGCACCAGGTCTGAGCTTTCTTGGTGAACAACTCCCTCCAGTGGCGAAACAGAAGTTGTTGCCATATAGCTCGGACAGTTGGGAACTGAACTGGGGACAAGCAGTAGTCCTATTCTTCCCCAATTTCTCCTTCCAACTCCAGAGAGACTTCAGGAGAAACAGCAGCATCCTTCCCCACCCAGAAGCCATCTGTTCAGGTTCAGTATTTTTGCCTTAAGCATAGTACTCTAAGTTATGGATCCCTGGGACAGTGTTGCCACCTGACTAGAGCAGGGCTCTGGGAAATCCGCCAAAAAGAGGGGAGATCCCATACAAGTCTGAATCAAGCTTTCCTCAAGCACAGTCCAGCATGGCCTAAAGAAACAAGTTTTACTTGCAGGTCATTGCACCCCCTGTGATCCCAAGTTCTCCAAGATGCATTCAAGCACCTTCTGCTCCCTGCTCCACAAGTCAAGGCAACTGAAGTCTTGACTTTATGCCAGTTTCCAGTAGTGTTTGTTGGTAGCTGTAAAGTTCACACTGCTTCTTTGACCACATATTAGGACTTATGCCATGTTTACGATTCCCTGCCAAACCAATGACTTCAGACTCCACTACTGCTTGAGAGGAAATGCAGGTCTAAGAACAGCCATTTTAAATGTGTGCATGTAGCCAGCAACTCACCACAGTGCAGCAGGATCTGAAGTTTTGAGAGCCAGCTCACAGCTGCTTCTTAACTCTGCTTAGCTAAGGGAGGAAGATGATTTATACAGTTGCTCTATCTATTTCTCAAGAACTTTCCAAACACTCAAGCCCAGTCTATGGTGGTATTACCTACAAAAACAGCTGCCTCAAACTTCTTCCTCCTCAGTGGCAGGACAGGGGCAAAGAAATCTTTTCTAACAGAAGCCTGGAGAACACTGCTGAAGGTGGGAAAGGAGGGCAAAAAATAAAGCTAGCTAAAAGGAGGAGGGAGAGATCATGTGCTGTAGGCACAGTAGCAAGCTTTTTTTGGTCACAGAGTTAGTCCCAGAGGCTTATGACTTCATACAACACAGACTGTACAGAATTTGAAGTGATGTCTTCAAACATGGAGTTTGTTCAGCTTGGGAGATGGCAGGTAATTCAAACGAACTATCATTTAGCTCACCTAAGAAAGCTCACCTTCATAAAACAAGGCAAATTTTATACTAGATATAGCCTAGTAAAATTGTCACCTGCCTTTGATGGGTGATAACTTCATAGTTCACATTAATCTCAGAAGCAGGCCTCAAAATTGCATTTTAAGATCTCAGAGCATACTGGCATATATTTCCTGCTTTCTGACAGATCATTTGCTACCTTGAATAAACAAGGTGTCAGTGGTTTGCATGTAAAGCAGAAGGGGTAGAGAGGAAGCAGGGGAAAACCAATGTAATGCACAAGTCTGGGGGGGGGGGTTGTTTTTGTTTTTTGTTTTTGTTTTTTTTTTAAGCAAAGTCTTTATTACAGAAATATTCATCCTCTAGGCTTTTAGATCTGTACATGCATTTCTTCCAGTGGGAAGATGTTGCTAAAAACAGACAAAAACAAAAGAAGGAAACGCAGCACAGGTTCCTTTTTACTTGCTGCTCAGCATTGGCATCTGTAACTGAACATGAACCTTACAAATAAGAACACATTATGGAATAGACTTTGAACTACAAAAGCTAGCAAGCTTTACTGCTAAGGGTGCCTTCTGCTATAGCAAAGGTCAGCTTGGAAGGATCTGTGTGGGAGGGGACAGGGGTCTCAAAACGGCAAAGCCTTATCAGACCTCCATGAAGTCAGTTGCCCAGTTATATCCACTCTCCCCAGTCATCACTATATCCAGAGATGAGGACAGAGCAGGGCCTCACTGCTGAGACCCCGATCCCCTAAAACGGGCCTTCACCACTTCTTTCTTGTCAGAAGGAAAACAAAGAAGATAGTGGAGCCAACCCTTTAAACTGCTACTAGGGCTATTCCTACCAACCCCACCCCTGACAAGAGACAGGACTCTGACAGTCTTCAGACCACACCTGTAAGGAAAAGGCAAAGGCTCCCTCACCAAGTACCTTGTATTCAAGTTCAGGTCTCAGACAAGAACCATCCACTTCTCTCCCACATCACTTTCCGCTGTCAGAGTAAAGACATGCATATGCAATTGCAGGATATCTACTCTGCCCAAGTCACCTCTAAGACTAACTGAGGATTTGCACCCAGCTCCTTTATCAAAGAAACTGGGGAAGTTTTTCACCTGCATTTCTTACTTTCTTGTGCTCTAGATCAGTCCTTGCTTCTGGCCATTGGCTGAATGGAGCCAACAGCCCAGCCATTAAATAGAGAAACTACCCTGCCTGCACCAGTGCAGAAACCAGCTATTTATCTGCTGCAGTGCTTTCACACAAGACAGAACTCAGGATGCAGCAACCAACAGCCACAGCTCCAGACCACAGTGGAGGCAGCAGACTTTACAACTAAAAGCAAGTTATCCTTATATCCAAACTACATAGCTCAAACCTGGGCACTGGTAGCAGAGACAACTCCAAGATACAGAGTCTGCAATCCAGTCAGCTATCCCTCCATATTCATAATTAAAAGCCACAACTAACAAATCTTATGTTCGTAATGGGAGCAGGGGGAGAATCAAATTAATCATAACCTCTACAAAAGTTGGCAACCCAAGAATGCAACCAGCAGAGCCAGCCTGGGGCTGAGCCCACACTATGCAGCAATCATCGATGTGCCTCCAAGCTGACAGGAGCAAGCAAAGCAGTGCTAGGGTGAGAGGAAAGCAAAGAAAGGCAAATGGGAGAAACGTGTCAACTCCAGAACTCATGGGACCCATTCCAAGAGCAGCTGAACAACACCACCACAATCTGTCAGGCCACACTTGGAATAGGAAGGCCTGACTCCTTCCTGGTGGCTTCTCATCACACGACACAGGAAGAGCTCTGCTGAAGGCAAGGCTTGGCTGACTCCAGAAGCAGGAGAAGTGAGTACGAGAGTAGTGCTCAATGTTTCAGATGAGTATAGGCTAAAAGATGCATCGTAGGGTTAACTGCAAGGGAAGAGAATGCCTATAAAGCATGACTAGTTATCACCACAAGTCAGTGAAGTAGCTGAAGTTATGAAAGCACTGGAATCTCAATAGGAATCCTGGTTCATAGGACAAAAAGATGATTTTTCTTTCTGGGAGGAGGGGGAGATGGGGGAGAGGAAATGGGAGGGAGGAAGAGAATTATTCTATGCTAGGCCTGGTGAATTGTAGAAGAATGGAGATATGAATAGGATTATATAACATGGAGCAGGCAGCAAAAGCATTGTCCCCTCAGATTAATCAGTCTCATGTGATACAAGAGAGTTAAAGTTCTGTTTCTTGAAGTAGAAATAAACCAGCGGCAGGATACAAATGGCCCAAGGGCCCTATCGCCAGAAGATCAGGCCATATTGCAGCTCTAACAGTTCTTAGCAGAGTGGTATCAGAAATGGAATGTCACAGGAATAATGGTCAACGGTTGGACAGTCTGGATATGAGGCAGGAATGTTCTGTTTGCTCCTTCCTCTGGGGTGCCGTAGCTCTGGGGTCAGCAGACTCAAGACTTGGGCACTTTGGTGTAGTCTTCACTGTGTATGTTCTTGCAGAGTGCAATGGACAGTATCATCCCCAGCAGCTGCAATAAGTAATGAAGAATGGGAAGTCAGTCATCAACCAGAAAGATAAGGAGGTGTGAGGAAAGGGTGGTACAGAGGAGCAGAATGCAGTGGTCTCCTTTTAATGACACCACTCAGGTGGGCAAAGTTGGACCCCAATACAAGGGAAATCCAATAGCCAGGATGCCAAAAATATTTTGCTGCAGAAAAATGTGCCTTCATCTGGAATCTGTGTTATGGGCTTTACAAGGCAACAAGTGGGATCCCACTAGTGGGATGCAGCTTGTCTCATTCTTCCTGGTTATGCATGCGGTGAATTCCCAAGTACTAGACACACCAGCAGGAACCACGAGCAGACAGGGCTCTGACCAACTTTAATTCCACCAATAAAAGGAGGAACTCAAAGCTCCAGGTAGACACAACCAAGAGCTACAATTGCACTGCCTTAAACCAGATGTCTACTGCTATGAAAAATATAGCTTTGCCTTTAAAAGAGTTTGCATGGGAAGATAGGATCACATGGCAAGGAGTCACTTACCTCTATAACAGCAACACCTGTGCAGACCCCAAGAATGATACCAAGGTTGTCCTTCAACCACTTCTGGACACCATCCATGCATCCCTAGGGAGAAAACACGGTCACGGGGGAAGAAGCAGAAACCTAAGCATCTCAAGACTAAAGATCCATAACATATCTCCTCTTTTGCATGTAGAGATTATTCCAGTTGCATGCTATACCAAGTTTCACAGCAACAGCAGAGAAGGGCAGGATCCCTCAGCTGTTCCCCATTGCCCCAACTTCCATGGGCACTTCAAGCAAAACTGAGGTGAAAAAGTGCTCTAAAATAATTCCCAGAGGAGCAAGGACAATGCGATTTCAGTGGAAGCTTCACAAGACTGAGCTTCACTCACCTGCTGATGAACAGGCCAGTCAGCAACTGCTGCAGTGCTGTTTAAAGGGATATCTAGATTACAGAAACCGCTATCTGCCACGGAGTCCTCGGAACTATTGGAGCAGGAGCAGGGATATGCGGTCATGCTTCTGTTGATGAGAATTGCATTGTCTTCCCAGTCCTCTGCTCCAACCCAGCCACAGCAGGCAATCTAATAAACAGAGATAGAGCATTGTGGTCTTACACTCTGCACTGGTAACATACTGCAGGTGAAAACAAATGAGCGGAGCAGAGGTGCACAGGACCTCTCCATGCAGTAACAACAGTTGGGACATACAGTTTGCATGAAAAAGTTGCATCAAACTGTAATCCTACTTACCAGTCAATAACCTATGCACAGAGCAGTCCCAAAGAAAGGGACATTATTTCCTACCAAAGGATCACTCTGCTAGCAAGACAAGAGTTAGAGGGCCACTTCTAACAGACTTTGAGCATAGCATACCATGATAATGCAGGATGCAGAAGCCACAGAGAAAGCCTAGATACTCAGACTTCAGTAAGGCCACAGAGCTTGACATCAGTTCTACAAAATGTGATTTTGACTATAGGTTTTGTAGACTAAAACTAGAAAACCTCATCTAACTTCAAGGTGACAATGCTGAATAGAGGTAATACTGCAAAATAGATGTTGCTGATGAGTCAGCTGGAGGAGGGCAGTGTCCTGTATGATACATTTAAGACTTTGCAGTCCCTCTGGTTCATTGTCAACAGATTGATTTGGCAAAGGAGAAGCCATGCAGGCAAGAGATTAACATATTAACATTTCAAAGATGTCATAGAGGACTACTACCTAACCTTCCATTAGACATGCCATTTCCATAGGTTTAAATGCTGAGGGTTTGTTCTTCTTCGAGTAGCGCACACTGAGCAGATGCAAAGTAGAAACCTGAAAGTCAGAAGTTCCTGACTGCAAAGTACCATTTAACTTAGCTTTGAACCCAAGCAGCACACCAGCAGCCAGCCACCGCATGATGGCGTTGACATGCTGCCAAGCCCCAGCAAGCAAGAACAAGTCTGCGCCTGCCTCACTGCAGCCAGGGACTGGCTGGAAAATGGGATGAGGAAAGTTTTCCATTCAAAGAGACATTTACATTCCTACACCCCCACGTGATAAAACTGCAGACATTGGAGGGGAAAACACATCAGGAGGTCCAGCAAAGACTAAGATCTGGGAACTTCGCTGCAAGCGTGAATCCCAGTGCTTCCATGGTGGCACAGAACAGGGAGGCTGTTGGACTTGAGGTGTAAGTCTAGGGAAAACCCTCTCTTCTCAGAAGGAAAATGTAATGTTTCAATCTGACCTAATGTACATCAGAGTGGAGGCATGAACAGCTGAACACCCACACTGGGATTAGCATTTGGTTTCTGAAGAAGTGTTGAAAATTCAGCATTTAAGAACCTCCACAAGGAACTACCTCTATCTCATGGAGGTTAGGACTTTTAACTCTATGAATTCTACAGAACAATTCCCCCCTCCTGCCTGAGGCAAATGCAAACTCTAGCGTATGAGATGAACTAGATTCCTAACACTCGACTTCTCCACCTCTGCAAAACTTTTTTATTCTGCTCCTATATAAAAGGGGGACTAAAGCAGAATTCTCTCTCCACAGTGGACTCAGCCTTGAGTCCATTAGTGAGGAGCTGCAAATACAGTGATAAGACATGAATAAATCATTCTCACTCCAAAGAGGAGAAATACCACAGGTCAGTGTTGCGGAGACACAAGAACAGACAGAAGAAACCTCTATTCCTTGTACTTACTACATGTCAGCCTCATGCTGGGCGTGTATTTAACCACAGTAGAGAGCCAGCGCTCGTGCTTGAGGTTTGGCAGTAAATAGCTATCATGACTCCAGCATGCCTTAGTACCGACCTAGTTGCTCAAGCACTGACCCTGATGCGAAAGCAGAACCCATGGGCAGTTGGATGGCTCCCAAGAACACTGGCACTTGCAGAGGAGCTGTCACAGTAAACCAGCAACATGCACCAAGAAACAAGGCAGCCAGTGCAGCTGGCTTGCCTGGCAATGAGCTAGGGACTTTACTTGCTACAAAAATAGCCTGCACTGTGGCTTTCATGCAGACTAAGACATTTTGAAGACCCTGCAGATAAAGGAAAGAGCAGAATGGTTGAGGTGCCATGTAACAGGCCACACACACTGGGTGAGGCAGCCAATACTAGTTAGTCTTACCAGCCAGCATATAGGAATGGTTCAAGGTCTTACCTAGCACTAGTAAGCAAAACAGTTTTCTGGTAGACAGGCACCAAACCTCACGGACAGCTCTTTAGATCAGCCAAATTGCAGAGCACAATATGTTGGATTATAGACACTTGTGACTGTAATGGCAAAGCTGGAAAAACCTCTCAACTTGGATAAACAGACAGCCACTTAATTTTACATGGCCCACAATATTTTTTTCTGTGTGCTATAGTGTTATCCAGCAATCTCCTATGCTAAAGATGTGAGTCAAAGACATCTGAGAGGTGCATATCAACAACAAGGCTCCCACACTTACACACAAGTCAAGTGCTACAGAAGGAGATGGCTCCTGTCCAGCACTGAGAACCACAAGGATAGACCATATGACAATCAAAGCTAAGAGGGAATCTTCAGGAGGTGAAGGACATGGTCAACAGCACAGTTTAGAACTGAAAAGAAAAGGGAGAAGATTGAGAAATGTTACCAGGCCTCTTGCAACACCTGTTCCCTATCCTCAGCCTAATTTTAACAGCCACTTGCTACACTTGCAAAACAGCATCATCTGCCTCTTGCTGGCCCTGCCCAGTGGCTCACCTGTCTCTGCACGTAGTCCCATGCATCCTGTAAGTTCTTCTCTTCCTCGTTCAAAGGGTCATAAGTTTCAATCAGCCTTCCAACTATGCGGGACAACTCTTCTTTCAACTGGTAAAGGAAAAAAAAAAAAAAGGGAAGAGAGTTAGATTGGTCAATTCCTTGTAGCCTCTTCTTTGGCATCTAGGGCAGAAGACAGCCCTACCAGGTGTGCTAGACCTGTAGTGGGGCCATCTCCCTAAAGGTGGGGAAAAACACAGATGTACCATGGTCAGGGAGATTTTAGCATTAAAAGACTTTGCTTTGCTATAGCTCCAGTGAATAAGGCTAGAGCAAAGCAAACACCTTCAACACTATAATCTCCATGATGGCAGTTCTGGTGAGTGAGGCTAGAGAAAAGAGACAGACTGCAGACAGAGATGACAACACTGCAACAAAAAACACAGAGGAAAGGACAGTATCTTCTTAGTCCTCTTCCAAAGGGCCTGAAGCAGGCAGTAAGAAGGGCTCAGACCATCATAGTCCCAGAACACTAGCAGCTCTTTTAAAGTTGCAGCAAAAAGACAAATAAAAGTATTACTAAAATGATGGAAAAATAAATATTTAAGAGGCCCACAAGCTATGCTTAAAGAAAAAAGCAACACAGGCAGTGACAAATCCCCCAGACTGACATTGAGATGGCTTGCTCTGCAGTCTTGTCTATGTTTTTAAGAACAAGCAATAAATATAATCAACACGTGAAATACAGAATGGGTTTACCAAGATAAAATCCCTCTACAGTGACCAGATGGCATTTGCTGAGAAATTTTTTTTTCTAGGCAGACCTAAACCCAACAAATCCAGCCTAGATTTCAGTGATGCATGTGGTCTGCTGCTGTGTGAGAAGGCAGTTATTCTAGAGAAGGTGAGTTAATTCTAGGTCCCTATTTCCTCCATCAATCAGTTTCTTCTCAAGCTTACTGAGTGGAAGGGAGACTGCTACTCAAGTTCCTCAAAAGATGAGGCTTGGAACAAATTCCTCCCCTTAGTGACTACAGCAATATATTTAGAGTGTTGGTGGGAAGCATACTTCATGCACAGAGTTCAAACATCAGACAGAGCGATCATGCAACCCCTAAAACCAAAATAGAAAGGAAAATAAATTTCACTATCAGGAAGTCAAATTTGTGAAGTCATGGGCCAGTAAGTGTTATAAAGCATGGAGATCAACCAGATACCACAGAAAAGAAACTTGGCATGCTCGCTGGCCACCAAAACCAAAAATCTCCTATTAGGCTCCAGTGACACAGAGTCAGAGGGGAAAACAAAACAAAACCAAACCAAAACACACAGGCATCCATTGATGCAGGAGAGACTGAAAAATAGTAAAAAAAAAATGGTACAATGCACAAAGTAGACCTCTTCTAAAATACTACATGCAGCTTTGGTTACTCAAATTTTAAAAAGCTACCTGAAATAAGTAACAAATACAGCTGAGGGGATACATAGGGCCTCAGTCTTGAAGGGAAGGCAAAACAGGAGGAAATGCACAGCTCTGCTATATAATGCAACAGCCAATGCACCCAGCAAGTCTGTGCCCAGCCACAGAGAAAGGCTACTAACCTGATGAGCAAAGGGGAAGCAGTGTGAAAACAGGGAACTGGGCATGTTTATCATAGACTGAATAATTGCTGCCTGCCCCAGGAGAGAGAGGGGGAGGATCAACACAAGCTGAAGAACAACAGTGGCATACACACTCATAGGCAACATATCTCTAACCTCGCAGTGCAAGTGAGATTCTGATCCAGAATCTCAACCCTTGAGGTTAATCTTCCAGCACAGCTGAGGCCCCTCTCTGCCACTCTGGGAAGGTATGAGTCACTGCCTACTCTTGTAGGCGACTGGGTTTTCTGATATACAGCTGTTGGAAACTTCCCTTTTTCATAAGGCATTGACCTGCCTCTCCCCGAACTCTTACAACTGTTGCTTCTATACTGAGGCAGCAAGTACTGCATTTGTCTCAACTGCTCACTAACAGTCTTATCATGAAGTTTAGGCCTATCATTAAGTCCCACCCCCTCACCCCAACTCCTTAGGCAGAGAATTTACACCATTTCTCAGTTTGGTGAGAGGTGAAAGCTACCACCCCAGCAGGCTTCTTGACCCTCTTCCTCCCACCTCCATCTGAAGTTCTGCTTGGCCAGCCTGGACTTGTGGATAGCTGCCATTGTGAAGGACAGATCCCAATCACAGGAGGTCAGAGACTTGTCATTGGAGTGCTTGAGGGACAGCATAGAGTCACATCAGTCCTGAGCACTGGGATGCTCTCACCCCTGCATGTTATCCTTGTGTCAGTGATGCTACAGCATATTTCAGAGCAGTGGAAAGGTTTTTCCTTTTCTTTCTTGTTAAACAATGCAAACTGACCTTGGTAAACCCAGGGACACCTAGCAGCAGTAAGCAGTGTCTACTGTTAGATGTTTCAGGCCATAGCTCATTTGCAATGAACACCAGCAACTCTTCTTCCTAGGGAAACTGCAGCTCAGCTCACTGCAATCAGCTAGGTCAGGCCAGACAGATGGGAGCCACACAGTCCTTCCTCTCATGATGTCTAACTTTTCCCCCTTTAATTACTTAGCTTCCCCTTTTCCTTCCCTTCAAATCAAGGCAACTTGACCTGGTTCTCACTAATAAGATTGGCCTCAGCTGCTGCCATAAGCCTTATAAGTTACTGAACCTCCAAGTGCTCATCCTCACCCCTCCCACACACCACTGCTCTGCATGTATGATGGGAGGTGAGGAGAACTGGGTTTGTTTTCTTACCCTGGGCCCATCTGACCTGTCAGCTATTAGCCCACACAGAGCCAAGGGTCACTTCTGTGAGAATCCCCAGCAGAAATGCTCTTCACAGAGCTGCATCACAAGCAGAGACAGCACCTGAACCAGACACCCCCAGTCAGAGCTCCCTTAGAGGAGCTATACCTCTGCTCTGCCTATTCTCCTTGCGTAAGAATAAAGGAAAGAAGTCTTACAAACAGATCCAGTTCTAGAATTAAGATATGTTAAGTTAATAAAAGAAAGTCAGATATTTTTAGGCTTTCAGAAAGTAACTGGAGAAAAGGGTTTTAATACACAAACAATAGTACAGGTCTGGAGAGCAGACGCAAAGGCAGCTTGTTCACAGATTTAACTGGCAGAACCACCCAATGGGAAAACACAAGCACCTGCAGCTGAACACTCAGCCTTCTGCATTTGTCACTGAAAGAGCAACAAGCTGGAAAGGCATATCGGACACTTAGGCAGGCTTTCAATATCCTTCCTGTCTTCTCCCATTAAAGGCCTGTCAGGATTCAGCATTGTGTGGAGCATGATGGCTCCAAGAAACTGCTACCCTTGCTTTCAGGGCTCCTGCTGCTTTAGAGCACGAAGCATCCCAGGGTCAGAAGGTACGATCCCCTGCTCCCCACCCCACAGCATGGGAATTCAAAGCCTAGACCAAGGCTACAGGTGATTGCCAGAAAGCAGCAGGATTGTCAGGCTCCCTTTCACATGGGTTTACGGAAGAAGGGAGCTGGGGGGAACGCTGAAGACCAGAGGCCAGAGTGTAGGTCTTTGATTCCAGTCTTGGTCACAGAATGAATCATGGGGACTTCTTCCACAGTCAGACACTGTGGATCATCCAGCCTGTCCCTCTGTCTGGGACTCAAGCTAGATCAGTCCCCTCACATTTACTAGCATCTAGCCTGCACATGAAAATAGACTCAATGGGAGGGGGCCCTCATACCCCAGTCACTTCGGATCCTCAACCAACACATACTCCACAGCCCAAGGCAAGTGGCTGCACACAATCCCACAGTCCTGTTTGCTGCAAACAATAGATAGCAAGTAGGGCAATTCCCAAAAGACCACTGCTCTCCTTTTGCTCAAGGCATTTAGAGCCAAGCTTTAGAGAACCGCGTGAACTAGGCCAGAGACACATTACTGGGACTCTCACATGTTTACAATCTTGTGATCCAAGGAGAAGTAGTCGAGTAGCAGCACTCAGCTTGCAAAGCAGAATGCCATTTGCCAAATTCGTGACAATATTGTTTTTTCTTCCTCACAAAACCCCTCACCCCACCACAAGTTTCAGTAGATAAGAGACGTACAAAATGGATGTTACACCATCATCCTCCTGGCAGTACTGGGCAATTCCAATCTGATGGGGCATTCCTCTAGCAGTGCCCATCAGGAAGGCAAAACAGCAGCCTTTCTGTCAAGGGACTCAGCCTTTTGCAGTTATGCTAATGCTATTTCAGCACACTTCCATGGGTTAAGGGTGGAAAGAGATTTTGACACTGATTGTAAACAGGTATTCCAGCAAAAACTTCAGCCCTGAAAAGGCCAGGGATACAGGCTAACAAGTGAATTTGTTCAGTGGTTACCAATCAAGAGGAGGCTGGACAGGAACAAATGCAAGTGAGCCTGTCTACCTCCTGCAGTACGGAATAAAGATTTCAATAACAACAAGTGGAGGAGTGAGTATCACCTGTGCTACACTCTGGATCCAAGAGGATCCACTCCTATTATTCCTTTTTTTACTTCTAGCCAAGTTCCTGAAGTCAGAAAGAAGAAATAATCATGGAGAACACAATGAACATCTAGGGACTGGTTTTCAGTTTTCAGTCTGCTTCACTGTATTCTGAACTTCCCTGGGATGACGTGCATCAAGTGAAGCAGAGCAACATTCACAGCATCACTGAAGCGCAGCCACAAAACAGTGCATAGGAGGTTTCGGCCAAGACCTTCTTGAAACAATATTTCTTAGTCTTCTGGGCAGGTACTCCAGGATTCCTGAAGCAGAAAGGCTCCAGAAAGGCTCTTCCATAGATTTTGTTCACTCAGGATTGAACAGGAGCATCTGAAGTTTCAGTTAGGAAGCCTAGCACTCCCCTGCCCCTTCTGCTGGGTTTGGAGGGGTGATGAACTTAGCACAGAGGCACTGACATGACAGAGCCCCACCAGCTCTAAGAGCTGTGCAAAATAATCCCCAGCTATTTCATCCCCTCCCTAGCCTGACTGAAGTCCAAAGGAAGAGCCAAAGCTTTAAAAAAAATAAAATTAAAAAAAAAGGAGGTAGGTGCAGAACTTCATGGTCCAAAAAGTCATATTTCCCCACTGCAGGGAAATACCCTTCCCACACCTCTTCCTTTGCATTAGTCAGATCTGTTTGCTGAGAATCAGCAGCTTGTTTGAAGCTGTAACTTTACACACCAGCTAACCAACATTTCAGCTTCTCTTCCAGCTTCAGGCAGCACAGAAAGCAAGCTATGTTCACACCACATTTGGCAAGGAATCCAGCCAACAGCTGCTCACAATCACCACAGCCACCTGTACAAAGCTCATATTAGCTAGACCAGGGACAGGCACTTCCCCTCCCACCACAAACTCTACCAGCAGGCCCCATCCATAACTTCTCAACCATCTGCTTTCTGTAAGCACCTAGCAGGAAGGCCATCTTAGGAGAAGAAAGCACAGCACATTGCAGTGGCGTGGACAGACAGTTACGTGGCAAAGACAGGATTACCAGCAACTGGTACCAGCAACCCGTGTACCAGGACAGAAGCCAATAGGGACACCACAGTTATAATTTGTTTCCACTGTGTGCATGTGACTCCCAGTTTAGCCTCTGAGCAGTTAGAGGCCTGACAGGGCACTGCCCTGGCCAGGGAACCTATAGCCAGGACTGGATGTTGCAGTGCAGAGTTGCAGTGTGGAGTTATTCTCTTCAAGCTACACTGTGCAACTGCATTCCTGACAAAGAGATTCACTTCAGTTGTTAAATCTCTTGGCTCTTAACTCGAATTGTAGTACAGAAACCATTGGATACTGGGTTATGGTCTGGGGGAAAGCTGGACAGCTCTCCCATGGAGAGTTTTACATACAACTGCAAAAGGGCTGGAAGTTGAGAAGCAGTCCTACAGCATGGAGCAAGATGACACAAGGAAGGAGGCCAGTCAGAAAAGCAATATACTGAGACTGATAACCTGCCAAGGCAGCAGTGATGGCACCATGGTAATAACCATTACCACATGTCCAAATGGTGGTTTGTAACAGGATCGAGAGGAGCTATGGCTCAAAGCCTTTCAGGAATTTTTTTTACTGTTCCCAGTACCCAAAAATAAAGCCTGCATAGCAAACAGAGCTTCCTACCCTTTGAGAAAGTAGTATTACTGGGCCTGGCAGATGCATGATAAGCAGACTACAGCAAGTAGCTGAGCTAGAGAAAAGGAAGAATCCAGTTATGCCTGCTAATGGCATAACCCAGATTAGAAGAGAGAATTTCCAGGCATTTCCTCCTCCCCCCCCATCACCCCCCCCCAATAAAAACAAAACAAAAAACAGGCAAGGAAAACATATACAGTTAGAAACGCTCACTGTTTCTTTCTGGAAGTAGATGATCAGTCCAGCAGCCACCTGAGTTATGAGGATCACCAGCAGGCAGGTGAAGTACTAGAAACAAAACAGAAGAGATGAACACTATCAGCCTTTAGAAAGGTCTGTGCATAGGTAATAAGTTTTGGTAAGATTTCATGGACAGGAAAAGTCACAAGGACTAGCCAACATCTTCCCCTGCAGGCAAGCTCTGCTAACAAAATGCTCTCCCCAGTGACAGGCTTAAGTTCTGGACTGTTCACAAGTACAAGCAGCAGCTAGAACCAACCTCCCAGGCTTCCTGGCCAATACACTTCAGTGCCTCTCCCATCAGGTCAACAACAGGAAGACTTCAGGAGGGAGAAATATCTGCACGTGTCATTCCAGCTGGGACTTCCTTTCCCACTCCAGTTCCATTCCCAGTCCACTCTGCTCTCAGTGGTGGGGGGGGTCTGTCCACCCCAAGTGGACACTGAGAAGTTCCTAACGCCAGGACAGATAATGTGGCTGTATCTGGTATTCTATATATACATGCACTCTGAATAGGCAGAAGACAAGTAGCAGGCTGAGGTTTACAAAGACAGTTTCAACTCATCCATCAGTCAGAAAATCTGGTATAGATGAATCATTTGGAGGGAGATCCTGACATACAGGATGTTCCTAATAGAGTCTCTCTTGTCTACTGCATTTTCCACAAAAGCTGAACTTAACAGCACAGCAGGAAGCTGGTCACTCTTCTCACTCTTTCTCACTGCTCTTAGTACTTGTCCTTGCAACACAGAGCACAATGCCAACTGGGAAGAGGTGTGAGGGAACTAGGGGGAACAGAGGTTCACTTAGGACATCTCTTTTCAGTTCAGCAGTCCTCTACCTCCTGTTTTCAGGAAAAATGTTGTCATTGAGATCCTCACATTTCTCTGAGTCATGTTGCTAGCTCATCATCAGTGATGTTTTAGGAACCACTGATGCAGCTTGTTGCCTGTTGGAGAATAAGGGGTGCAAATAGATATAAAGTACTGGATCTGAGCTGACCTGGCAGAAGTACCCTCTCCAGGAGTCCCGAGACCCAAGCTACAACCCAATAAATACTCTGCAGGAGAGGCATCAGACAGTGGATCTAAAGGTAGCATGAATACTCTCACCAGACCCAAGAGACATCGGATTTCATTGACTGCTCCAAGACAGCCCAGGAATCCCATCAGCATGGTGACAGCCCCAACACCAATGAGGATGTATGCACCAGTCTTCAGGGAGGGAGATGAGGTCTCTGTAGGGGCCACAAAAGGGGACAAAATTAGCCACTGACAAAAGTTACATTTGCCATCACCATTTGGATAACTGCCTACACATCCACTCGTAATGGTCTGATGTCAACTATGGAGAGACTACAGAGGCACATCAACTGCGGGGACAGAATGCTGCTTCTGGTCATCTTCTGATGAGGAAGGCTTCAAAGGCAACCTACATGTCTACATCATCTCAGAGACGTGAAGACCCCAGGTCACTCCAAATATGACAGAAAGTTAGCTGCTTAGTGGATTTTAAAACCCCTCATGAATGCACTTGTATGAGTGAGAATAAAGTAAATAAATATATACTACCCCATCACTACTACATATTTTCTTCATTAACTACCTTTCCTACCTTCAGCAAAGCTATTTTTTTAATCTTAAAAACTCCTTTTGGTTTGGTTTTTCATTTTAATGTGCTCTTGCTCCAACCATTCTGTTTTTACTTATCCACTTGCAGTCAAGAGTGGGATATGCAAACCCAATGGAGTGAAACATTACATAGCAGCTACAGCTAGTGTTGAATGTAGATTACGCAACAGGTTACTTGACAAGCTGGTGTTAAATGACTTGTGGCCAGGCACTCATCGCAGGCTGTTGCCTGCATGTGACCCCTACAAATAGAAACTATTTCAGGATCAAAACAGGGATCATACCCAAATCTAGCTATTCCTACACATCCTCCTGGCTATCCCCTACCCTTGTGTGGAATGACTGTGTCCTCCCATTCTCAGTTTTTCAACCACATTTAGGTAGCATTATTTTTGATGTATGGTGGTGCTCTCAGTCCTTCTTCCTCAACATTTGGTACTGCAAGCAACAGAAGAAAAAAGCTTTTATATTTGGGTTTGTCACAGGAGCCTTTCTTGCAGAAGAAGATTGGAAGGAGCAAGCATTATGGCATAGAAGTCACAAAGAGATACTCTTGTGTAGAAACAGTAATCAGAAACCTCATTAACCATCAGATATTTTTAAACCTGCATGTAGATAGAGAGTAATTGAATCTAGACTAATACTCTTCCCCCCCACACACACACATTTCCCCCCATATCTGATACCTGGTAGAAGTCACTGACCAGCTCCAAAACTTTTTCCCCACTAGGATGTGTTGAACAGAGGAAAGAGACCAATTATCAGAAAATTAGAACTGTTTGCTGTGCCAGTCAACTCAGACACTTTAGCCTTGATTCATCTCCAGGCCAGAATCTCCCTGGTTGGACTTACGTCACGGAAATCAGGACACTAGAACAGTCCTGCTCCTCCCTCCGCACCAGCTCGGGGACTCTTATTAGGCCCTGATGTTGCATAGCATTTAAAGAAGCAGCAGCCTTACAGGAGTAGCCTTCTGATTTTAGTGGCCTTCACAAGGCTATATTATTCTCTCACCTAAAATCTACTCAGCTATGATAGCAGTTTAAGTGCCCAGGCTGTAGTGCACCTGTAATGCTAGAAAGCAGTTGCTTAGTCAGCTTCTCATTAGGAGAGGGGAAGAAAAAAAAAAAAAAAAAAAAAAAGGTATTTCCAATTCCAAAGCCCTTCAAAGAAATCACAGTAGAAGCAGAATTTGCATTTGCGCTTCTCATCTGCAATACATCTTTTCTTGCAAAAGAAGGCTCTGCTGGCAGGAAAACTCCTACTCTGTTTGCTGTTGCTCCATGTTTTCTCCTGAGCTGGGCAGGCGGCCAAACAAGTACAACAGGCCCCTTTGGCAGCAGGCTGGAATGCCCTGCTGTGCAGAGCTCCCTTCCCACAACACCAGGGTTACTAAAGCAGAGGGAAAGAGGGGCAGGCATGGGAAAGGAAGTGAGGGGGCAGGGAGAAACAGCTGAGGCTGGAAATCTCCAGGAAGGAAGCTAAAGCCTCAAGTGCTCAGTTAGCAGAGATTCTGGGTAAAATGGGAAGAAGCAGAGCCAAAATCAGGGACTTAGTGCCTCCATGAATGGCAGCAATACCCATCAGCCTGTGGGAACAGCTGCAGGACCAGTGGTAGTAAACAGGTTCTCAGACCGCAGGTGGTGCTGCACACAACCAGGCCCTGGTAAGCTCCTTTTTGGCTAGCTGCATGAAGTACATTTCTGTTCCTGCCCCCACTTTATTAACCACTAACCCTTACTGTGCTTCTTACCCTTCTAATACTGCAGTAGCAAACCAGATGCCACAGCTCAATAAACAGAGCAAGCAACAGTGTCTGGCGTGTTCTGGCATTAGTAAGGTGCTGTCTCCACCCAATATCTTCCAAAGTCAGGCCAGAGTGGTCAGCAGGGCTGGGAAGATAAAACCACCTGCAGGAGCACTGTAGTTGGGAACAGGGTTATGAATACCATTACTACTCATTCCCTGGGCAAAAGAAGTTGGGGCTGCAAGCATGTATGCTACTGTCCTGCAGTATCTGAAAAGGGTGCCCAAGCCAGTGATTCTGGAGATAGTGGAAATGAGTAACCAGATTTGCTGAGCAAAAAAGCTGTTTGAAACCCCCTCTAGAGAAAGGCACAAAGGAAGCAAAGCTTGTGAAAGAGCTGAGCTACTCATTTGGTAAGAATCTGCTTACATTGATGCTAGGCTCAGCTAAGCTAGCTCATTTTCTTCATTGTTGCAAAAGGCAGTCCCTCTGGTACGACTCAGGTTGCTTCTCTTGACTGACTCAAAAGGGAAGGAAGCTAACCAATCACATGTGTGGTGACGCAGAGCACCTCTGATGTTCAGGGTAGAGTCTCTTGTGAAGTGTACACCATCCAAAGCATTTTAGAAGCCAGGATATTAAAGACTTCACAGCCCCACACCTCCTCCCTCCCCCATCTGGATTTGCATTCTCTACTGCTCAGGAACAAGTGTGTACTGCATACTTCCAGTGTACACGAAGTATCAGTAAAACCAGGGTCCCTCTTCCTTTAGCATTTTAAATAGTTGAATTGAAATAGGTCATTACAGTGGGTACTTATGGGACTCATATCAAAATTACATTAAAGTGTTGGGGGCCTCAGGACAGGATGGTAATGAGGAAGCTGTTGCGGAACACACAGCATGCAATGAAAATAAGATGAAATATTTCATCTTAAACATAAGAAAGGACTAGTATTCTGCATTGTTGGGTCAAGAGGCAATGGTGTCATTCAGTGTGACCCTGGTGTTGCAATGCATGAGACCGGGAGAAATCCTATTTTTCCAGTGTTTCTCCCTTTCACCCTGTTCTTGCTAGAGTTCCTGCTTATACACCAGGTTGCTGCCCAGGTCACACAGCCCACACAACAGCACTGTCACCCCCAAACTACCTCCTGGACATTCATAGCACCAGAATAGAGTCAGTTCAGAAGGAGGGAGAAGATGAATAAACATGGTCTTACGTAGAACTGCAATGAAACTGGTTTTGTCAGCCAGAATCCATATTCCAAAACCCAGGATCACAGCACCCAGGATCTGAAAAAGCAGAAAATATATATTGCTAGCTTATTAGTTTACACAAGTAAGAAGAGGCAACAACCATTCCCTATACTTCCAGAGGAAAAACAATCATTCTTTTGCTGTTGCCACCCATCTCCTCCATGGTACTCCTCCCAAAATAAACAGGATTAGCATCACTTCAGGCAGACAGCCTCAGCCAACTGCACAGGAACCCCAGGTTCTGCTTGGCAGTTCTTCATGCAGCATTTCAGTAGTACATGATGTTGTACAGGAGGATGGTTTGAAACAGTCTGGTGAGAAGATCCTCTGCTGCTAGAACCTTGCTGTCTAGAGAAGCACAAGGTAACAGCACTCAGCTTCTGTGAAGAACTGATGGAGGACAAATATCTAATACACATGATTAAAAAGATCTTTTGAATAGATAAAACCTTGATGATATGGACCATGCTGGGAACCAGCAGCCAGAGGATTAGGTATCCGGCAGCTGGAACCTTCCCAGGAAGGAAATCTAGGGTTTGTCAGACTGTTATATTGTTATGGCTCCAACCCATATATGTGAAAATTCACTTTGCATGCAGGTTCCTTTGAAGTGCTTTACACAGTGTGCCCCTTCCTAAGTTAGGCCTAGGCACTTCAGCTTGTGTCCCAGAATATCCCAGCCCTTCAAGCACTCCAGCAAGCACATCTTATCTTCCCACCAACAGAAAATCAAATGTTATGAAACAGCAGTCATGGTCCCCATCTCACTCACCACAGTCTATCTAGGGCAAGCATTAGCAGAGCAATATATTCCTGAGCACTCAGATGAATCCAGACACAGAATCAAGAAAGCAAGAAACCTGCAGCTTCCCCACTTCAAAACAACAGCTGGGAGAAAAAGGCATCCTCATTTTAGTTTCTGGATATCACAGTGTTTTATACTACTCTGTGAGGTGTTTGTGTATAGGTGATCACAGCTCCCAAACGAGGATCAGAGCACTACAGTACTATAACAAAGTCGCTTTGCTGAGAAGCCTGCAAGTCTTCAGGTTTGATAAGAAGTGGAAGCTTGTGCCATTCAGCCAGTTAGAAGTGGCAAAGGCTGGAAACCACTTGCTGGGCAAAGATCTAAAACAGACTTTGAAGAAACAGGGGAGGGACAAGGAGAGTCTAAGCGAGATGGTTCCAAAGGAGAGGAGCTGCAGGCAACAGTTCTTACACCAGCAGGATTTCAGAACAGGATAAAGTAAAAGTACTAAATAAATCAACAAGGGTCAAGAGAAATGGCGGTTCTGTACTTCATTAGCGGATGCTCAGATATTTGGGAGAAAAGGGAAATGTCAAACCATCACCTGAAGCAAGCTGGCAAACAGAACTGTGGGGACAAGCATCATCTTTGCATTTTGAAAGTTTATACTATGCTTCAGCTCCTCAAATGAGGAAGCTTTTCAGAGCTAAGATAAAGTAACACTCTGAAATAAGTTGCTTGCAAGCTCTCCTGGCTTGGCATAAGGCATAACATGCAGTTAGCTCTGGGAACAGGATTAGAAACTCACCAAGCAAGTTCCCAGTACTTGAAGATGGATGAAGATGACTGACTTGGCTGCTGAAAGCATGTAACTTGTCTCCCAGAAAAATGACAAGATGGCAGCAACAAGAATTGCCCCTTGCTGCACTGCATGCTGCACAACAGCACAGCTGCACTGGAGCAGCTGACCAAACCAGAAACTCCTGGAACGTACAACAGCTGGAAAGTCCTAAAAAACTCCTCTTGAACTTGGTATTCCCAGAAATTGCTGAATTTACAGTTTAGGAGAGTCTCATATTTAACCCATAGCCTTAATATTTGTCTTGAACAAAGATGTAAACCAGGCTGTATGTGACATCTCTTTTGGCTCGCTGACCCTGAAATGTCACCTAAGTTTTGCTGTTGCTGACAAAACACAGAAATCCTGCTGAGCTGAGTTCCTGGGAAGTTATTTGTTATGAGGTACCCGCATTATCCAAGGCCTGTTTTCACTCTGATCTTTGCCCCAATCCACAACTCATGCATTTGCCAGGAGCTGCTGAGGAAAATAGTAAAAGGGGCAAGACAGGGAGGAAAGAAACCACAAGAAGAAAACAGTCCTGTTAACACTATTGCTATTTCTTGTTATTTCCTAGCAGGATAATATCTCTTCTTGGCATCTACAGGAGTTTGCTTAGCATAACAAGGCTGTTTCTACCACTAGCTTGGCTTCAGATCCTCCGTAAAGGAATTATGTCCGCCTCCCATAGAACTGAATTCATCTGTTCCAGTACTTTAAATTACTGAGGTGAAATGTGGATGTCTTCCCCACCCCAGGGGACAAGACTTCAGCAAGATCCCTTCAGAGCCTAAGCCAGAAGGATGCAGTTCCCTCAACCGCAGGGCCAAAGGCAGCAGGCAAGGGACAGTCAGACAGTTTCCTACAGCAGAACCCAGTGAACAGGGTCACTGCAGAATTAAGGTGTTACTGAACTTCAAGCCCAAATGAGCCCAAGCTCCAGAGAAGTCCCACTATCACCATCACCACAAGACAAGCTGCTTCAGTGATGGAGCCAACTTGCCTTCCCAGAAACAGCAGCAGGGGGTGTCTGGCTCTCCTCTTCCAACACTACCCTCCTTCATGCTCAGATTGTGCAAGGCAGGATCTGAGCCTGGCAAAGAGAGGCCAACAGAAGGGGTCTTAAACCTGAGGGTTTGTTTAAGGTAGCCTTCTGCTCCATTTGCAGGAGTGTTTTAAGTAGGACAAGCAGCCAGTCTAAACGAAGAGTTTCCAGAGGCTCCTGAACTTACTTGAGGGAACTGTTTTCCCTTTAAGGAGAAACATCTACTGTGACCCGCATTTGCTACCCATGAATGAAGAGACGCATTAAGTCTTGACTAGACAAACTGAGCTTATACCCTAAGCTTACATTTCTAGCATCCTTCAAAGCGAGTAGGCAAGCAGTCCAAACAACCTTCTTCCCTTTAATCAAAGCAGGTCAAACCTTTCCCTGAAATAAAGTTCTGAGGCTGCAAAACACCACCAAGTCCCTGAACTACTTCAGCTAGCAAGGAATCTTCTTACAGTCCTCTAGCTGTGGAGAGGTGCTATTTCAAAGACTGACTAGCTTCCAAAAGAGCTACTGGTGTCTCTAAAGGTTTAATTCATCACCTCCAAGCCAGATTGGAGAACACACTTCAGACCAGAGAGGGCTGGCTTGCACAGTATACAATCACAGAGGCTCACTTCAGGGTCCAGAACAGACACAGAGCTCCATCACCAGTATTAGCATTCATATTTGTGCAAGCACTGGAATTTCATGTAATCAGTGCGGATGTGCAGGAAAAAAAAACAGTCACCTTAAGTTGACAGTGGAAAACAAGTGAGCTGGAATAACTGTCCAGCATACAACTTTCATTGCCAGGTCTGACTGCCCTTAGCCTAGACACAGCAGCATAAGCTTTAGCAGGTCAGGGGAAGGGACAGGAACAGTTTCCTGGGCTTGCAGTCAGGTGCTCTCCATAACAAAACTCAACGTCTACCAGTAAACCAGTATGAGGTATGCAGAACCTGTCTTTGCTGGGAGCTCATGGCAACTAAAGAGAAGCAGTTTCTCTATTAGAGTAATGCTGATCTAGAAACACTCACATTTTCTATGCTTAAGAATCTCCATCCAGACCTTGAACAATTATAAGAGGAAAAAGTCTCATGTCAACTACATGCTTTAGTGGGAGAACAACGGATGTTGCCTTTCTCAACATCAGGTATGTGCAAAAAGCATGCCATCTGTTGAGACAGAAGCATGCTCCAAATCTTCACTCTAAAGAAGCATCAAGTTCCCCACCAGAACACAACAGCTTTAAAGATCTCCTCTCCACAGAGAAGCTTAAAGGGAAGACAGGGCCTGTGCTGAAAAGCAGGCTTACTAAAGAGCTTGTTAAAGCAGCTTCTCCCTTCGGTCAGAGACCTCCTTCCATCCTGCCTTAAACTTATACTCTCCAGACTCAACTCAGTACATCAGTTCAGCTTTCCACTGAGAAGGAGAGGGCTGGTTTCTAAACCAGAGGAGTTTGTTTGGAAGAGGCTTTGCATAGGACAGGGAACAGCTGAAAGTGTCCCAGAGAACACCCATTTCCCATCACTTGCAACCCAACCAGAGGGGCTGGGGCTCCCCAAGAACCCATGGAGGGATTTGATGCCCACCATCCTCCTAAAGTCTTGCAGAATACAGGAAAATGCTCTTCAGCCCAGACCTGGATCAGCCTGACAAAGCAGTTGCACTCTGCCTCCTGACACCTCAGCTATCCCCAGAGGCTGCCCAGGACCATGCCTGGCTGAGCAGCAAGGAAAGAGAAGGGCGATGTGGAATAGACATGCCACAGCCACCACTTAGGCATCCAGCGACAACAGCAGCAATGCTGTAAGGCACCACAGTATTTCAGGCTGTTGACTTTCATACCTTTCCTCTCCTATATTGGGCTGGGCTTCCTGAAGAGAACTTTCCCTATACAGGGGTTGGGTAGTGTTCCTGTGCCTGAGCTGGTTTAAAAACACCACCTCTTTTCCCTACTGCTTCCCCTCTGACACCAGTTGTGAGTAGATACAGTGAAGTTCAAGCTTCCATTAAAAAAGAAAATAAAGGACAGTACTTACTTCAAATACAGATTGTGGCTATCCTATCAGCCATCTGAGCCCATCACTTCACAAACTAACTTGGACCTACAACTGGGGTAAAGGCAGACAGGTGGACTAGAAAGTGCCCAGGTACTGGGCTTGAGGAAGACTGTCACTCAGAACACAGCCTTATATAAGTAGCTCTGCTTCCTAGGCTTGGATGG
>NW_020447442.1:1519026-1540481 GCF_003343035.1 Apteryx rowi | reverse complement strand
AAAAAAAAAAAAAAAGATATCATCACTTCATGAGATGAGATAGCCTGGATACTAATGTTTCTTCAGAGGAGTCCTGTGCTGGTAGGAGGAAGGACCATACAGGACTCAGCCGGACTTTTCCTATCCTTAAAGTGGAACAAATGGAACTCTGAAAGCTCTAGTGTTACTTTAAAAGTCTCTCTTCCCCCTCCCCACAAAGTTTTCCCCATCAATGCCTTGAGCATCCCTGACCTTTGACTCTTAGACCAGAAGTAAATACTCTAAAGATGGAAGCAACACATGGAGAGAAAAGAGCCAGCAGAGCAAGCCAAGGGGTAACCAGATCCAGATGTGTCGCTTACAAACTTGAGCCTGTGCTCCAGCGTCCGTAGCACAGCAAAGCAGTGCAGGAAGCAAGAGTAAAGCTATGTTCAGGGACAAAGATCAGAAAGCAGTACTCATCTTATCATGCTTGATTTCCCTCCCTCCCATCTTGGCCCTTCCTTCCCCTTATATGCTGCACAAAGAGTAATAAGATAGGAGAGGCTATTTTCTTGATGATATGAGGAAATCTGAAATCACATACTTCCCTACTACACCATCTCACTTCAGAAGGGCAGCATCAACAGTACCACCTCCAGCCCACACCAGTTTCTCTATTCAGATGACACACTATTTAAACTTTATAAAAGGATGCATGTGAGAATGTGTGTGGGAGGAAGGGCAATAGCCGAACCCGGGTCATGCAGCCAAGCTGCTCTGCCTCCCTCAAAACATAGGCCCTTCCAAACCCATCCGGATCCAAAAAGGAACTCAGACTGGATCTTTTGCTAAGGCTCACACTCAAAAATAAGTCCATCCAGTGAGCTGTCTCATTTCTCCAAACAAGCCTGCCCTAGGCCCCCCCTTCCTCTAAATTCCATTTCAAATAGACGACTTGGACTAAGTCAACTTGTTAAAAATCAAAACCAGCCGTTGCGACTTGAAATGAAATTAGAATTGTTCTTTGAAGCCTGTCTGGCCTATTTAAGAGGGCACTTCTGTTACTTGGCAGGTTTTGTAGTTTGGCTGCTCAGGGGCAGCTCAGCTGCTGCTCCCGATGCGGCAGAGAAATAAGTTACAACTGTTTTTCTTCCAGAAAAACCCAGTAGCCTCTGTCTTCCTTTCCCACTGAAGGAACCTGTGGGCATGGGACACATCAGGTGGGTACTGGGACACTACTGAATACATCTGGGAGTTGCACAATAGCTGTGATGTCCCTTAGCTTCAGGAATTCCCTCCCTTCTGCATCTCTTCCAAAACTCTGGCTGTTTTGTTTAATGAACACACTAGGCCAACATCCAGAGAAACCACCTTTCCAACTAGTTTTAGTTCAGGACTTCCTATCTATTCTGCAGACGCTCAAGATACTTACAAGGAACAGGAGATTGAAGAGAAAAAGGAAGTATTTGGTGACTTTTAGGCAGCCAGACCCCATCTTCTTTCACTTACAGGATCTAAAAGGAAAGCAGAAAGATAGCCAGATGTGTTAGTACCACGTCCCCTCAGGCAGCTTCAGAGCAACACTCCTATTCTGTGCAAATCTCCGGATCTTTTGGTAGATCTCGGAGCAAGCACACAGAAAGCATGTTCTTGACAGAGACTGAGTTGCCTTTTCAGGGCGGCAAAACAAGCAGCCACAGCTGCCAAGATCTCCTGAAGAATGACAGAGGGCTTGCAGCAGTTACAGAAGGGATTTAATCACAAATACACTGCTAATTCCATCACTATTTACAAGGACTTTGCATTAACAGCATCAACCAAAATGCCAACTGTAGCTGCCAGTCCCAACTGAGAAAAGTGATTTACTCTCGAAAAAGAGATCACAAGGCCAGTCCCCTCCCCCAGAAAATCTCATCTTTGCGTGATCTTTAAGTAGTTGAAGGAACACAGAAGAGTAAGGCCAAGAGGTCAGTTTAAAAGGCAGCATCATATCAAGCTTCCTGTATGCAACTCAACACTTGATGACTTGGCAACTCATGAATTTAGCAGTCTGCTCCATAGTCACATACAACCAATTTATTTGCAACATAAAGGCAGGCAAATGTTCAACAGGTCCATTTCCAAAGCCATCCTCACAAGTTTGAGGCAATGTGGGAGCACTGATGAGATGGGATGGCAGTTTTAGCTTGTTAGTATCAGTCACATAAACCACAATTTGTGGGGCAGCTAGTAAGAAATACAGAGCAGGCAACAGATACATAACGCCAGTGCAGGGCTTCACTATAGAGAGAACATGGTGTAGGTACACATGGAAGAATCCATGCTGTGAAGAACATCCTGTACAGAATATTCCTTTTCACTACATCATGTCTGTGTCAAGTCAAAGGTAAAACATTTATAGCTTTACTGTGTCTGAAGTTAGCTCTGTTCAATTAACATTCCTGGAACCTAGGCAAACCTGGATCATAAGAAGAAAGAAGGGCAAGGTGGCTCTTGCTGCTGCAAATTCAACAGCAAGATAGCAGGATATCAGCAGTGGATCCTCATCAGGTCTTTGCACTACAGGACTTCAGGGTAAACAGATCTGTACTACCGCAAGCTGCCCCAATTCTCACTTGTCTGATAGCAAAGAGTTCAGAAGTTAGAGAAAAGCCCTGCAGACCATCTTCACTGCTGGAGTTAGTCTCCTCCTGAGGAAGCACCAAAGCCGAGTGACAGATGGGAACGGGTGGGGAAATCTGTTCCAGAGGTCAGCTTTCCTGCTTCTTCTTCCTCCCTTGCACCCATTATGTCTCCTGTGGAGGCAGTGGAAGCTCTAAGTTCCTTAAAACTTGCTCTAGCAAGCTGACTGCTTCACACTGACCGTGCTGTCTGAAGAATCAATAGCCACAGGAAGAGCAAGACTGGACTGGAGGCACCAGTCTGGCCTGGGAAGATCCAGTCCCAATGGGGAGCAAGGTCAGCAGGGCTTCCTGATGCCAGCCTGAGCATACGAAGCATCACTGGAGCTCAGTATGATCTTTTGTTTCAGTCAAAGGCTTTTGCTTAATCCTATTAAATATTTAGGTTAATTCTGGAGCTAAACTGGTATGTGAGCCCTGTTATAACTGACTAGTCTTCCAACCAAGCAATGGTCATTTGCAGACTACCAAGAGAGAGGCTAAGCCTGAACTCCGTGGCTGAAAACAACACTACTGCTCTGATTTCAAAGGATGTCCCAGCTTGAGGCTGTGCTATGCCTGCAGCTGCACTGCATCTAAAAAGATGCTATTGAGAAGGGAAAGTGGCACATAAATACAGTCTCAGCAAGCTGTGGCACAGCCTGTGCTTCAAAATCCCAATATATAGCAGTTGTTGTACTTCTTAAGGAGTTCTTACTACACAGTCTGGTTAGCATCATCTCAGTCATTTTTTTAATTCAGTTGCCTTCTCAAATCAGAATGCTGCGGCCCATAAAGCTCAAGATCTCGATGGCAGTAACACACAAAACTAGGTCCTTCAAATAAAATGGGAAAATTCCTCTGGGAGTTTCCTGGGCCATGCTTACACCAAGTATCAAACACACAGTATTCCCATTTTCAGTCCCCTCAGCTGCATTCATCAGCTATGAGCTGCTTCTGTTCCAGCATTAGATGCACTATACAACAGTTGCATCACTACCAACTTATGAGAAGCGAGGGACGGCTACCTGTTGGCAGACTTTCACCCCTTCATTAAAGCAGAGAGTATATTAAACAAGCCTTGCCCATGTTAGAGCAGTTATCCTACCACACATCATATGCCAGCTTACTGTCAGAGAGCAGCCACAACCCAAAGACCAGAACTTCCCTTAATGGTATCTCAGAAAAGGGTAGAGTGTTTGAGCATGGACAGCATAAATGGTGCTTCCTTTGAACTGGGTGCTATGCCATTTTTCCTCTGCAGGATGAGGAATGTTCTCTCTGGCCATTAATCCTGGCAGATGCAAACAACTAAGACTGGATAGGATAATTAAGACACCAGTTTTCTGGTCCAGCTGGCTTGCTTACTGGCTTCACCATGAACACAACTCCTCTTCACAGGATCAGGAACTGGAGCCTGACAGTCTAACCAGAACACTGAGGCAGCCAGGTCCTTAGGCAATGATGAATGTCTGTTGTGAGGGATAGGAGTGGTTTTTTTCCTACTCTTCAACATAGCCAAGAGCTAAACTAGATAATAATCTACTGCATAAGCCAGCAAACTTTTTACCTGAAGATGTCATTCTCCCAAGTGCAATCCCCCCTTCCCCCCCCCCCCCACATTGAAAGACAGTTTCCAGTGCTTGCTGATTTGTTGCATGGCACTAAATAGCCCTGCGCTGCCTATCTCCAACTCTGCTCATGCTATTTTGATTAATCAAGAAAACAGATTTGCAGAACTCTTAAAATCATTATAATAGCTTTCTAAGACAATTAAGTAGGTTGACAGGAACTGGTTGGGAAAGAGATATGCCAGGTGACAGAGTAAAAGATTTGCTTTCAGGACTCTTCTGCTCCCAGCATTTTGTTTAAAGCATGCTATCTTTAATGGTTTAAAAGAACCAACTGTGTGCTCTACAGCATTACGCACTCTTCTCCTCTTGCCACAGGGAGATGTACCTCTTGCATAGCTCCTGGCCACAAGAAAGTAATTCAAAGCACATTTTGCAATCCAAGAGAGAACCAGGTAGTTTTTAGGGTTTTCATTTGAGCTTTTAGGATACTTCAGGATTTTACATATTGAAACATTACATGTTTTCCAGTTCTTCTGCTATACTGAAGAAGATAAAATTACTTTTGTTCACTACATTAATGTAGAGAGACTCCTCAAGGCCCCACTTTCTGAAATTGCACAGCTGCTCACAAAGTAGCAACACTGCTGTACAGAAGTAGCAGCTGAGCCAAAACTGAGAAGGGTCAGGTTTGGAAGCAGATGAGTTAGGAGTCACCACAACAGGGCATATCTGTGGACCATATAATTTCAGTAGCTTCTTCAACAAGCTAGACAGTCACTTCAGAACAAAGTGACCTGCAACTTCTGTCTGCACAGCTCTCATTCTTATACTCAGCAGTGAAGCTCTTGGTTAAACTCTGGAGTCTTGTCAGCCAGTGCTGGCTGCGTATTGTGGCAGTCCAAGCTGAATATTTGCTTTTTAAAGCTGGCCAAGTTTTGAGCCTTAACATCCTGCAGCAATGCATGTGAAGATTTAGTATATGAACTTTCCAACTTTTTAATTTCACTAATTATCCACCACTGTTCTTTGCTTCTTCTTTTTCCTCTCCACCCCAACTACTTCGACCATTTGAATTTTTGTATGCTTTCATTACATCTTTTAACTAAGCAGTCCCACACATTCTTTTCAACAATCCTGCCCATGTGCCTCCAATTTTCAGTATCATTCTCCAGACTGATGTCAGTTCTGCAGAGGATTTCATGAGACTGTACTTCAACATATATAATAGCATTTCTCCTAGCCCCTCATTTCCCATCCTTTAAAGGTATGCAGGATTATTTCTGCATCTCTAACTGTTTGCTGTTTTGAGGCACTGCTGCAGTAAAAACTTGGTTGTCAACACAGCCTAATCTGCTTCTGTGCAGTTTAATCCTAGGTTTTAGCCTGGCTTCAGCCCCTAAGAGCTGTAGTGAGGACTAATCCCAGGAAGGCATTAACTGATCCAGGACCTTGAGGTTCCCCGTAGGAGAGGATCAACACTCAAGTTCATACAGGCTAAGCAGACATCAAGAGACAGCCTCCTGTCCTCTTCACCACCTCCAACTTTCAGGCTTGTTCTTCTCCCAGCAAAAGGGAAGTCAGCAAAACTAGTACGTGGAGCACAAAATCCAGGACGCATGTCTGAGGAGAGGCGAACAGAGGCCTGTTTTGTTAGTGACAGCAGAAGAGTCTTGTCACGGCTCAGGGATTAATTTATTTTTGTAACAGGAGCCTGTGATACTTCCAACCCCCTTCCTGCAAAAGGGTGACTACAGAAAAGGATAGACGATACTGGGAAACCTGAACGCTTCTCCCTCCCAGCCACACACAGTGAGCAGCACCAAGAGCTGTGACCGACCAGTAACATGGGAGGGGGAGCTTGTGCATAGATGTTACAACCACATCAACTGAGGGGCTGAGAGGCTAAGTTAATTTTTAATTGCAATTCTGCTCTCTTGAAATAGATGCTATACTGCTTCCATCTAGCAGGCACTGTATGTTTGATGCTCACTGAAGTGTAATTTATGACATTTGGCTCAGGCTAGCACTGTACGTGCCTGCAGCTCTGCTAGTAGAAGTTCAGTCTTCATCTGCAGCACCACCCTTGCTGTTGCAATATAGGGTTCTTCCTGATCAGCTCTGGCAGCTGAAGCACCTAAGCTGTCAAACTACTGTACAGTGCAAATAAGGGGCTCATTTACAAGAGTGACAAAGGAGAAGGAGACAAGCCAGAACAATCTTGACACAAACCAGAGTAGATCAGTTTGTGGAAATAACCATCACAGTATGTTTACAGGCAAGTGCAAAGTTTCTCTGAACTCTCCAAGAGAGTGCACATATATGCAAGAACAGCAAGCTCTGAAGGTCAGCTCCAATCACTCTGCATCAAGTAGGAGAGGGTGCACATTTGAATGATAGCCTGGAAGATGCTGTCCCCTCTCCCCCAGACTCTCTTTCCTTAAGGAAAGTAAATGATCAATCACAAAGTGGCCACAGGTTGTTTCTGTGCGCTTAGGCCAGTTGCTCCCCACTACCACCCTCCAGCCACTAACCCCAAGGAATTTAAAACAAAGGCAGGCACTAAAGGCATCTGATGCTATTAGCTTTTACCAGGCTAGGTAGAAGTCAAAACAGCACCAGAATCAGAGTTTTCCCAGCTGCTATTCTCCCTGTCCCCACAAACACCCTAATGCTCCATATGGCTGAAATGCCAGCTTGTTTCTACTATCCCTCCTGCCTGCAGTTGGCTGAAGGAGGAACTTGTAACTTTACAGAAGTCCAGATGCAACAGTCACCATTATCCTAGTTACACAGCACACCCCAAGGCTCTTGATTCTTCATATCTTGCATCTGATTTTGCAGCTGGGATCTCTGGAGGAAAGTACAGCTACTCTACTGAAGCAACCTCCAAACCAGCCTCAGGTGATCAGGAGCACTGCAAGGCTTCCACACTTCTTCCCGGCTCAGCAGGCAAGCATCATTTTCCTGCAAGTACCTGAGTCCTATATATCGTAATAAATTATTTCCTTCCAGATACTATTCCCAGGCTGAACTTTAATGCTCTCAATGATCTGGTCTTGCCTCCATTCCTTCTTTCCATGCCACAACAATTACCAAGGTTATCTGGGTTCATTTGCAGACAGATAACCTGAAAAGTCTAGGAGAAGCAGGAGTTCCCACTACCATACTCTGGTCACAGAACTGGCTCCATCTGACCAAAACAGCTAATATCTGTCCCACCTGGTGAATCAGGAGAGGATCAGCAAGCTGCTGGTTCCATAAACTTGCTTACCAGCATGTTAATTTGTGTAAAGTTAAGGCCATTATTAAGGGCAGTGCAGTCACTTTTTAGAGGAATGTTTCCTATTCCAAAGTTGGAAGCGGCAGCCACACACCTCTTTCTCTAACACAGAAATTGGAAGCAAAGTCAGCTATCCCAGGCTAGAGACTCACAGAAGCGAGCTGGGGATTAGAAGTCACTCACCAAATAGTCATTCCTACATCCAGCTCCAAGCCTGGCACCTGCATGCAGGAAGAGCTAGAGAATAGGCAGCTCAGAAGGCCCCTATCTTTAATAGCAGGGGAGAATATGGCCCAACTTTTGCAGGATTTTGAGTCTTTGCCCCCCAAAGCCCAGCTATTGGGAACATATCTCTATCCACACACATGAAGAACTAGCACTTGACAATCAGAAGGACTCCTGGTCATCAGTGATGAGAAATGACAGCTTCACACAACAGTACAACAGCACCAGTTAATGAATAATGACAGAGTTACTAAGTCTCTTGTTTACCAAGTACAGCATTGCCCTAAGGGCAGAGAAGACTGAAGTTACAGTCATGTTAACTTCCAAAGACTATCTGATGGAGTTTATCTTGTTGACATTAATATTCAATGGCCTTGGACTCTTCATACACCTGGGAAGTACATCTTGTCTCCGGTGAGCAAATAACTGCAGAACTAATGAAAAATCTAGGTCTGAATTCACTGAACTTTTCTTTAAGCTCCACTGAGATAATACCAGCTGTGTAATGACCTTGAAAATAGAAACACAATCATGTTTGGGACAGAGATTTTCCAAACAGCATCCCTTTTCAAGTTCCACATCAACAGTAGGATTTGAGGGGGAAAAAGTTAGGGCTGCTAATTAGAATTACCCTCTCAACTAAGGCCATTGTTGTGGATGCAGATGTAGGTATATGGTTATAGTTTCTTTTCGGAGGAAAGTGTCAGGGCAAGGTAAAAACTATATTTCTTTCTGCATAATACAAGTTCAGGAAGCAGCAGCAAGGAAAAAAGTTTATGCTAAACAGAACTTGTCTCTCATTCCATCTATTCAAGAGATAATTGCTTCTTATCTTAAGTAGAAACCACTGCCTTCTAACTGGAAGAGATTGTGCTGAGGGCAAAGCACACCACAAAGGGCAAAGTCAGAGATAGCAGGGATAGCTATATCAGCCTGTGAACTGCAACACGATGCTTAACTGTCAACAAACTTTGATCTCGCTAGTTAGAGCACCAACAGGCATAATGACACTGTAACATGACCTCCTGCAAAACATTTGCAAGTCCAAGACCCAGGTAAGCGTACAGGGACTGAGCGCTTGCTATCCCTGTAGTAAGAGTCATAAACTAAAGCAAAGAGCATTGCTACAAGTACTGCAGAAATATTTCTGGAAAGACTAATTTCTCAGAAGAAGCATTGACTTAAGCTGCAGAGATAGATCTGTTCCCAGTGCACCTGATAAAACAAAGCTTTTCTGTTTGATGTCTGTAGTTAGGATACTGCTATGTTAATAGTCTGACAAGTAACAGTGTCATCTAGTTGAGATACCAATCAGAAAGCAGCCTTAGAGTTGCGTAGGATTGCAGAGGTTCTTCAGCATGTTTTACAACTAAGCAGCAAGCAAATGTTGTGCATTTGGCGGGCAGAAAAAAGAAAGTATTTTAGAGATGTATCTCCAATGCTTAAGGGGAAGTGATCAGATATTTATAAACCAGCATCATAGAAACCAACTCACATTTTGGTATCAGAGAGCAGTATTTAGAAGCACCCATCATCGCTCTGTATATTTGCAAGGGATGCAATCAGATTTTAAGAACATCTGGACCTCACACTTACGTTTGAAAGCCAATATTTAAGTAGGTCTTCAGTTCCTACAACTGGGAGATTGAGAAACTTTTTGCTATTTTCAGTCTATACACTCATGCCTGCACAGCATGACAGTCTATTTCCCCAACTTAAGCAAATTTTTCCATACAGTAAGACCAGAGGTAAGTCTGCCAAAGGGGGGGGGGGGCAATAACTGTCCCAGACATCTTCTGTTTCTCCCCCCCCCCAAAAAAAAAACACCACTTACTAGAAATATCAAGCAGAAGAAAAAGCTACAAGAAGTATAGCTGAGTGGATTTGTTTTCTCTTTTTGATTATCCTATATTAGGAAGTTATCTGTGAAATAAACACTGCAGGTGAAGTTCAGAAAGAGATGTCCGCACTGACTAAAACCAGCACATGCTGCAGTAAAAATGCATTGATTACAGAAAACTGGTTGGGCAACTCTGTCACTGGACTATATTGACTCTTTAATAGCTTCCAAAATGAAACTAGTTCAGCTTTGTTTTTCACTTGGAGCAGTTTTGCTGTAAACTTAACCTCTGAAACAGATGCCTCTGCCAGCTCCCTCCTCCTGTTAACAGCACCTACTGTGTCAAAGGCACAGACCTCAACCCTGCCTTGCTCCACACCCTTCTCTTCTGTGGAGGAAGGGAGACTAGGAGCTTGTGAGCAGGGCCAGCGCCTGAAGCTGCAGCACTCCTAACTGTGGAGGAGAGGCTGGCACAGATCAGTGGCACCTTGCTTGCACTTGGGTAACCCCCCACACAAACACGCATGGGACAGGCTCCCAAGCCTCCCTTCTTATGAAAGGGATGTCTCAGAGGTCAACAGATCTCATCTGAGGAGTTACACAAAACCCCTCCAAATGCCCCTTTGCTTGGTGCCTTCCTGAGACTGGCAGCAGCCTTTCTTCCCTGCCCAAGTCATTTAGATGATGCTGCAGTTCAGAAACTTCTACAGGCAGAGGACAGAAATCCAATATGAGCTTTTCTCTAGCTTAAGAGACAGTGCCAGAGATTCTCAGATTCTGCAGTAGGAAGCAGGTAGTATTTTTATCTTTTGCCTCCTCCTCCTCCTCCTGTAAGGTGCAAGGGGCTGAGAACTTTCCGCGGTGAGTTTCCTTTCAAAGCAAACTGTTTTTCACAGTTACTTTCGTTTTCTGAGATGCTAGGCAGATAACTAGAGGCTGTTTAAATTAAGAACACCCATGCCAAACCTGTTTCCAAGAAGTTACGGGGATCTGCCTTAACTGGGAAATGAGGTTTCCCATTCCTTTGGTTCTTTCCAGGAATTATCAAGGATGTAGTAAGGGACCAGAAGGAGTAGTTTAACTTTAGAAATGAGAACTTTTCCCCAGTTTAGCAGCTTGAGTAGGAATTAAACACCCTCTTTCTCCACCTCCACTCTGCCCCTCTTAAGCCTTGTGACTGCACGCCTTTCTCCACAGATACGCGGACGGACTAAATAGAGCTTTGGTTCTCAGCAACACCAGACGTTAGAATAGTTCACTTGATAACTGGAGTGAAAGGCTGCTAAAAGCTAAGCACTAGTGATCTTCCACCCAGAAAAGCCTAGGAGGAAAGAGCACTCCTTCATTCTTCTTGGGCTGGAGTCTCCCTGCTGAGCCAATTTGACCACTAACCAGAGCCTTAAGATCCCACATTGCTGGGCCTGACCAGCTCACTGAGAAGTGGACATACCTTCTGGCACCAGGATTCTGCCCAAGAGTTTTTCCCCCAGGGCCCATCCACAGTATTTCAAGTTGCAGAAAGAAAGAACAAGAAAACTGCCACACAGCAAGCAAAGAGAGACCCCTCTGGCATGTCATTCTGAATGACTGCAGCATTAGAATTCAGTCAGCTATCCTGAACAATCAAAGAGACAGGCTATTAGTCTACTTTAATTATACAAAGCATGTGATATCAGATCCTTCACTGATAGCAAGACACCGATCTGAAGAACCTAAGGTTTTAACATCTTAGCCTCACAGATCAAGCAGAACTAGAGGAGTATTGCAGACCTAGCATGTCTAGGAATTCACAAAAGTCCTATTGGCATAGAAAAGTGCCCAAGCCCACAAAGGGGTGTGACTTTTGGTTTGTTCACACAAAGAATTTCCTTACTATTTGTCATCTTAGGCATCTTGTTTTTACCAAGTATCCCATTTGCTAATTGCAGCATCCTCATCATTCACCAACTGTCTGACTGCCTACAGCTCCTCATGCTATTGAACCACTCCTTTTCCCATGCAAGTATGTCAGCACTGTTATGCACGACTGTAGAAGACTGTAGATAAGGAGCTTTAATCATTATTCTATAACCTTAGTCAAGATCTACTCTACCATAACCATGGCCCTTTCACTAAAGCCTAAAGAACCCTATTGCTTCGCTGCCAATGCCCAGAGTTAGAAGTACATGATTCCTGCTCCATCCAAGCAGGCTTGGACCGGGAATTTGAACCTCCTGACGCAACCCAGGAAGCCTGTGAGATGGACTGAAATCCTCTAGTGTCATATTAACCATGGGTATCTGCAAGGGTCTTGCATAAAGTATCTTGTGGTCTCTCCCAGACACTTATATTGGGATGGGCAAGGAAAGAAATTCAGCAGGGAAGTCTCCCTAGTCAAACTAAACCAGTTTGCTAGAAGCTGATAGGTATAGTTAAGCAAGGGATCTCCAAACTCAACAGGACAGAGCGATTCACAAGAGAACAGTACCACAGCCATGAAAGGCTGTGGCTGGACACAGTCTCCGCGCTTACAGCCTTCTGCCCAAGGAGAAGCATTACTGTCTGTCAGACTGTCCTGAGGTCACGTTCAACATGAGACATTGCACCTCAGCAGAGTTTGGTCTGCCTGCTGGCAAGATGAGCGTCATCGCAGACTATCTGTGGACAGATATTTTACAATATTCTGAGTTTGAGGCCATGGATACTGCTTGAGACTACCAGCAGGCATGAATGAAAAGAGAGAAATCCACTGTTATAAGAAATTCAAGATAAAAGGGCCCCTTCTGTTTCAGGCAGTCTCTCTTTCCAGAAAGGGGGCTGGGGGCAAGAAGAGCCCCAAAGTACAAGACTTTAGAGCACAGATGTTTTGAATCATTTCTTTCTGCCCAAGAATATCCCCCTGCAACCATGTTTTCCCCCATTTGATACCACATTGTCCTGCATTTATAGCTGACAATACCTGTCCACAACAGCCAAACCCCTCACTGATCTGAGTACTTTGAGGATATAGCTCTGAAGCAGTCTCATGCTATACTCTGAAAGAGTCAGTCCCAGCAGGGACTGCTGTACAGTCTCCAAGATTTACTGCAGTGTTGTCTAGAACCACCTTTTCCTCCCACCTTTACAGGTAAATCACCTCATTCCCCAAGCCCTTGCTACAAGAAGGAGAAAAAGAGAAAGAAGAATTTTACAGCAGTAAAGAGCAGCACTGTAAGTAGCAAGAGTAACACAGCACAAGTTGTTACAGAAGTTTTAGTGAGGCAGCTTCATTTCTAGGCTAAGCATTTTGTGAAGTGAAATACTGCAATAAGGAATCTCAGCAGACAAAGCTGGAAAACAAAGGGGGCCTCTTGATAGCACAGAGCCAGCTGGAAGAGAGGGTCAAAGGCTTTTGGTTTCACTCCAGTGAAGACAACCCTGGCAGCTGAAGCAGAAGGCAATGCATGCAGGTGTTTTGCTAACCCACTGACTGCTGTGTTACCAGGCAGGTGATCCCAGCAGACTTAATTGGAGCAATGCAAGAATGTTACTCAGTTACAGATCTGCCACCTGCAGTTAAGACTCCACCATCAAACACCATCCAAAGAAAATCAATCCATCCTTCCAACCACTGCGTGTGTAGGTTATGGACAGGGCTGCCTCAAGCCAAGAGGAACAGACATATGGCTTAAGTTCCTCAGGAATTTGGCAGTTAACATAGACAGCAAGATTTTGAAAGCTGGGTCTGTTCTGGGAAAAGGAAGGGCCTCCTTGGAGTCCCTAGATTTATACATGGCGTTCTACTTATGGCAGTCTGGAAAATGGGTTAAGCTGAACCAGAACCAAGGGAGGCTGGGTGGCCTTTTCTGGTTTCTTGAGTGTGTTTCTGTCCTTTTCTAAATTTAGAGCACAAATATTTCAGAAGACTATTTGGCGGAGCAAAACTAGAAGAACAGGATGGAAGAGTTCAGAGTTTTCTTTAAAAAGAACGAACTTACAGCCAGAATAGACAACTGATTTACAAATATCAGGTAAGCCTCAATGCAGAGATAAGTGCTCCCATATTAGAAGGTGAAAGCAGGACTATCCTGTCTCAGCTTAAATCAATGAATTAAGATTCAGGCTAAGAATACTTTTTAATATGGATGCAGACAGATTTTTTGGAGAACTTGCCTCACTCCCATCATGTTGCTCTCTTCCCCCCACAGCCCCTTCCCTGAAAGAGACCCTTCCTACTTCACATTGGTTCTACAATTTTTATCACACCAAACTTGTTATAATTTGGTGTCATTACCAAGTTGTCTTATGCATGATACCTAGGTAGCTAAGGACCAAGATGGGAGCCTCCCTCTGCCCCAATATACATACACTCCTGTCCTAATGAGGGGGTGGGTAAAACACAGACTAGGAAATTCCCACTGCCTACTACCCCTTCTGCAGAAGACATCCAACAGCAGAATCACCCACCACAGGAAGCTGCTGTGCAGCTGAATGAACTGCAGCTTTGGTAGATGGGGCTCTCCACCAAGATACTGGGCACAGGATTAAACATGCGATAGCACTGGAGTGCATGACTGCTTCTATGATGAAGGATGACCTGGCTCAGCTCGCACACCCTATGTAGACTGTTTTTCCTGACAGCAGACACCCCATCGTGAAGGCCTCCTCTCTTCAAAGTGAGTAGAGAGCCACTGTTTAGGTTCCCACGGAACAACGCTGGGTGCCTAGTCACCTAGTTACACATACTCTGGAAGATGATCTGGAAGATGAGAGCATTAGCTGGTCAACAGAAGCGCAAAAAGAAGTTCCCTATCTATCCGCAGCTACACAAAGGCAGGAACTTGCTTTTATACTACAGGGTCAAACCTAAACCACTGCCAGGACAGTGACAGTCCAGTCTCCTCTCCCCTGGAGGCTCAGAAGCCACAACACAATGAAATTGAAATGAACACAGAAACAAGCCGGCTCCAAAACCACAGGCAAGACTGCAGCATCAAAGGAGCCTTTGAGGTCTTGGACTCAGATGTTAAAGCAGCTTTCTGTTCCTTGAAACAGCCGTTCCTTGCAATGGCCTCTTCTGCTGAGGTAACAGCCAATTTGATGCCATTTTCAACACTAAGAAATTCACACACTGTTTTGGTAACGGTATTTCACTCACCTCATTTTAGTTCCAGGGACTCAAGAGTTGCAACACTGTCACCTTTATCCCCAGGGAGCAGGTGATAAAGGAAACTCCGACATGTAAGGAGTCCCATACATGTATTCCGCATAAAAGGCACCAGCAGCCATAGGTAACCTCTCCCATCTAGTACCCCTCAGAAGCAAGCACAAACACCCCCTCATTTTAGCTGCATGCAGAGCTCCTCCATTCAGACTAGGAGTTATTCCTCTTGGGAAGCAACTGGTGAGAGGGACATGGGGAGACATGTGGGCCCTCATGGCATCTGCCAAGGGGCAGCCACTGCAGACAAGCATCCGTGTCGTGCTGTGCTACACCACGGCTGCTGCTCCCAGGAGGAGGAGGGGGCAGTAGCCGCTTAGGGAACCCAAACAGGGGCTCAGGCTTGCTTTCAGGGCCTGACCTGCCCCACAGGGCCCCACTCCTCCGCACCACCAGCCTTTTGTTCCCAGGGCTCTGTGACGGCCATGGCCCCAGACAGCCATTGTTCTCTGGGGACTCCCATTGTATTCCTGCACCCCTCCTTCGCATTCCTGCACAGTCCTTGTCAGGGGAGGTTCGCAGCAGACTCTGCACAGGGGCAGAAAGAGCAGAAGGAAGAAAGGCTGTGCAATTTACTGTTTCATATGGTTCACCAGGGCTTCTCCTCAAAACTGGGATCTACAGACAACTGTCAGCTCAGCAAGAGCTGTCTTGCACGAGTTTTTGAGTAGGAATCTTCTCTAATTAAAAGAGCTTCCTTAGGGCATACACAGATCTACTGCACAACTCTAGAGGGCTCTTCAGTTATTCCATGCAGTTTCTCTGCAAAGCCTGCATTAGAAAGGGACCTGAATGCAAAGAAGAGCACAGCAACTTCTTAGACTGTTAGGAAAGGTACATCCCTCAGCAAGGCTGTTTTTCATTTGGTCAGGTTTTTTTTGGAAGAGACACTTTGGAGATGAACATAATTAGAATTGCTGCCTGCCTTTCAAGGCCCCAGTTTCTCCAAACATCTAGCAGAGATGCTGTGAAACAATGAACAGAGTTGCAGTCTCTGCTGCATCAGTCCAGAATTCATGACAACAGCAGGGGAAAACTAAGCCTTGCTGACCTGCAGGACAGCGACCTCCTCAACTTCAGTCCAGCACAATATATTGTATTCATACGTCTGTTAACAGTGAGAGAGAAGCCTAACTTGGTAATCAACAGACAGAAAAATGGGAGTGAGGAGACACAAAACACTTCTCTTGGTGAAATGACACAACCCAGCCTCACTGGGAAGTTGAGGGTGTTCCAGTGAAGCCACTCAAGACTGACTCATCCCCAGTGACTTCAGTCTATGCTGACACACATGACCAGCTCCATAGGGGTCAAGAGGATGCTTTGATTGTAGCACGCTGCCAGCAGGAAACAAGCCTCAGATTCAACACACAATTATAATAGCAATATTAGAAGCGGTGTCCTATCAGCACACCAGCCAGAATGACATCCTTTTGGGTAAAGAAGTCTACAGATTAGTTGATTACAAGCAGCAAGGAGATAAACACAGCAGTTTGCCTGATACCCTTAGAAACCCAGGCATGTTAGTTCAAGAAAAACATTTGATAGTCACACCACTGAATAAAGATCCCCTCTAATTCATGTTCACACATAATGCACGCCCCTCACATTCCAAAAAATGTGAAGTAAACCAGTTGCAGGACCAAGGAGAAATCAGAAAAATCAAGTGAGAAGGGAATAAAACATTCCTGGCAGGGATATTTTTGCCTCTAAGACTGGTGCACCTAGCAACACAGAAACTGAAATGCCATTAAAGGTACAGAATCTTCCCTGGAAAGGTCTAACTAGAGTGTAAATCAGTATTCAGCCACTTTATGCAACAGTAGTTTCTCTAATTAATTTAGATTTCACCATTGACTCTCAAGCAAATTGCTAATAATCTATCATAGGAGACATTCTGGCTCTGGGTGCTTAAGATTTGCATGTTCTTATATTATGGAATGATAGCAGCAGCCCTTGGAGTACTAGGAAAGTGCCAAAATGTCACTTCAACATCTGCTTTGTGTGCAATTCCTGAACTCCAGCACCAACAGAGCATAGGCTGAGACACATGCACACTTCAGAATCCTCCAAAGCAGAAAAATTCTAGAGGAAATTTTCTCAAACCAGTGTTGTTCTGGTACCATGGCCCAACAGAAATTAAGGTTGGAATGAGTTGACTTTAAGACAAGACGATCCATTGCACCAAGTCTCTCCATACAGACAAGAGCTCAGGGCACTGAACTCTTCAGAAGCGCCTCCCCCCCACCCCCCAAGCCCACCGCAGGTAGGACACAGCGACTCACTACGAGCAGAGGCAGCAGCCCAAGCACAGTGTTGTTGGAAGAGACAGACACTGAGTGACCGCAACCCCTTCTCTAGGGCAGCCCTGGGAAACAGACTCCTTTGTTACCAATCAACAGGTAAAACCACTTTACGGAAAGTTACTGCCCAGGTATGCAAATCACTGTGAGCTAGTTCCTCTCCTCCCCCTTTCCCAAACTGCCTCCAGGGCAACTAATAGGAAGCAGCAGCAGAAGGGACTGATTACAGTAAATTCCAGCTGTGAGAAGGACAGCATAGTTCAACGTGCATAAACCATAGCTTTGAAGTCTTATGCCTGTCTTTGCTTGTGTATGAGACACTTCCTTATACCTTAACTGGGATTATTTTTACCTATGAGGGGAATTCTGCATTATGTAACTTCAAATCTCTGGGCTGCTGGCTATCCTAACATATAGCTCTTTCCAGATCAGCATTTCTTTAATGCACATGGACATGGGATTATCATCATACTGGAAGAGATCAGTGGTCTGCTTGCAGTCTGACAACAATTTTGCAGTAAAGGGTAAAACACTTTCCTTATGCACCTGTTTGCACAAGGCTGTGCTGCAAGGAAACTGAAACAAAACTGGGGATGAGCCAGCAGCCAGGCAGCGCCCTGAGGCAAAGGACTAGTAGTATTTGCTATTTACAACACTCCTTATGGCAGATGAGAGCTGGCCCTTCCCAGCTGCTGGGCTCCTTAGAGAGAGGCTATTTACCTTAGTAGTACTTAGCAGTAAATTTCAGAAATTAAATACATGAAATGCACTTTCATTTGACTTGCTTTTAATTGCTGTTGTCCCAGTTCTAAAGTTTCATCAAGGAGATAAAAGAAATCGAACAGCCAACCAGACAGTTGATGTTTGTGCCTCTTTTCACAGGAGAAAGCCTGTCTTTGGCTTAATTTTCTTTCCTCCTGCTACCAACCCTCCCATATTAACCTCGAATGTGCCCTGAACAGTTGGGCTTCTGTAGCTCTGCCACATCTGAGAGGACATACGCTTGGCCACAGAGACAGGCTGCACCACAGTGTTATCCAGTCCCAGTCCCCATCTTGACAGGCTAATATTTTCTTCACTTTTTCTGCTATCATCTAGTGATAGTCCCTTTTCTAGGACTGCCCACAGTAATGCCTCATCTTTTTCCAGGAAATTCATTGGCTCTGAATCTGTCAGCACATGCAAACAACGATTTAAGCAATCTCCAGTATGCTCATCCTTGTGTTTTGGTTATCACCCTGCCTAGGCTCGAGTCAGCCATTAACTACCTCAGTGCCTCTGAGCCCTGATAATCCACAAACAGCTTTAAACAGAGCACAGAGCCGAGCAACAAACAGGCTCCACCGCAACCTACGGACCATTGAGGAATCACTGCTGTTTGCTGTGCCTCACGTATTAATTTCATACCATGCCAAGAGACAGCCTGCAATTTTTAGCCTTTCCTTCATTTAATTCCCTCTTTGAGAATACACCTGCACCAGGCAGAGGTGGAGGTTATTAGGTAATGGTTGTAGCTCATTAAACAGTTCCTGAAGGGAAGGTGGCTCATGTAGCCCGTTTTGTGCACGCGTCCAATTACTTCCCTGCAGAAGGCTCCGATTCTATGTACCCCAAACAGACGTATTGCTGCAAGAGGGTAGTTTACTTCTTAGCCCATCAAAGCTGAGAGCTGCAGTGGACCACGCTTACACTTTTTTATACGTGAAGACTCCAGATCTAGAAGTGGATGCAGACACAGTGCTCCTGTTTTAGAGGATCTCCTGCACCAGCTAATGGTTGTGGGTCACGTTACACCTGTCTGTCCCCTGAGAACTAAAATAAACACGACAACAGGAATGAAGAGAGTCCAGATGAGCTGCATCATTAAAGCTGCTAAATCCTCTTAAGGGAGGAGCTTCTGTGCAGTAGGATAGAGATTGCCTAAGGGGAAAGCTTTCTCCAAGCATTGAGCTTGCCTTTTCTATTTCTGTCACATACAGGTAACAAGCCGAGCGAATGCTGCAGGGCTTCACCCAGCTGCCTCTGCCCTGCAATATGGAGAAGAGGTTTTCCTCCCAGCCCCAGGCCCAGTACGCACCATCCACAGGGCATTTGCAAGAGTGGAGGAACTCTAACTGAGCTGGGTTCAGACCCAGAGAGGCTCCACTGAGCAAAACTATTTTGGAAGCAAGATCCTTCTAGGAAAAGGGTGTTAAAGAAAGTTAGGAGTGAGGAAAAGCTATTTACTTCTTTGAGCCACTCCAAATCTGCATCTTGACTTGAAGAGCAATTGGCAAAGGTCCTTTTCACAGGTGTGGCAGCCCAATGTGAGCAAGCGTACATGAGCAATTATTCAAAGAAATTTAACCAGAGGTGTAGAAATTCTTGCTCCAACCAAATAACCAGAAACATGCAGGAACATAGAAGCTATCCCCACTGCAGCAACCACAAACAGGTCCACCAATAGGACCCTGACAATACTGCCACTGCACATGCCTTGGAATTTGAATAAGTCACTGATTCAGCTGCCAATGTTCCGTCCCATTTTGTATTTACAAAGCATTAAGCAAGACCTAAGTAACTTGTCATTTTTACAGTTTGTTCATCATATGTTTATCTTCACATCAACATATGGCAGCATACTTCTGAGATGGCTCCTCCCACCAGCCGCCACTCTCTAGGCCATCAGACCAGTGATTCCACAACTGGACCCTGTGTTCACCAAAAGGCATCAGACTGCAGGATCCTAGCCACCCAGTTCTGGTGTAAGGTTCTCAGATAGGAAGCAAGTATCACACCGCCACGCTCACACTGCCACACTCAAGCCTCAGGCTTTGAAAAGACAGATTTTCTCAAGCATAGAGTGCCTGAGAAAGGAGAAAAAAAATAAAAAGTCTTATGTGGAAAGGAAGTATCACTAACCCCAGGTTTCAAGGCAGCACTCTCCAGTCTCATGCTCTCACTCACACAGAGCTCCATGGGCGTTCTCAGGAGCTTATGTCCCAGGAAACCTACATCACAGCTAGCAGCACCTACAACTCTGAGAACTGCTCTTCTGCCCCAAACACTACCTCAGAGATAGCACTTCAATGAGGCACCCAGTCCCTCACCTGGAGGGCTATTAAAGTTTCAAGCTCTGACCTCATGAACAAGATGGAAATGCCAGAGTTGGTCCAAGACACAGGAACACATTATTCTAAACTAGCTATATTCAGTTTATGAACACACTGAAGCCAATGTTTAGATTCCAGGGTGGGTTTTTTTTGTACTGAGAGCTCCATTTTATGTTTAAAGCATACACAGAACTTCTAGGCTCTACAGCAGACGTGGCATATCTGCGTTGTAACAAGTCCTTATCCTTGGATTAACAGACTTGTTAACAGTCACGTTGCAAGACAATTCACAGCCAAGGTCTAGCTGTTGAAATGCATGAATTCTTCTCACTGGTATCTTAAAAACAAAAACAGAAAAATCCCACACAACACAGCAGCCTGGACCAGCACCAGACTTTTGTAGTCACCAGATTTTTCTAGTCATAATGGGGTTAAGATCTCTACAGATACATTTAATCCAAGTCTCAGAAATGAATCAAGACAAAATCCTATTGAAGACAGTGGTATCGCCCAACTCTCACCAGTACACAACTAAGGCACGTTCATTCCACTAAAATTGCTTTTAACCCTGAAAGACTATGTTACACAACTAAAAGCCTGGTCAGTAGGACTTGTTCCTGCATGGTGTCAAGTCCATCACAACCAACACCATGACTTTTTAGGCCATATATTGACCACACAAGAGGATCAAAACTCACCCACTGATTTAAAAGTGTTGACTCTGACACACAGGCATGCACATGAGCTGCGAACAAACAGGAATTACACCCAAGAAAGACAACTCCTTTGCCTACACACTAATCAAAAGCCCAAGGAACAAGAAAGAGGTCCTCTGCTCCTCGGGAACATCAGGGTACAGTGAGATGACCTTTCAAAGCCTCAGTGGGGCATGCAAAGAAGCGCCTTGCTATGCTTCTAATACTGTGAAATCGCTCCAAGATCCGTAGGTGCTGCGGTAGCACGGGCAGAAGGAGCCATCAGGCTGGCTGCACCTACCCTGCCGTGACCCCCTGAGAGAGAGGCAGCGCTCAGCAAGGTGAGGGAGCAGCCAGGGGCTGGGTGCAAAGCTCCATCACCGCACACTAGCAGAAAGGCGCTCCCTGATTCATGCCTGCCTGGAGCAGACAGGTTATTAGGTCGAGGCACTTGCCAAAAAAAAAAAATAATAAGAAGAATAAACAAATAAATCTGGAGGAGGTCAGGGAACGGCAAAGCCCCCCGGGTCGGGGGAGGAAAGGCGAGGAGAGGTAGGTGCGCGCCGCTCCCCGAGCCGGAAGGGGCGCAGGGCAGGGGCGCAGGCAGGCAGCGGTGCGAGCGGGCGGCGGGAGCCGCTCCGGGCCC